>NW_026623279.1:2304103-2354413 GCF_030028575.1 Malurus melanocephalus
AAATGTCCTCTATGGAAGTCTGCCTCTTCTTTTAAAGTACTTTTCTATTTACTAACTTGATAGTAATCCTCATAGCTATTGATTTGGGTTGTTTTGGGTTTTTTTTTTTTTTTGTTGGAATAGTCAATTTTAGACTGTTAAAGTGCTCAGTGCTAATGACTTGGGCAGTGATAACATTTTTGGAGGTACAAAGTGCTAATAATTCCCATTACAATTTAAAATTTTCTTTGACCARTGGATACATGGGCTGTGCAAAGTGCATTTTGTTTCTGGACACAAGACAGTACAGAKATATAATTTGAGAACTGTAGCTGCAGTGCACTAATTCACAAGTATTTGCCTTTTTATCTGTGAYATCTGACTCCTAAAAATCATTAGAGTGTATCATTTACTGGTAGGCTTATGTTCTAGTAAACCTATTCAGGATACATGCATCAGATTTTGTGTGTCTTTTGCCTTGTTGAGAAGATAACCAATTTGGGGTTTTTCTGTATGTACTTTTCCAACACTGATTCATTGCTGTGAGGTTATTATAGGACAATGTACAYTTTTGTATATATTTGAGTATTGCAAGAAAATTTTCGTCACAATATGAACAGTGTTTTCTTAATTGCAATGTTTAATTCTATCCAAAAAACTATTCAGCTTTGGAAGATATCATGTTACRTGGTTTATATGTGTCCTCTGGGATACACTGTCAAGATTGAATAGTGTTTTCCCAATTCAGTGTTGCAGTAATGACTTTAACATACGTGGTGATTTTGTAACTGGCAATAGTCTTCATGCAGTATTGTATTCAATTATTGGATTCATACTTTTTTAAATAAAAAAGATTACTCTTCTATATAAGCATTTTAAAGTTCTTTTTGGTGCCTTTCACAATGAGATTATTGTACTTCTGATTAAATACATGCTTCTGTAGCATAGATACAACTGTGGTAGTTCTTACAAGTCTGGGGCTCAGGCTTTGCATCAGAGCTTTGTGTTGTTTACTGTTGAGCTGAAAATAAGGGAGAAGGACAGAGCTAACTTCTGCAAAACTATGGAGGGCAAATTTAGATTGTAGTGGAAWTTTTTTTAATTCTCAGAGCTACCATATTAATGTAAAATTGCCCTATACCTTTTTTCTTCAGAAGGAGCCCATATAAGCAATGCTCTTTGTGTATTCATTAGCCCTTCAATTAGCCCTAAAGTGTCTGTTAAATGTGTTATRCTGTATCTACCCTCAGGAAGACAGATTTTAATCTTCACAACTAATACTTTATTTTATTGTTGTCTTTTATTGATCAGTAGTATTCCTGGTCTTGCTTCAGAACTGCAAAATACTAAAATTTTTATTTAATGCCAAGAGTAAAAGAATTGAACTATAATCTGTGCTGCAGTGATGAAGAACGAATAACTTATGTCTCATTGCCTGCAGTTTGCTCATGTTTCAGAGGTTATTTTTGTAATTTAAAACAACTATGGCACTGCAAATTTAGATTTTTCAGAATTTAATGGTTCCCATATGTACTTTTCATGGGCCAGATATGTTGCAGGTTCATGGWTTTGTCATTACTGCTTTATATAGTCTATTTTCAACATTACAGTCTATAATTTTTGAGTCTATCCTGTTTAAATGCATTTTTTATACTACTAGTTAATCCATGAAGATTAAAAACAGTTGAGCATTTCTTCTCATCAGTGATAATAAACTGTTTTAAATTTAAGGATGTCAGATAAAGTATATTTCTGTGAGTTTTGCATTCTGTAGTGAAATACATAATGAATTGTAAATTCTGATTCTGAAAATGTTATATAATCTATTAAATATCTCTAGTCTTTACRTAGTAAAGGGGTGAGAATTTTATTTTCAACTTATTCATGTTTAGGTGTTTAGCAGTGAAAACTGCAGTGTCTTGTTACTCAAAAGTAATAAATGCAGATTGATTAAAGGCATTGAATAAATTGACAGCTTAATTCCACAGTTCTGTCTGCACTGGACAGTGTCTTTTAGGATTCACCCAGACTCCARGTGGCTGAGGGCTGTGCTGTGTCCAGGTGATTTGTCTAAGAGTACAGTGTGTGCCCTCTGCACAGCACGTTCAGTTTAGGAAGAGGAGGTGCTTTGAGATAGGGAAAGGGAGGTTAGATGTGTGAATAAAGGCAGGAAAGTTGGATTAAGAGGCAGAAACTGTTGCTGGGAGTTGGGTTGGAATGTGTGTTTCTGTGAATGTATATGTCAGTTATGGAGGTGGGAAATCAGAAAACTTAAGGGGGAATAAAGGCAGAGCAAATAAGATACTGAAGGCTGAGTGTAAACTGGCTTGATGTGAGATAACCAGGATTCTTGGAAATTTAGCAACTACCCCCAAAATCACTAAAAMCAGGATTTACATCTCGATGCCAACAAGAAAAGATGGATCGTATAAGGAATGATAGTGATATAATCCAGTCCAGAAAACTTTTCTGGTGCTGTCCACCTGAACATTTTCTGTCAGATRCAAGAACTCCTTACTAGTTTGCCCGTGTAGTTACAGAGTATGTTTTACCTTGAAACTTAGTATCAGGCAGAGTTTTTGCAAGTTATGCTTAGGTTTCTAAAAGTGCCCTGGTCAGACATTCCGGACTACTTATTCCGATACCTTGAACTGTTGTTTTAGTGTAACAGCCTCTGGTGTTAAGAGTAATTTAAAGCAATTCGCAAAATTGTGTGTTGATGGGCGCACTGATGTGACTGTGGTTTGTGGACACCTGACCTTACAGCTGTGTGCTGGAGATCCCCTTCAACCCTCTCTTCCTGCTTCTGACACAAGGATGGTGAGATACAAGGGCTGAGGAGAGAAAATCTCACCCTCTGAGYGGGGAATGTTGCATCAGCATCCAGCTGTTTGTAAAACTGTAGCCTAAACCGGAGCTGCTGTGTTCATGCCTTCACTTCCAGTCTCTCACTGTGTAGATGTTTGTGGGTTTTTTTCCTCCCCTCCCTGGCTGCAGTACTAGCATTTGTCTGGCTCCTCGCCTAGTCAGTTCAGGGAGCCAAGCCATCCAAAAATTGTTTACTTCTGTAGGATTAGGATATAAATTTTTGTAAATGTATCTTTGTATGCCAGCCACTGACAGGAAGTGCTTGTTAACATGTCTAGACAAAGCACTTTCTAGAGAGCAGGTACACCGGATAGGAAGTGTGAATGTGAGACTGGGTGTGACAGTCTGTGCTCTAATTAGTATTACTGTGATATGACACAGAGGATTTATTGGCTGTAACACCCAAAGTTAGGAGGGGTGGCAAGGCATCGTGTGCAGTCTTGTGTGAAGCAAGGTACTCTCTTGCATGTATGTGGGGAGGTTTTTGGGGTCAGGTAAACTTGCACTGAACTGCAAGCCATTGCAAATCCTAAGTGTACATCTTGTGACTAAGTGGGAAACTCTTAGAGAGCAGAAGGTAGTAAAACAGGATAGTTATTACAGAAAAAATTGATCGCCATATCTTGAAATAATGCGGATACCACAGATAAAAGCAGGGGCGGGAGAACTTGAAGGAAGCACCTTAGAATGCAGTGGTCATGAGGGTTAGACTTCWAGTCATAGCTAACTTACTTTAGAAATGACAACACAGGGTAAGTGTTGGACGAAATTGGGTGCAGCTGTGTGCTCTGAATTTTCTCTTTGGTAGGCTTTTGAACAGGGAAATAAGTRAAAGAAAGAAAGAAAAGTTTGGTTGGTAATTTTGTAATTTCACGAGAATTTCTTTAGAAAGTAGTGTCATTTTCAGCAGCATTGCTACTCATTCTTGCATTCTRTTTTGCCCCTCAGTTCTGTCCTTTTCTAAGGTGATTTTCATTTGGTTCTTTTACATAGAAAACTTGCTGAGTTGCTCCAGTATTTCATTAAAATGTAGTTTTAATTTCATTAAAAGTAGTTTCTGTTCCTAAGTATAGTTTATTTTTATTGAAAATCTATWAATAGTGTTGCCATATACTGAATATCAAAAAAAAATTCTTTAATGGCAATGCATAGTGAGCATCACTGCTTGAAYGATCTAGGAATTGTGTAGGAAAAATAAAGATTCATTAAAGTATATAAATTTAGCACATTACTAGTTAAAAATGGAGCAGTATAAATAGATACAGTTTTAATTCTGTAATTCCATTACTTCTGAGGRGTTTAGTTTACAATTTTAATATTGTTTAATATGCATAATAATGAAATATTGCAGAAAATCTTTTATCTTTTGCAAACTTCTATTTTGCAAATGTCTCTTTGCTAAGCTTCTTCAATTATAATGTTTTTCTTGAATTGGAAAATACTGTCTCCTTTTTTAGAGTTTCGGAATGATTCATAATTCTTTCTCTGTATAAAGCTTATGGAGTGTTTTCATTCCAGAATTAATTTTAAGCAAGTACTGTTTGTGTCCTCTTCAATCTATTAGTAGGTTTCTTTTCCTTTGACMCCAGTAACTAGAAGGCAAAATACTGTTGAAAAATACTGGGTTTATATCCTTGTTAAATCACAGTTTCTAAAAAATAAACATTGAGAAATGTGTTTCGTTTTGCATGTTCATGACTTTGAGCAGAAAGCATTTTTCTTGATTGTTTGCAGGTGGTTATTTTAATCTGACTTTTGCTGGTGGCCATTTTCCCAGTCTTTAGAGTATGGAGTCATCATGAATTCATCTGATTTRTTTTCTATTTCCTGGCTCACTGAGTCTTTTGAAATGTATTTTGGAAGCTACCTCAGCRTTCACCTAACAGTTACACTGTCTCCCAGTCTTCATACAGGCTTCTTGRTGGCCATTTTGACTGTTTGGTAAGAGTGTTTATTAATGGATATATATTATAATAACATCCTCTGGATTAGGATTCATTTGCGAAATTAGGAGATGCATTCTAAATTCCTGTCTAGTTGACCGCTGTCTTAATGATGATTGTTTTATTGCTGACAAGCTAAAATTTTTTCACAGAACAAAACTATTTCCTCTTAGTGTTTATTACCTTATTCTAATGGAGAAAAGGACTCAGCCATGATTTTTTCCCCCTTTCTATGAAGAAGGAAAGTTAGTACATCATCTTTAGTATCTATTGCTAAAATTCTTAGTAGTACAAAGGGCAGATTTCAGGTTTGACTGCATTTATATATTGCATGCTAGGCATCTACTGCTGAGGGTCTCACCATGAAGAGTCATAGTTGAGTTTCTTCGCAGTTCTGACAAAATCTTCTGCCAGTTTATGGCACAAAATGGAAAAAAAAAGCTTTCTGATCCAAGTTATATTCAACAAAGAAACATTTCAGCAATATTCATTCTTGGAATAGGTGAGAAGCTGGGAAGAGTTTGGAGGGTTTGAGGGGATTGGTACTTATTTTCTTGAGGTGCATTGTTTCAAGTCACRTCTTTGTGTCTACAGCTCTTCTGCTCAGTCAGAGAAGGAGGAAAATGTTTTGTTATAAGGTGACTTGAGATGTCCGTAATCCTTTCAAGAATGTATTTTTCAGCTGCTTGTTCTTCCAAGTTTTTTGTGTTGATTCTCATGGCTGTGTTTTTTTAACAGAGGGACTAGCATTGCCTGTGTTAGATCCACATTTTATTTTTTGATATGTAAGTGTTGGACAAGCAAAATGCATTTGTTCCAAGCAGGCATTGTTGATCATTTAAAAGAAAAGAAAACAAAAATCTCATATGGAGCGCTTAAGAAATACAGAGCAACAATTACATTGGGCTGTGGAAATGCCTTCATGAAATCTTCAGTGACACCATTTATGTTTCAAAGTCATTTGTTAGAGAGTTGAACAAGGTGGGGATGAGTGGAGCTGTCATCTCAATGGTAGCTCTCTACTGTTTTGTCTTTAGACTTCTTAGTGTTGTAAAAGTTAGCATATTTTCAGAATTACTTGCCTCTTTGGAAAAAATTATGGTGTTAAACTAGTAACTTAGAATTATTATTAATCACAAATAATATCCTCTATTTAAGTGGTACATAATAGTCCATCATTTCATTGTACATTAATGCATAGAAACTGTGAAAGTAATTATAAAACATCTACTTTGAGGTGAATGCTTTATTGTGTTTGTCTTCTTGTGCTACCTCTCTTAATAGTTCTAATAATGTATAGACTATATATTAATAGGAAGTTTTCAACTGCATTTTTTTAAGATTACACAACATTTTTGTGTGATGAAGTGTTTCAGGTTATATGGAGTGTTGTAAAATCTATCATTTATTGTACTAAACCTTTATGGTTGAGCAACTAACAGCCTCTGCAGAGAAAATATTAAATCAGTCTGACTGTAATTTGTAAATCACACTCAAGAGAGAAATTTGCCTTGTACCTAGATATTCAAAGGCATCTATTTTAGGCCTGTTTTTTATAGGCAATGTCAGAAAACTAATTTTTATTTTTCTTACAGAACTGTTATTTTTATTTAGTTTAAATTTAGTTCAGTCAGTTACAGCTACTTTTGAAGTGGTTCTGGCTCCATTTTGAATAACTTATTTTTCTGGGAAAAATACAGGTAAATCAATAAATGTTAAGATTAAGTAAACTGTAACTAAAGTACAAGTTAATTTCTGTGCTGYCAAGGATTGTATTTGCTTGCTTGCTTATGTTGACTTAGATCAGCATTCTTTTGTGAACCTCATGGGGATTTTCCCCTTAATTTCTCCAAAAGTCTGGAATTGGTCAGAATTTATTCTTGCTGCTGCTGAARTGTCTTATGTTCAGTTGGCATTAATTATTAATGATTTTTTTTGTGAGCTCCTTCATTTACTTCTTTATATATTATTACTGTTGTTCTTGGTGCATACCTTTCTGAAACCAGGAAGGATGTTGAAATAAAGTACACCTTTATTTGGGTTACTGAATGTATACAGTACTTAGAATCTTTATATATAATACTTACTATTTAGGYTGAAACATTTTTCTCTTTGTGTAAAAGTGAAAGTAGTTTCAAGGACTTGAGGATGTGTAGTTTTAATGCCTCAGGTTAAATTTTATTAGTTTTGCAGGCATTCCAGTTTGTTAGATGGTGATGATTATTATTATCACCAAAGCTGGCACTCTTGCAAATGTGTATACTGGTTTTCTGTTAGATGTTGTGCCATTCTTGATGGAAAGATTCCTTGAAATACATATGCATTTTTTAAGAATGCTTGGGCTTCCTTGGTTTCTATGTGTGTTTTAAAAAATAGCACTGTGTTTCATTTGTTCATCGGGGTTATCACAGCTGCAGCCATGGGACAGTTTTCCTTATTTTGTTCTTGTGAGGTAGCTTAACGTATTGTACTACAGAACTATATTTTCAGAAGAGCARATGCTTTTAGCTGACACTCAAGGTGATGTTACAGGCACTGTAGCAATACAATAGCAATTTCTCAATGTACTTTTAAGTATTTTTCCCCCTTCTCTACAATTCCTGTGATCTGTCTTCACCTGGGATTATCTGATTGTGTAGCATACTATGTTGATCACACTTGTATTAATATTTATGTTAATATAAATTAATCTCCTGGGAGGTGCCTTGGATAAGTGTGTAGTTTAATGTTCACTGCTTGTGGAGCCGTGGGCACCAGGGATGACTTGAGATGAGCTGCAGAAATACGTGGTGTGACCGGAAGTGGAGAAAAAGGAATGGAATCTCCTGATTTTAGCATCAGACATTGTTATCTTCGTTCTATGATTTAAGGTTAACTTCAAGAATTTTGAAACCTTCCTACCATCCGACTGGAAATGGAAGGATTTTCAAGTAATTTGTTCAGGTGTGTGTGTGAGGTGAGAGAGAGAGAGAGAGAGAGACTGAGTCAAAGCCAAAACTTTTAGACAAAAGATGCCTGTTCTGTGTTTGTCCAAACTGCAGAGACTTGAGGCAATCTTTGAGAAGCCTGGAGAAGAAAACTACATAGTGTAATATATGGTTGTGTCAAAATGATGCAGTTTTCATTGATTGCTAATTCTGTATTTTGGTTTTATCTTATTCATTGTRTGTTTTGAAGTACTAATCCCTATCATTATGTAGTAAATTTTATGCACTTGAGRAAAAAAGAGAGGTGTATGTGTGTGTTTGGTTTAATGGCTGTTGTAATGGATATCCAAAAGATGTAGTGGACTGGAAAGAAATTTTAGAGTGGCACCTTTAAGGGCAGAAATAGTTATCTTGCCTGAAGGTATAATTGGTTTAAGTGAAGAAGTGCAGGGACATRTTGGATATGCAGGATGCATTTGATAGGGGCTGTGTCTGAAATTGAAGTGACTGTAGCAGAAATTGTGGAACTTAAAAGTTGTGGAACTGAAAAAGAGTGAATAAATTTCTGGGACATGATGGTGTGTCTGAAGAGCTTTTAGGAGAACTCGGGGACAAAATGTCTGAAGTCTTGCTTAGAATGAACTTCATTTTTGAGGACTGGGGAATAACAAATGCTCATTTTAATAATGCTCATTATCTGCATGGTTCAAAGTCTGATRTTTGTATTGAACAAATAAGTGGAATTTATATAAATGTATTGAATATCTGGATAAAGATGCCATAGAAAATTTACATGTTCTGTAATGACAAGCTCTTCCCTACAGTCCTTTGGAGTTCTTCAGAATCAGCAAAATATTTACAAGGTTGATCTAGTTGTTACAATGAGACATGCTTTTCTGAAAGGTGTGTCTGTCCCTTGCCAAAGGCATTTGATGAAAAGAGTATGTCAGTCTTAAATGGAGGATCATCAGATCAACAGCTGACTTTTAAAGGATAAGAAGAGGGTGTGGAAGTAAATGGTTATCCTTCTCAGTGGAGTGAAGTCATAGAGACCTGTAATGCACAACTTATTTCTTAATGACCCGTAAAACAGTGTGAGTAAGGGATTGACATAGTTGGGTGAGTTGATTGATGTAATAAGGATGAGGATAAAGTGAAGAATTTTGGAAGAACTTTGTGAAAGTAATTGAGCAATAAAATGGCAGCAACAGCACATTGTAGAAAAAATGAAAAATGTATTGGGAACGAAAACRACCCTGTCCTATATAAGATGATGGGCATCGAGCTGACCAGAAATCTTAGATTCTTAGCACAAGTGATAAAGACAGATGGTGATAGAATTACTAGGGAAATTGTAGGAAACAGAACATCATTGTTCCAGTATGTAGATCTGTGACTTGTTGGTGTGTTGAGTACTATTTCAGTTCTGGTAGTCTTACTTCATGATTTTTKTAGTGTAATAAAGCTGGAAAGGACTCAGAAATTACTAAGGTGGCACAAAKGGCTTTTGTGTAAAGAATAATTAAGTAAAACATGGATTTTACATCTGGAAAGAGACATCTAGTTTTGTACATAATTGTATATGGCAAAAAGAGGGTAAGTGGATTGATTACTGTTCGTTTCACTGTTAGAAGTGGGGAACATTAAATAAAGGTGGCAGGACTGTGTTTCCAAAATGAGTGAGATGAGGCATTTTTTACAGAATAGAGTGTTGTACTGCAAWGTCTTGGAGTGTTGCAGATGCCAAAATTTAACACAATTCAAAAGGAAAATAGGCTTGGGTTTGGTATTTTTTTTTGTCCAACAGAGAATTATGTAGATGTATAGAAAGCAGGTCCTTCTAAGTAAAAAAGTGTCCAGCTATACAAAGAATTKCCTACCTTGAGGATAGTTTGCATCTGCTGTGCTCTGTGTAGATGGCTGTGATTGGAGGATAGGATGCTTGGCAAGATGGGCCTGATCCAGTTATTTCAATGGAAAAGGGAGTTTGTGTTGCCCTTTAAGAGAAGAAAGATAGATGAGTGCTTGCTGAGCTTGTTTGCAGATGTTTAGAGAAGATTACATTGAGGAGTAGGATGAATGTGTGAGGGATGGCTGGGAAAGGTGRTACAGTCTGGGAGAAGTGTGTGTGTGTGTCTGAAAGTGGGAGCAGAGGAAATGGGAAGCAGGCAATATGGTTTTTGGTTTGGAGAACCAAAATGGGTATGGAAGACAAGAATCTTGAATGTACTGATTGGTTTTTTAATACTTCATTTCTATTACACGAAAATGGGTGTATTTCCTCTCATGTTATATGTGTATGCTTGCATGGTACTTAAAACATATGACATAGAAAATCTTTTTCTCCTTCCTRATATTTAAGCAGTGCTGTCGTATACACTTCAAGACAATGGGCTAGGCATTGTAGTTTGATACACAGGCTGTTAAACAAAAGGAGTTACAAAAGAAGTGTAAGCTGCAGGAAAAAAATTTGTTACCAAACTTACACATTGTTCTTGATTGGCTTTGTTTACAGGATTTTGAGTAACAATAAAATAACAGAGTTGAAGAATGGTTCCTTCTCTGGATTACACCTTCTTGAAAGATTGTAAGTAATTCCTTAAAAAGCTATTTTCACTTCATAAATTAAGTGATATACTGTTTATGTKTCATTAATAATTCTGAGAACAGAATGTTTTAAGAGATGTGTTCTTTATTTTGATGTATTTTTTGTGATTGAAGAGTTAACATAATTACATTTTTAATACATAACTTTTACATTAATTACATAACTTTTTACATTATTCACTCTTAATATGAGTGAATGAATTATTCATTAATATGAATAGCATGTAACAGCAAAAAAAAGGGATAATCTCACCTGCAGATGAGAGGGCAGTTCCAGTGGAAAGTTTACGAGAGTGCTATGGTGGATGGATTTGCTTTGTTGGTTGTTTTATTATGCAAACACTTATGTTGTAAAGAAWATTACTTCTTTTATTTCTCTTGGAGTGTCAAACCCTTTGTCAAATGGTTGCTGAGTTTATTTGCAGGGGCAACACGTGTTAGAACCTCTAAGAGAGAGTGGCTTTATTATAGATTTGTTGTTGACATTTATTTTGAGACTTTTGCTGCTTACTTCACAACTTATGGTATGTGCCAAATGTACAGGGGTTAGAAGTGAGTCTGATGGGAGTAGCATCTTGGATATCTTTTGCTTCCTGTTTTCACTTTTTCTTTCAGATGATGCATTACCTATGGGATAAAAAGCACCATTGTAGCTTCTGTTACAGTCAGCTTTTTTCCAGCTGGTAGAAGGTCAGGATTGGCAGGTTGTTCTACCTGGGAGCAAGCATAAACTTTAGAGATAAGGATTTTTCTAGGCCATTTGACTGGGAAAGTAGCCAGTTTCATAATCATCTCACAGCATCTAGGAAGAGTTCCAAATGACTTTTGGCTTCAGGGGATTAAAAGTATTTTATTCTTCCTCTAAAACTTGAAGGCTCTAATCCCTGTCACCTGACCTAAATAAATTCAAACACTTCTACCATTCCCTCTCCCACACAGAAGAAAGTATCTTTGCACTGGCAGATGAGCTTTATTGTAGAAGTAAGCTGTTGTGCCAAAGAAGCAAGGTTATCAGCAGTGATGGCATTTGCTTAGGTAATAAAGGCATCTGCTGACAGTTGTTATTTGTTGAAACTCATTACAGTTTTCAGACAGGAAATACTTGAAACTCTAGTTAGTTTGAGATAATGATTTTGGTTTTCCCCATGAATCGAAATCCTAACTTTCTTTAAAATTATAGTGCAGCTTTCTTCCATTTATCTGCTGTCATTTTTAAGGGGTTTTTTGGTTATTTTAATACTTTCTTCATGAAAAAGAAAAGAAAGCAGGAAGGCCGGCATAATGTTTTGAGCATTTAAMGTGAGCTGGGTTAGCAGTATTTTAAAGGGTATGGTAGCCTCATCTGATTGAGAACACTCTGTGCACTGTTGTAGGAGTTAATGCATCAACAAAAGATTAATAATGGCCAGGTATATTCATTATAAATGGAGGGGTAACTAGAGTGCTACACTAATTATTAATGATAGTATTTTCTTTTTAATTTTTCCTTTTGTACGTGCAAGACTTGATCAAAAGCCGTAGATATTCAACCATAGTAAAAGTAAAAATTTCTTCTTTAAATGCTTTTGTAACCATGGACAGAAGCTACTACTATTTTTCAAACTTAAGTTTGAAAATAATTTTTCAAACTTAAATAGATTCAACTGTTTTATCTTTTACTATTGATGTTAGTCACAGTAACTATTTTAAACATTCAGTTTATGTTGTTTCAAATTATTTTCCTTAATGATCATTGTGATAACTTGCATACCTTGAAAATTGGCACTTTTTTATATTTTTTTGCTTATTTTTATTTTTTCTTACTACTCACGTTTCCCCTTGTTTCCTTGTGAATATTTTTTCTTTTGTAGATAAGTTCCTTTCCCCACATTTAATGTAAGAGATTAAATGGCGATAACAGAAATAAATTGACAATACTTAAATAGTTAATTCRGACAGTATCATTGTAACTTTACTCCATGTGTTTCATGCTTGTTTGTTCATTCCTTGTGATGTGAAACGTGACTGCAAAAACACTTGCCATTTCTCCTTGGTGGTTTTCAGGTAGACTTTATACATGTATTGATATATTTAAATAAAGCCTTTAGAGCAATAAATCAGAAGAGTATGTCAGGATCATGTACCTCCATAATAATTGATTAAATTTAAATCAGTACTCACGACTTTATAATTCATCTGTTAATATACTAAACTTTTTTATTCTGTTTAATTCTTGAAAATTTTAATACAGTTGTGGATATTTTTAAATGGTTTCTATAATTTTGCTAATTTCAGGTAAACTTGGAAATGTGGTATCTGCAGCTGGCAACTTGTTGCACGTTAGGTTATCATTTTACTCAACTAAAACAAATAAAACAAATAAAACAATGAGGAAGTGCATTAAAAATGGTGGCCCCAAGTAGCCATAAAAAGTAATAGTTTTAATAAGTAATAACTTTTTACAGATATGTTAATTTATGTTAATGTGAATTTGTTAATGCATTATTTTGTAAAGAGGGTGATAAATTTACCAAAATAAAACTGGAGGGTTTTATTCCAAAACTAGAATAAAACTGRAGGTGAAATGTTTGTTAATTACAGTAGAAAATGACTATGCTATGTCTACATCTACTCTTAAAAGAAAAAAAGAATGCAAATAAGARTAATCAGGTCTAAGATTTTAACAGTCTCAAGTGGTAATAAAAGTGTACAGAAAGATGCTAGTTATTTTAATCTCCTTTATGTTTTTATATTAATTTGAAATTCAACAAAGGCAAGTGCAAAGAATCCTGCAACRTGGGCAGAATAACCCCACATATGAGCACAGGCTGGGGGCCAAACTGCTGGAAAGCAGCCTTGTGAAGAAATGACTGAGGGCTCATTGATACCTTTCAGTATCTGTAGGGAGGGTGCCAGGAGGATGGAGCCAGGCTCTGCTCAGGGGTGCCCAGCAACAGGACAASAGGCAGAAACTGGTGCATGGCAGTTCCACCKGAACATGAGGAAGAGCTTCTTTACTGTGCAGGTGATTGCACATGGATCAGGTTCCCCAAGATTCTCCCACACTGGAGACATTCAAGAACCATCTGGATGCAATCCTGTGCCAYGTGCTCTGGGATGACTGCATGTGGCAGGGAGGGTGGATTACATGACCCATGCTTCCAACCTTCACCATTGGGTGATGTTGGAAAACATAAAAATTCAGTCATAGGCATTTGTTGGATTTGCCTGCGTAAAATCTACCAGAGAGTTGTGGAAAGGATAGACTGGCTTTGTAATGTGTGTAATGTATAACCTATTTCTGCAATTTCTTACCTTGTGCTCTTCCTTCATTTCCCTTTTGGAAAAGCATTTTGTATCAGAAGAGTCCATGGTAACTAATATGTTTCCCATCTGACATTCATTTTCAAGTAGTATTAAGGAAGAAAAGGTAATTTTTCCAATGGTAGTTAACAAAACTTAATAATGTATACATGTCAGTATGTGTATATATATATATATGTGTATATATATATATATATATATATATATATGCAGAGTTTGTTTGTGCCTGCAGGATGCTTTATTAATAATTAACACAGTCTTCATTGTGCTGAGACAGAAAGCAGTATATTTTTAAGYATGTATACGTGCACTTTTAAATCAYAGACAACTGGCTACTGAAACGTTCCATTAAAAGGTCTAATAAAATTAAAGGGTGGGTTTTTTTACCCAGCAAAACATAGTTAAATATAAGTAATCTTTCATTAAGATAGTTTCCGCATCTGAACAAGAATATTAGGTGCAAAAAAATAAGTTGCTGACATAATCAGGATGATTGATGAATGGCTGTTCCAATTGGACAGAACAATCTTCTATAATAAGAATGGTTAAAGAGAGAGTTGTGTGATGGTGAAATGTGCATCCTGTGAGGTTTTCAGGCCTTTATTGGATGTAACCGTGAGGCAATTGATCTGATTTAGTTGTACTTTGAGCCAGAATTTGTATTACATGACTGACCTCAACACATCCCTTGAAAACTAAATTTTTCTACTATACTAGCATCTATTAATCACCTTCACTGATGAATAGGGGGCACCCTTATTTGCAGTGTTAATTAGATTTTGGAGAAAATTAAGAGTCTTTTAATAGATTCTCTGTGTAAGGTTGCTCTACTGCCTTGTGATATATTTTGTTGTGTTGTGGGGGTTCTTTTGGCTTTTTTTTGAGGGGGGGAGTTTGTTTTCGCTTATTTTGTTTTTGTGGGGTTTTTTTTTTAGAGTTTTTTTCCCTTTGTGGGTTTTTTTTGGGTTTGGGGGTTTTTTTGTGATTTTTTTATTGTTGTTGTTCTGCTTTCTCTGTTAGTCTTCCTTGTTGTGTTTTTTAGAAGTATTCTTTAGACATGGAAGATGCAGTTACTGTAATATAAAAGATCTTACCCTAACTCGGATCCTGTTTTGAATTTCTTTTGGACAGATTTCTTTCCATTTGGCCAAATAAGTATCTAAAGCTGTRTCTTCTTGGTTGAGCTTTGTCAAAGAAAAATTAAAATCAACATCCATAGTGATTCATTTCCTGTTGCTAAAACTAAAATACAGGATTATGTATATGTATTTATAGTGTTAAAAACAACAAAAACTTTCAAGCCGAACACAACTTAGTAAGGAGGGYGTCTTGCCCATCTCCCTTTTATATGAGAAATAAAAGTCTGTTGGTTTAACCACTACTGTAATTTTGAAATTTAGAGACTGTCCTAGATGCTGGAATTCTGGTATGAACCTGTATATGAACATCTTTTACTGTTTCTGAAGAGCTGCTAGACATTTCAGCACTGTTAATTTTTGAGATCTTTTGGTATCTCTTATTTCACAGTTTTCCTCTGCAAATACTTTTTGGCAGATTGATACACAGCTAGGGTTTACCCAAGGACTGCCTCTGGGAGGGGTGAAAACCCCAACCGGAGAATGACTCCCCATCTGTTGTAGTTGCAGTTTGAGAAAAGTCTTAATAGTTTGGACATTCATTTACATGAGTCCATTGCAGTGGATTTCTGAAAGAGCTGTATTAGGGAATGCTCTTTGAATTTATGGAGTGAAGTTAAAGATTCCTGATAGTCTAGACYAGTGGATTTCCGTGGCAAGTTATTAAGGCTTTTTTCCCTCAGTGGTTTCAACAGTGAGATTTTAAGTGGAAGTTACATGATTTTTAAATCAAAATGTGAAATATGAACAGTTAAGTATAATTTTYCTTCCCTACTTCAAAGACTGATGATAACTGAGTTGTGAATACCTTTTATTATCTCAGATTTGTTGTGGTCTGGTACTGTGTTTATATGCCTACTGAAAGAGCCTGTTCTTCAGGCTCCTGATGCTATTGCATTGGAAGTCCTTGGCAGTTCCTGCCACCATAGCAAGGGAAAAAGATAAATTTGAGATAAGAGAAGCRTGTATATGAAAATTAACTGTACTGCAAGGTGAACTTCAAGTATTTCAAGTACTTAAAATGTTTATTAGCYACAGCATTCAGGTGTGATCCATGTGCCATGATGCTGTTGTACAGTGATTTGTTAATCTGTCTGCAGGAAATGCTGTTGTGAAATCTTGGGATGAATTATATTTTTACTCATGCGTGTCTGTGTGATGGTRGTTGTTTCTCAGGCAGAATTATTAATGTTGTGGTAGATTTAGGAGATCTTTTTTCAACTCTTGCAAATTCAAATGGTATTTTTAAATGAAAGTACTGTTCTTCTTTTCAAATGTAGATTTTTTGGATATTCTGAAGGAATGAGAAACTTTATCTGTAGCAATAAGTGCCTGTGAAGTTTCAGATAGTAATAAAATAAAAATCCTGAGTGACTTTGGAGGTAGAAGCAATTTTARTATCTGTGCAGAGATAAAGTTTGTTCAAAACTGGATAGATGCTGTCAGCTGCTTTCTGTGACCTTTGAAATTAAGCTGTATCTGCAGAACATCTCAGGTTAAGAGTTAAAACTCCTATATCACTTATACAATTAATAAAGCACTTTAACAGTTACTTTACATTTCTCCTTACAGTCTCTGGAAATTGCAGATTTAGAAATTTGCTCTGAAGTTTTTTCACTGCTGTATTTGGGGTTTTCAGCTAGGGCTTTGATTTCGTAACAGCAACTTAGGTGGAAATTTTAAATTATACGTCTTTTTAGGTGTATTTTTAGGATCATGTTTTGCTTTTTCTAGTAGATGTTGGGCACTGCTGAAGTATTGAAAATTGGATCGTGTAAAGAAGACAACATTGTGCTAGACAGTATCATACTGTGTAATAAGCAAAATATCTCATCCTGCATAGCTGTAACCTATTGAGACACCGACAAAGTATCTTTGACTCTATACTGTTTCAGATGTTACACACTGAATATTTAAGGGAATACACATGCTATTTCTGTTCCTTCTTGTGGTTAAAATACAGAGTTTTCCAATTTTGAAAGATGCTATGTTAGAGAAAGTAAAAGTGCGTTGTCTGATTTTGGGTTGGTTTGGGGTTTTTTTGGAGGGGTTGGRGTTTTTTTGGGTGGTTCTTTTTTTAGGTTCTCAAGTTAGTTGAGACAAGTTAGATGTATCTTCATGAATATATCTGTTTTAAAGTGTAATTTTTGGTAWATGTATTCTCTTAATTTTTCTCCACAGGGATCTAAAGAACAATCTTATTAGTACCATAGATCCAGGAGCTTTTCTGGGGCTTTCATCTTTGAAAAGATTGTAAGTAGCATATTTAGCTAGTCAGATTAAACAAAGGAAACAAAAAAAACCCTCAGAGAGAGTAAGTCTTAGGTTCTGGAAATTATGACAGCAAAGTTATTATATATTAAAAGTTGAATTTATACRTGCTATCTAAATATATACCCGCATGCATGTATAAAACAAAGTCTGCTTTCAGTGTTATGGCTGAAGAACATCCGCTGCTTGTGGCTTGGCAGTCTCACTTTATTCTGACAGTCTCTTGTATTATTCCTTTTGGTATTTAGTGGCTGCAAACATCACTGGGTGGACATTTGTTCAGAGCCTTGATTCTGTCAAGTCTTATTTTGTTGASTGTTAAACTCCTCATGATTTTTATTTTCCAAAGGTTGCAGTGGAACATACAGTCCCTTGCTGTTAATACTACRCTGAAGTTACAGTACTGTTAATGGTGCTTTATTGAAGATTTTGCCAGCGTTTCCATTAACATTTTTTTTTTTTTGGGATTTATGCCTTGGCTGTAAAAGTTCTGTACCAGATGAAACTTGAAAAACAAAACCTCAGCATGATTGGGGTTTTTTTTTTCCTTTTTTTTAACACACACTTTGGAATATCTATAACTTAAGTCTTAGTGATTTTGCCACTACCTYCCCCCACCCCCTTTGCTTCTCGAATTTGTAGACTATATACGTACATTTGTCACTGATCAGATGATCTGGTTCACTTAAAAGGAAAGTGTGTTGGTAATTGCCCTTCTGAAAACCTTAAAAATAAAACTGAAGGACCAATTCTGGGACATTTATTATTTGCAAGCTTTATTTTTGTTCCTTTAAGAATTGTCGGCAATTTGACTCGAGACATCTATTGAAAAATATATAACTTYTTAATATTTAGCTAAGTATGAAGTGGTCTTATTTATGTATAATAAATGCGCTAGTATAGGTCCCTGACTTGTTAAAAATTAATTGATGTAGCACATGTTATGTACTGTGTTTGTGTATATATATATATCTATGCGCATATTGCACAAATATAAAAATTTGCATAGTAGGGATGTAAGCCAAGCCTTTTTAAGGGGGTTTATTGGTAAGACTAGACTTGTTGAATTACATATGGGCAAGCTATAATTACTTAAGAGACGGATTAAGGAGTCTCTGTGCATTTGTATATACCCATATAGCAGTACTTCGTGGGTTTTCCTGAAAACGACCAAATATATATGTGGTGCAATCTGTTAATCATGATTTTTAGTTCAAATACTTCTGTTAGCAGACTGTAAGTCATTTGGAAATAAACCAAATTAATCTACTCTTCCTTTTTTTTTTATATATAGAGACCTAACTAATAACCGAATAGGCTGCCTGAATGCAGATATATTTAGAGGACTTGTAAACCTTATTAGATTGTAAGTATAATTTATTCCATATAAATACTCCTAAGTTTTAGCCTTGTCTAAGTTAACATTCTTTGTTTCAAGTAAGAGTGGTTTATTTGAGTGTGCTCTGGAAAGACAGACAGTGCCTATGGTTGGGGTTTGGTACTCAGTAGCAAACTTACAAATAGTGGAGCYGACCCAAACTGCTAACCAGTGCTCTGTTGCCTTTGAAACTGTTTTCCCATTTCTTAGAATATGTAGCAAGGAGAGGGATTAGCAGACYGCAAAGTATTTTCTTAAAAAAAATTTCATCCTTATAGTCTCTTTTCAATATTCATGCCTTCTACTGTGGCATTGATGTCAGTATGTTTTGCTGGTTTTCTTGCATGTTTTGAAATCCTTAATTTACTTTAAGAGGAGAACATGTAAGAATATGGAATATKTCTTTGCCCTGGTTGTTAGTTTCTTACACATATTGCTTTCACTAATATACAGAAAGTGGTATGGATAATATTTTAAAAAATATTCTGATAGAGCAAACGTTTTTTTAGACTGTGTTAATAGGAACACATCAGTTCACTGTGAACAACAAAATTAATTTTACACTTCTTGAAATCTATGGTCAACATGTGCTAGTTGTTGCTTTAAATAAAAGTGAAGTCTTCGCATTTATTCTTTTTTTACAGTCTTTAAATTCTTCACCTAAACCAGAAGTATTAGGGAACAGTTTATTTGGAGATTTTTGCTAGGCTGTTGAGACCTGATTGTTATTATTGCAATCTTGTGAAYGATGAGAGTGTGTCATAATCTTGTAGCTTTTAAATACAGAGTTACCTTGAAGAGAATTTTTAAAAATTTCACATGTTATTTGTCTGAGCATGAGTTCAAATCATACTTTTATTTCTCAGGAATCTTTCTGGAAATCTGTTTTCTACTCTTACACAGGGAACATTTGATCATCTTGGTTCACTAAAGTCTCTGTAAGTACTTGCTGCATCTAGTCTTAATTTGCATGATCATTTATGTTCTTAACAAAAACTCTTTTATATACACGTCCTTGTATTACAGTTTTCCATTTTTACTTTTAATCCCCATAACAGTATTATCTGAATAAGCACATGGCAAGTGTGTGTATTTAGGTACATGGGTATTTGGGTGTTTATGCAATGCCCTTCAAAAATGGCTCACTATTTGTTACTTTATTCTGAAAGAACAAAGCTGTTTTCCCATCTGGGCTTCCAAAAGTTTTATTAAAATAGTGTATCATTTATTAGTTTATAGTAAATAAATAGTATTTTACACCTTTATAACAAAGGGAGTGATTCTTTTAAACAAGATATTAGTCCTTTGTGAACAGTATGGTTACATGTGACAGTGGATGCATGTTAACCTCACTTTATCTCTCTATTAGTTTCATGAGTTGTAATCTTGTGTAAGAAAAAAATGAAAAGAGTTGGTAATTTTATGCTTTTCCCTGGTACTTATGACATTTGGCTCCCTGTACTGGGACTTTATCGGAAGCTTTGGTTTCTGGTTTTGACACTGAGGTAATTTCTTGTTTATAAAGGAAAATGTGTGTTTTCTTTCCTCTGCCTCTTAATTGTTCTTAAGTTGTTATTCCTGATATTTTAATTGCGTAAAGGTTGCTGTCCAAAAACACCACAAATGGGACAAGAGAACCTGTATATAACTGTTGCCATTAAAATAACGGCTATCTGGAAAAATTCATGTGAACGAACAACCAAGGGGTTTTCACAGGAATGGTGATTTAGTGTTTGAAGTATTCTGCCCATGCTGTTGTGTTATCCCCTAGGCATCAGCAAAAAGGAAAAAGATGATGTTTTCACTAGAGGTAAAAACCAATGCAGACACAGCCATGTGTTTTGGTGCATTTTTATCTGTTTCTAAACAGATAAAATACTAATTTCTGAACAGATAAAATTAATTAATTTATCTCTTAATGTAGTTGACTTCAGCAAACATCTATGGGGGATTTGGTATGCCTTTTTGGTAGAAATCGCTGAATTACACAGAGAAGACTGTGAGTCTATTAAAAGCCTTATGATTTTCATATAAAGTAGAATAAAATTGTGTGAATAGTGCTTCTGAAAAGAGAAATAGGTGAGGAGTTWTTTTTATTTCTGTTAATTTTACTGCAAAAGCGTTTGGTTGCTAAAGTGAATCAATGAAGTGTCTTACRTTATGATGGTGCATATTCAAGCAGTTTTTTGTTATTGCTCACCTGAAATAGTGTGAACATCCTCCATGAAAGAAATTACTAATTTTTTTTCATGTGCCAGTATTAGATATTCCTCCTATTTATGGAGAGGATTCCTTTTCTGAGGGAGTTTGTCCTTTTGTTCTCAGAGCACAGCTTGCAGAGGATTAGAAWAACCTCCAGTAGGTAGAGGTAGGCAACTCCACTGTAGTCTGGACTTTGCTTATTGTCTGTGTGTCTGTGACAATGAGAGACATTGCACAACGGTTGTTGTCAAGCTTTCAGACCTTGGAGTTTTGCAGTCTGTCACTGTAAATATCTTTGTTTTGTTGCAGAGAATTTCAGACTGATTATCTTCTTTGTGACTGCAACATACTGTGGATGCATCAGTGGTTAAAGGAAAGAAATATAACTGTGCGTGAGACTAAATGTGCCTATCCCAAGTCACTTCAGTCACAGACAGTGACTGGTGTTAAACAGGAGCTTCTCACCTGTGGTAAGCACTCCTGACAACTGGTACTTGTTTCTAATGCATTCCATGTTCTTTTAATATTAGTGARCAGCCTTTTTTGCTTTGTTTCATTTCCTTTAAAGTCAGCACTCAGGTGACAGTGGTAATAGTGACTCCTTTTCAAAGAGTGGTCTTATTTGTGATTCAGTATTGCTTGCTTTTGGAAATAAATAATGAATAAATTGATGATGTGGATGTTAGTTTGTAGAAACAAAGGATGAGTTACTCTCTTTGGTGATACATGCCTTTTTCTTGCTAATCTGTGTCTTTCAGAGATCTTGACCTAAACTTAAAGAGAGGAATTAGAAACTAATAATTTCTTTCTTAGGTCTTGCTATCTGACTTCAGATGTGTGAATTGTTCTAACCCCAAATTTCTGAAGTTAAAAGATCATCATTTTGAGTTACTTTCCTATACWGTGATTGTGTTCTCCATTAGCCTCCTTTTTGTGACATAACCATGACCAGCTTGCTTAACTTCTGTTTTTTGTTTTGGAATTATTTCWACTGTAAAAATAAAAACTCATATGTTGCTGTGATTTTGAAGAATTAAAATGCATAAATATATTTTTCCTTCAAATTTGTATTTTCCACTCTTTTAGAWGTGAGCTAGCAGAAGATTTTTGAAATACATTACATTAAAGGAATACACATTTTAGAAAAGAATATGATGATAATTTGTATTTTTTAATATCCAGTGCTTTAAATGCAGTTTTTATATACAGCTTGCCAGATGCACCTTTATATCAATGCATAAATAATTGATACTCAGTGTATTTTTCTTCTCTTTTGAAAATTAGGTATATAACAAATTCTTGCTATTAACTGTGGTAYTGTATCTTGAATTCTAGAGCCGCCTCTTGAGTTGCCATCTTTCTACATGACTCCATCTCATCGTCAGGTGGTCTTTGAAGGAGACAGTCTACCCTTCCAATGTATGGCTTCCTATATTGATCAAGACATGCAAGTCTTGTGGTATCAGGATGGGAAGATAGTGGAAACTGATGAGTCCCAGGGTATTTTTGTTGAAAAAAACATGATTCATAACTGCTCACTGATTGCAAGGTGAATCCATAGTGAGAAAATGTATTTCCTRCTTCTTACTTTTTGCTCTGATTTTGTGACTATTTCCATAACCAATAAGGCYCTCTCATACCCTCACTGAATAAACATATGTAGACAGAAACATCCCTAGTAGGGAAGTAATTTTCACATCTCCTCTTAATGATARAATTTGAGGAAGGAGGTCTAGAGATTTGGTTAGTCAATCCTACATGCTTAAAATGAGATTATCTAGAGGAAGTTACAGTTGTATTTTAATTTTCTGTAAGTTTTACCCAATTCATTCATTTAAAATMTGTTTGTGGTAGGATACATTTGTTCTCATGGAATATTAAAATTATGAAAATATTGAAAACAAGGCATTTAACTGAATTACTCATGGATTCTGTACTCTTCATTTTGAGCACACTGCAGTTGTTAATATTGTTCTCCAGCACAGATCTATACTTGTAATTTATTCTGCCTGCAGCAGATTGTTGACTTATTCAGCATCTKCACAGTAGTTATAGATCCTGTAATTGTATTAGTAAATTAAAGCTTCAATGTTTGTAACAAATTATGCATTTGGGAATTTATTTTAGTTTGGCCTTTCTAAACAACTAAAAATTTTGTGTTGAATAGCAATGATAACACTTGGGGAATGTGGACATCTCATCTCTTCTTTCTGAAGTCCGGGGATTTTTTCCTGTGGCTGTTCTTTTTGTTTCCTATCTTGGTAAAATTGAGAGCCTGAAGAATAGTAAATAGTTCTCTGATAATTATGGTTGATTGAGATGTGGATAGCTCTGGTTTTATAAGATCACGTATGGCTGTATGTAATTTGATGTTTCTTCCATTGTCTTTCATACTTAATTCTTCTTTTGGTAAAAGCTTRTATCAATGTTATAGCAAGACTGTTGGGTTTTATTTGTTTATTTTGTCTTTCCAGTGCATTGACAATCTCAAACATTCAGGCTGGCTCCACAGGAAACTGGGGTTGTCATGTACAAACCAGACGTGGGAATAACACAAGGACAGTAGACATTGTGGTGTTAGAAAGTTCTGCACAGTACTGCCCTCCAGAGAGGGTTGTGAACAATAAAGGAGATTTCAGGTTAGTAACCTCAGGGTTTTTTTTCAGAATAAAGAAAAGTCCATTTGATTTCACTTCTAACTAAAATTTTATGCTTTAAAGGTACCTATGTGGATGTTTGCTTGTAAATGGTGTGTAATAGATTTTTAGCTGTTTAAAATTACTATGTGTTGATACAAGTGCATGAAATTATGCTGTGAAATGTTAAACTTTGAGCTTGRTAACACATCCTTGAAAGATATTGAAACTAAGCTATGATATTTGAAATACATGAATGAAATTATTACAATAGTTATACTTCTGTAGATTACCTGTAATGTAAAGTTAGACCACATACAGACAGGGGCATTTCTGCCAGGTTATCATTCTCTTTTTAAAAGCCACCTTCTCCCATACAATAAAATCACTATGTAAGAAATATGCAATATAGTCTGGATCCTTTTCCCCCGTTAGTATTAGAGTAAAYAATATGAATGGTGCTGCTTCCTTTTAATGATTGTTGGGACTGTAGTGGTAGCTGTGATATTCCATTGTGTTGGGTGTTSCAGACTATTTTATCTTTTGTTCTTATCTCTTCACCTGTTTTCCCTTTTCTGATCTTTCTGCTGCTGGTCACTCTAACAACACGTTACTCCTGGAGGTGCCAGCTGTAACAGATAGCTTCTGTATAGATTCTCTATATGTAAGGTAATTCCCTTTATGACTACTCTGTGTTTACTTCCCTGCAGTAGTTCCTACTGAGAATAAGTGTCTGCAATAGAACTGTCTTCACTATGGTGCATAGGGTTTCTTAATGTTGTATGAACTGCTTTTATCCACTCATTTCRCTTTCCTTATGCTGCTTGGCTGTGTTGATCTTCTGCTTGGTCTTTTGTTTACACTTGAAAATTTTTCTTCCTTTCCCTGTGTGCATTAGAGTTTTTGAAGTCATCTTTGTATACTGCTAATCTAAGGCCATATATCTTTTATATTAAGAAATGAAAAGTAAGTTAAACCATGTTGTAGGGACATAGTTTTGGGGGGAGGGAAGAACAAGCTTTCAATTGCAGAAGACCTCCAGCTGTATCAAAAATTTACTTACAGTCCTGGTTGAGAGCATTAATTCCAAGCTGATCTTATGTTCATCACTTGGACAATTTGGAAAGGGTGAGTATGAGGAACTATTAGTAAGGGAGCTAGCATTAAGATCACTTGCCGCACCTAGGCAATTTAGAATTACTGAAAAAACTGAAAAATTTCACTTTCACATTGTAAGGAATTATGTAAATAAGTAACTTTGTGCATGTCCTGTTTTTACACTGTGGTGGTTTCAGCTGCAGGGATAAGCATTACATTAACAAAGAACTTCCTGCTTTAGATAAAAGGCGAAGAAAGTCAAACAGATGCAGGTTGTATTCATCAAAGAACACATCTATTTAAATCACTTATGCATTTTTTTATGATACAAGTGTGAATTGTTCTTCTTTGATTTGCCATTAGAGGTGAAAACAGATGGTAAAGGCTTATTTCAAAGTGTTTTCCATTAAATTAACCTGTGCTATTTAGTGACTGTTCGGTGTAATAGGATTTACCCCCTCTGGAATTCAGTAGAAAGAAAWAAGATTTCAGGAAATGTTCAGCTTATCAAAAAGTTCACTGTGTCTGGGTTTACTATTACAGACTTCCACTTGTAGCTTGGTTAGAGTAATAAGAAAGAGTAATTTTTCACCTTTGAGAGCATATGGAAATAAGGCTTTGACTAGTGAGAAAATCATTCTGAGCAGATGGCTGTAAATGATCCTAGGTGAATTTGATTTTATAGTTTTTTTAGTTGGAACTGGTTAGTCATTTTAGCTTGGAAGGCATTTCAAAACTGGCATCTAGATTTTTATCCCTGCAGAGATGGGATAGGAAAGAGAAAGGAAGGAAGGTGTTTGTCTTCAGTGTCTTTGGCTCAGTATTAGTTCAGCATACTTTGTAAAGTTTAGGCAAAAACTTCATCATGGAATCTATTTTCTTTAATTTAAATATTGTAAGTCTTACTTGGGTAATATCCCTGAGTATTTTACAATCAATTATTAAATTGAAAATACCGTTTGCATGTTAAAATGCTTGTGCTTCAGTAAATCCTTCAACTGTTGTGTTTAACATAATTTTATGATGGTAGTTGATAGAATTCTTTCTTAAACATAAGAATTATCTTTTTGAAAATTGTTACTCATTGGGTATAATAYGTTTTAAAACTGTAATTATCATGCTGAATTTAGAGAATTACTAAGATGTAATAAAAAAAGATTGGATGATCTGTAAGCTAATGAAATTATGATATAAAAACTCATTGTAACTGAAAGTTATTRTTTGTTTAAAGAAATGAGTGCTTTCAAAACAGAATTAATATGTATGAAAGAGAGGATTCTTTTATAATCTCATGGTCTGYCTTTTTCTTTTCCCCTGAAATGAAATTAAAGTGCTTAAACGTAAATGAACCATCATTTCCCCCACAACTGTCTACACTCATGTACATGTGATACATTTTGAGCACCTAAGTATACAGAGTAATGAAATAAGAGTGTTAATACAGTCCAAATTTCACTTCTGCTACCAGTTGGGTAAAATGAAAGAAATTCAAGCTTAGAAATTGAGAAAATAGCCAAACTTACATAGCCTTTGTTTGCATGGTAAGAATGTTATATCATTAATCACCTTTTGAACCCTGCTGGAAGGATGTCCTCTCTGGCTTCGTGGGAACTGGAGAATGCCTCCTTAGGTCATGTCATACAGGTATTGGGAGGAAAGAGTTCATGACTGAGGATGGTGCAATGCAACATTCATTTGGCAAAGCTAGGGAATAAGGGAATGCAATTAAAGYTGATATCAGTTCCCTTATCTCATTCACTATCGCAAAGAAACTTGGACCTACACAGGGAGTTTTGTGAGTGGGAGAGGAAACAGGGTGAAGGGACAGTGTTGCTCAAAAGCATTTCTCTTCATGGTGCTATGCATTTGTATTGTTTTTGTGATGTGAGATTATGGCACAAAGCAGTTGAGTTTGAAATTTCCCACCTTTTATGTCTGGTTTAGTAGAAAGCTTTCTAAATCATTATACAAATAATATATTATTTTTAACTAAAGTGTTTCTGTACACCTCTAAATTTGTTCTAAAGGTAGCACCAACTATAAGACTGTCTGGCATTGTTTGTATTCTTTTGAGAAGATCATGGCAAAAGATGATAAAGTGCTGTGTAGAGAGATGAATRCAAAATAAAGTCAGGGAAAATAAAAGGACAATAACAAAAGAGCAAGAGAGTGGTAATAAAAGTAGGGAAAGGGATGATAAGAAGAGGGAGAAAACACTGATAACCTTCCAATAATCTAACAACCTTTGAAGTAGTGTTAAACACTGAAACTCTCACCTTTTTTCTGTTTGAAGGCTACAGAAGTTCTAGAAGAGATATATATATAGCTTGGAAATATATATTTAAATATATTGTTTAAAAGCATAGTAATTAAAGCTCTCCCAAAAAACTTGTTTTGCATTTGAGTCCTAGTCTGAGTAACCGGAGAGAAATTTTTCTCTTTTTGTAGTTTTTTAGCACTAGATGTRACTAGTGAGAAAAGGAACATCATATGCCACATTTCAGTCAAAATATTTGTCTTGGAGGTTGTGTTATACAACCTCTGTCAGGACCACAGAATTTAAATCATTCCAAGGCCATGTGGCACTCAGTCTGTAAGGTGATACATTCAGTAAAAACTGAGCTGACCACACTTTTACTGAAAATGATGTGGAAAAATACAACTTTTAGAAACTGTAAAGACAGAGACAAATACTCCTTTCGAAGTGGCATCTTTGATGTGGAAACTTGATATAAAAAATTCAGCATTGATAAATGGTTTTGGAAATTATGTTTTGGTACTCCAGTGGCAGTGTTTCTGGAAACCTGACTCTGCATTCTAGATGTGGAGGTTTGGGTGTGTTATGCAAGGTATTTGTGGCCTGCATGTCTCCTAACAGCTGTGCCAGCTGATTTATTAGTTGTCCTCATCTGCCTGGTTTATTTTTGGCTACATTCTCTGAAGACTTATTATAAATACATAAAAATTGGGAGCACAGAAGTATTTAATCTTTGTACTTGTTTTTCCAGTCTGTGTTGAGTCAAGTTTATTTCAATTTTTCCCTATTGACATTTCAGAGACTTGGATAAGTTTACATGTATTGAATCCTGCTGTCCCTCCCTCCCTTTTCTGTAGATGTATAACTTGCTCTTTTCCATGATTAGAGTTGGCCAGACATGATCCAGTCTGATGTTTTGTTGGCTTACTGAATTGCATGTAACACTGCACTGTGGTTACTACTGGAACTCTGGCAATTCACAACAATGCTGTTATGATTTTTTTTCTGAGGAAGATTTTTGTCCCTTATTTTGCCTTCTTCACAGGTAAAAAGATGGCAAAAAGCTTATGTTACCATTGCATAATCTATACATGTTCTTTTAATTAATTTACATTCTCCAAAATATTTTGGTATGATTTCAGTCATTTAAAATCTGTGCTGATTATTTTTAATTTTTTTCTACTTTCTTGTAACTACCTCCATTGTCACCAAATCTGGTATCAGTTTTCCTTTCTGATAATGATTGATGGTGACTCTTTATTACTTGAARTGGCTGCTGAGGCTCTGAATGTACATGAATGCGTATTTGCTGGGCTGGATGAAGCTCTGCTGGATACCCAAATAATCTTCTGTCTCTTCTGGTATCCAAATACTCTGGTGATGGTCATAATAACAAGTCTCCATTTCTTAATGAAATYATGTCACTACAGTATAGRGARCTGATCTTTAATCCCAAAGCTGTTATAAAAGGTAGTTAAATTTAAATCCTTATTTTCTAGTTTAGTGCATTGTATTTATCATCTGGTCTTTTCCATTAGTTCTCTTACTGACTTAGAAAACTTTTATGCATTTTGCAATGACCTGTGCAATAGGGATGCCACCGGCAACTACCTCTTTGTTGCTTRCTGAAACTTAAGTAATGGTCAAAATGGCCTGAACTAAGTGTCTTTCTTCCGTTACTGAACTTGTTACAATTGTTCTGTTGGAACTGATTAAGAATAAGTGGGAGTTTAAGATAGAGAAGACTTCCAGTATATCCTAAAGGTGAATATTTTCTATCGTTTAATATAATTGAGAAGCGTAACCTTTTGCCTCRGTCCATCCCTGGAGTTAATTGTCTTCTCTTAGGAAGAACTGTGATAAATTCTAGCATCTTCAGTAGTAGGAGTTACTTAACTGATGAATAAGGAGGGAAAATGGTGCTGACTTCTTCAATTTCTCTGTGTTGGCAATATTGCTTATATTTTTAATTTCCTGGAAATGCGACATCCTTCAGGGTGTTTACTTCATCCTCCTGCAAACACAGAATTATTTTTTTTTCAAAGATTGATATATTCTTAGCATTTGTTAATTTAGATGACAGTAGCAAATAAATGGCCATTTACTAAAATGCAGTCCAGATATAAAAGCAAACTTTAAATCACTGTGTAATCACCAAAAATTTTTTGTTTGATCAGTTCCAGTTTTTGAACACAACTGCTTTAAAATTTCAATAAAGTATGTTTGTTAGCTTTTAAGGCTGTTCAAGGAGCTTGATTTAATGATTCGGAAAGCCTGGGATGATCAAATGAAGCTCACTTGCTCTCCATTTTAGTTAAACCTTATATCCTGGGTTGTTAAATTTGAGATGCTTAGCATTCTGTAATTTAGATATGTATTAGGTATGCTTTTTACTTTTAAAATTTAAGAATCTGTGCTCTGAATGATAAAATAATGCTTATGCATATAACAGCATAGAGAGCCAGAAGCAGGGGCAGGTAGACTGGCTGCCACTCCTTGTCCTTGTGCCTTCTGTCTTAGCATTGCAGCTTAATTCAGGCATGGTTTCATTCTATTCTTATTTTTTCCTTGAATCAGTTCTTCTCGAATGAATGATCAGTGCATTAAAGACTGTATTGCAGTTAAATGTTCTCTATTTTTTTAAAATCTGTGTTTATGTTTGTACGGATAAAATGTGAAATAAAATTAGAAGAGAAAGTGGAGAGAACATTACAAATTTTCTTAAGAAGGGCAGAGTTTCACATACSTTGAGTGAAAGGAATTATTTTTTCATGACATCATGAATAATTTTTTTTCCCATTAATTTCTATTTGGCATTTTGTTTGCAAAACTGCTCAGAGKGGCTACTGCTGCTACTGTTTCTTGAAAACTGCAGATGCAGTCTTCCGTTCATATCTGCATTTTGGTACTAATATGAATGCAATTGTTTGAAAGTTACATTGATGCATGTTTAAAGGACAAGTAGAAAGCTAATATGAACTTGTTTTTATAGTGTTAACAGGGAACTTTTCATGAAGTAGGCAAGTTTTTTTATAAAAAAAATGTGAACTATTTTTAGTTACTTTATAAGCACCTTCTCTCCCCCTGAAACCTCATGAAAGAATTCAAAAAAAGCATGCTAGCATTAGTACTCATTTCGTTAATAGACACAAATATGAACAGCTTGAAAATACTGAAGRTGAGCCAAGGTGGCCCTTTAAATAGTTTAGAGATGCTTAGTTTTGAGTGCCTCTCTATTTCATGTTGTAGTGCTTAATCCTTTTATTTACTTGTCATGTAAATTTGTCTAAATGTGAAGATTTTTTTTTTTTTTGACTCCCCAGGTGGCCCAGAACATTGGCAGGCATCACAGCATACCTGCTGTGTACACGTTATTCTGCTGGCAGTGGGATATATCCTGGCAACTCACAAGATGAGAGAAGAGCCTGGCGCAGATGCGACAGGGGAGGGTACTGGGCAGATGAGGACTACTCCAGGTGCCAGTATGCAAATGATGTGACTCGAGTTCTTTATATGTTCAATCAGGTAATTTGTGCATTTCTATAAAATCAAACTATGAAAATCTAATTAATGTAAATAAAAACTAAAAGACCCTTCTTCTTTTTTACGCTGGAAATACTGATGGTCTAGACAGGTTATGATGGACGCATGCCTCTGAGTACAGCATTGGAATTTGTAGGTTTAGGTTAAACGCTTGGTTTAATAYCTGTTTTGAGTGCCCCTAGATTGAAAGTGCAAGGAAAATTTTATTCTTTTTACTTATATAAAACATGAGAAAATGTTTGTCATGATTATTTTTGTCAACTGGGTACCCTGTCCTGCCCACATGCTATAAAGAAACAAGGCCGGGCTTAATGTGTCGTGGAGAATAGCTCTTTTCATTATAATGACAGAGAGTAGTCAAACTTTGCTCTGCCTATGTTGCTGTAAAACCTTGATAGATTTAGTGTGATTAATAAGATTTAACTAGTGAAAGTAGTGAGTATTAACTAGGATTCTTTATCTGGTACCACTTACCAGGATTCAAGGGAGTATTCTAGAATTTAAATTGTTGCTGTGAAACAAAATTTTTCAGCTCTTRAGTTGCTTCTGAGGTTTATCTAGTTAATACACACTTCAGCAAACGCTGTTCTGCAGTGGTGTACCCAACCTTGTCTGCATGGGTGCTGTGTTGTAAATTACTCCATCAAGCTTTGAACTTCTGGTGTAAGCTTGTTTTCCAGCRTGTGCAGTCAGATCACTAGCACGGATGCAAAAGGTGAAACTTTGGAAAGAAATATGAGATTGTTTTTGGTGTGGTGTTTTGAAGTTTTCTTGGTGGTTGGTTTTTYGTTTTTTAGTAATAATGCTTGGTGACTGGAGTTGATGTTGATAGCACCACTTATGTTTAACATGAGGCCGTGGTGCTTGTCTGAGCCCAGGGCAGGATTTTTCCGTACTGTGTGGGTTCGGAGTGTTTCACTTCATCTCATGTTCTTTTAGGGGAAGCTTCAAACTACCTATCTAAAAGACCTCAGCCTCCAGCTGGGACAATCAGATCTAAATTGKTGTTTTCCCCTTGGGCTGTCTTAGATTTATACACATGGTGAAATGTTGATGTCCAAATTGTTTGTCCTAACTCCACTTTGAGATGAAACAGTTGTACTGCCTGTTGTGTGGGTGGGTTGTTGCTGACTTGTTCCCTCTGTGTTCAGGTACTTCCTAATGCCAACATAGATTATTGTTTTCCTGCTCTGGTTCCCTGAGGACCCATGAGCACAGGTCTAATGAAGATGGCAGGTGTGAGAACGAAAGGAAGGGAACGCTTGTTCTGGCCCAAAATAAACTTTGAGGTTGACATAACTATTCTGTTTTACTTCTTTATATTCCTCGTACTAGAGGTGCATGGCTTGGTCACATGAAACAGATTTGAGGGTTCAAATGAAGAGTGTTCTTTCTTAAAGACTGGTTAGCACKTGAGAGATGGTGCTGGGGATCACTTTGTCCTTTTGTGGGACACGGAAATGTTGAGTATTGGCCTAAATAGAGCTTTGATGTTGCTGGTTTGCTTTTTTTTCTCACCTGGGATATCAAATTTTTCTGCAAGACCTGTGACAACTCAATGCAATGTAGTCCAGCTGCTCAAGAGCCTGGATTACTTAAGCTTGTTACAACTGCTTTTGGTTAGTCACCAGTTTTCAGGTTGTGAAAAAATGTTGCCAACATTATGGTAGGAAGTTTATAATGTAAGCATCAGACTAGTATCTTCAGAAAAGCAAAAGACTAATTTTCATGTGTAAAGTAAATAACTTTCTATTATCGACTTAAAAATACAYGTACACAGGTATTCTATGCTGAAATAAAGATTTATTTTTTTAAAGGAAGAAGTGGAATGCTTTGGGTGTTAGAGTTGTTTATAGTTACTGAAGTTGCCTTCTTTTTATGTGTAGTAAGTCTGGTATTTTTAGTAGTATTTTGAACAGAAATTTCATGTCTCTGAGACTAATATTAAATGTAATCATATTGCAAGCATGTTTATAGCCTTTGAACAGATAGTTCAGCTGTTTTGAACATCAGAACTTTGCCAAACATTTTAAATCAAGTAAAGGTTCACAAGTAAAATGAAGTGAAACATTTTTAACATTCCACAAGAGCATTTATATTCCACTTTTTTTTTTGTGTATTGAACAGGTACAGTTTTAGGTGAAAAGAAATTCATGATTAAAGAAAAAGTTCCAAGAAATTATACAGRTTATCTGAATTTGAAAGTTGGCTGTGTTCAGTGGGGGTTATGACTTTTGAACTCTATTTGCACTTTAAATGCATGACTTTTAGCATATTGACAAAAATTATCTTCCATTGGTCACACTGAAATTCATGTACAAGCGCTAAGACTGGCAAGGACAAATATATAGCACTTTTCAAATTCAGTAGGGCAGACTGAGTATCTCTACACCAACAACCAGAGAGAGAGAACTTCTCTAGTTTGGATTATCACGGATAAACAGCTGAACATGAGCTGATAACATTTGCACAGCTTTCCACTCTACTATGTAAAGTTTCCTATTTTTAGTGCCTGCTAATTCAGGCATGTTGATGCTGTGTATTATTTAGTGAAGAATTTTCCAGCATAGGGTTTGTTTCAGGAGTGAAATTGTGACCTTTGTCATGGACAGATCTGCTTTGGTTTTTGTGTGTATTCCATTCCAAATGCATCCTTTAATTACAGAATAGAATGCTGTGGCAGTGTGGTGTATTTTAATTGGTTTTGGCATCTCTTGCTATAAAATGCTTTATTTCAAGAGCTTTGTGTTGTCATGCCTTGGCTTTGGTGAAAATGAAAATAAGCTGTTGACAGTTCTGTTTTGGGGTTTTTTTSTCCTTTTTTGGTGCAATACCTCTGTCCCTACTAGGACAACAACATAAACCTCACTTGCTGGCTGCCAGTACAAACAGTAATTGTCTGGTTTGTAGGAAATGGTTTTGCTTACAGATAAGGTGGTGGTCCTTAGCTACTCAAAATACTGTGATCCCTGTGGAAATTGCTCTCCTCTTTGGATGAATGTTTATTTATTAACTGATGAAGTGTTGTCTCTGTTTTGTGYTTCCTTTTTGAAATGCTCATGTTTGTTCTCTGTGTAGATGCCGCTCAACCTTACTAATGCAGTGGCAACAGCAAGACAGCTCTTGGCTTACACTGTTGAAGCAGCAAATTTTTCTGATAAAATGGATGTTATTTTTGTGGCTGAAATGATAGAGAAATTTGGAAGATTTGCTGAAAAATACAAAGAGGTAACTGGATAATTTGCCATCACTTTAAAGATAATCAAAATATTTGTCCTTAAGTATTCTGAGCAGTGAAGTGTTCCCAACATTAGATGCAGGCACTGAGTTAGTGGATTGTCAGATTCTATTCCATGTTTTTGTTTGTTTAGTAGGTCCCTGAAGTTGCTGACCCATGGTCACAGACTTTGCATTCGGCTGAGATGATCCAGCATTCACTGGACCTGTAATGTGAGTAACACCTCTGGTCAGCACTGGAGCAGGGAGATAGGTACAGTAAGTCTGTTTTTATTTAGTATGGAGTGGGTCACACAGGTTTTCATTGGTATGTTCTTATCTAAAAACACAAATAATGAAAGCCTCAGAGATCCTCTCAATAATGAATAAAACGAGACTTATCTTCTCCCCATCCAGCACGATAGGCTGTCTTTATTCAATATTGAGCTGTATCTCTAAGTTTTTCAATATTCCTCTGTCTTGCAGGATATAACATAAGACATTAAAACAAAATCTTAGAGAACGCTCATTGTTGGGGAGAAAAATGCAAGTAGTTGAGTAGTCCCACCAGTGGGTAGGAACTCTCTGTTTCACTGCTGAACAGAGGTTATATTGATCTCACTGTACAGTGCATGTTGGGAAGTTGGAGACCACAATGCCTCAAGTTTAAGTTCATGCCAAAAAAAAAAAAAAAAAAAAAAAAAAAAAAAAAAAAAAAAAAAAAAAGCCGAATTTTCCCCATCCACCCCTCAGCAAACCATAAATGCTGGTTCTACATCCTTTGCAGAGTTCCTTGGAGAATTTTCAATGTCATAGACAATGTGGGTTTTTTTCTCAGTGGATTGGATCTGAAGCCAGCCTATGATTTGCTGGTATGTACAAGGAACATGAGTAAAATTTAATGTCAAAATTTTAGTAGCTATTAATAAAGGCTGATTTCTTATCAGGTTATTACTTTAAGAATTTTTTCTTGACATTGTTATTCATATTCATTTATTTACACCATTTTCTAATTTGTTCCTTAGTTTGTGCTAAAGTGGCTATTGTGAAAGATTAGTACAATAAATAATGAACAGGTTCATTTAATAGTTCTTTCATAGAAGAAGAAACAAAGAACTCAAATGTTCAGAAAGTTCTTWGCAGGTTGTCTTAAGTTAGAATACACGTGGAAAAACTTGTTCATTCCCTGATAAGCATGAGAAAGAATACTGTGTAATACATTTTACAAGTATGAAACCACTTGAATTCTTTTATTTGAGGGTAGTAACACTGCTGGTTTATTCTGAAATCACCATTTGTTGATGTGCAAACTTGTTACCATTTTTCAAGTAGTATTGGTATGATAAGTACTTTCAGTGAATTTAACTTTGTTGAGGATATAGTGAAAGGACTACAGTCTGCAAATGCTACTTAAGGCTCTGTGTTACTTGTTAAGAGTTTTTACTGATTGTAACTTCTGTTTTTAAGAGAGCCAGTTCTGAAAAGGGTAAAWTATTTTTATATTCCAGTTCTTGCCTTCAAAACTTAAAAAAGAGAACAACAAATTATTATGTTCTCTTCTTATTGGTAGTGTTCTGAAAAAGAATTGGGAAGCCTGTGTGGCAAAGGAGGTAKCTTCCTCACCCTACCCTGTCTCTTTTCAAGCAGAAAATTCCAGTTCCTAAGTTTAGGCACTGTGAATTGTATTTCAGTCAATTCAGCTAAAAATTATACTCACCTTTGCTTTTGGTCCAGTATTTGTCACTGATCCTTAAATGTTGTGAAAATCTAATGCAGGTCAGTAGTGTTAATATAGGTGCTCATTAATTTTGGTAGAGTGGCCTAAATAAATAAGTTCCTTTTGCAGTTGGTATTTGTTTTTCATACAGAAGGCAGGGGGAGGACTATGAACTTAAAACAGTGTAATTGATGGTTTGAAAGCAGCACTGTTACTTATGGGAATTTGCTGTCTCTCTCATATATACCTGTGCCCTAAGACAGGTCCTGCAAATTAGAAGGCAAGTTTACTTTTAGCAAGCAAGTTTGACTTGCTAAAAGGAAGCAAATCAGAAGGGTTGTATGCTAATTTTTTGCCTGTATTACTCTTACCTACTATCAGACATGCAAACTTGTATTATTGTTGAATTATAGTTCTAGTTTTCAAGTTGATTGTGAATAGTCCTTTTGAACAGTACAGTAGAAAGTGGAGTATTGCACCCTTTCYTACGTACAGTGTAAACAGATGCATTATATTGGCATAACATTTTTCTTGAATGGGGGTAAATATGTGMATCAAAGCATTTCAGTATCTGAATGTGATGAGGTGGTTGAAGTCGGAGCAATTGATTTCCTTGTGCTTTTTGTGCTGCCAAGTCATTTTGTGTTTTCTGATAATGATCCTACCTGCTGAACACTTTCATAGCTATAAAAGAGTCTTACCTCTTCCATGTTAGCTTGGTGACGTCATGGTGGACATAGCAAGTAATATTATGTTGGCTGATGAACGTGTTCTGTGGATGGCACAAAGAGAAGCCAAGGCTTGCACCAGAATTGTACAATGTCTACAGAAAATTGCAATGTATCGGCTTGCAAATGGAGCTCAAGTTTATTCTACAGTAAGTGTGAATTTGTTTATTTAGAAGAGGCTTTGCTTGATCTTGAGTTTTAATAGCTTTTTGTTTTTCTTAATAGATGCTGGCATTATTGAAATGTCTACTATTTCTGTAGGGAGAAGAGCAATACTCTGAGAAGATTTATACCTGCCAGATAAACCGAAACGGTTTTCTGGATATGTTTTTCTGTGAAGACAGAGAATCCTTTTAAGACTATTTATGAGCCTGTCTGTGGTGTGTCAAATAATTTCATGTTTGATTTTTGTTGTTACAGTATTCTCCAAATATTGCTCTTGARGCCTATGTGATAAAGGCTGCTGGTTTCACTGGGATGACTTGCACCGTATTTCAGAAAGTGGCTACATCAGACCGCACAGGACTCAGTGATTATGGGAGAAGAGATCCAGATGGAAATCTGGATAAACAGTTAAGCTTTAAGTGCAATGTTTCAAATACACTGTCAAGTCTGGCTTTAAAGGTGGKATGCTCTTTGTTTCCCTATTAACTTTGTAGTAATATATATGAATAATTTGGAAAGCAAGTTTACTGTTATTACTTGAGAAGAATTACTGGGCTAAAGGATAATAAAGCTTAATTATAAAATAGTTTTCTAATGGATATGACTTTTAATAAGTAGGTGTGGTTTTCTTTATTGTAACTTCTTAAGTTGAAARATCCTTTCAGATCTTTTCATAAGTATTGAAATTGAGATGCTTCTCAGTTCATAAATATACATCTTTTTGTTTCTGCATTTTCACCTGCATTATGTATTAAATCAGACATTACAGATTTTTAAGAAGACTGCTAATATTCTGCTCAGAGTGTAATTAAGCATGAAATAGAAAATGGACCTGAGGGTTTTTTTTTGTGTGTGTGTGTGTGCATATGCATACACACACATGCACACACACATATATATTACATCTACACTTCCTTGTGTTCCATAAAACTATTTTTCAGTTATATTCCCCAAACTTACCAGTTTATCAGTTAATTTGCTTGAATGTCATTGCAGGATTTGTAATAAAATTTATACATATGTAATTCTGTGAAATTATATGCATGCTTTTCTACTCAAGTATTATTCATATACAAGTTMAATCACCCTGTTTGTACACAGCATTTTGTTTTGAATGGTACTAGTGCACAATTGTATCATTTCTCTGTGTCTGCTTCTGTTGGTTGCTGTTCTAGTTGCTAATAGTCTAATCTGGAAAAACTCTTGTTATACTTTGCTGATACCAACTTTACCTTTATTCTCTGTAACAAGTAAGGTAACTGCAGAATCTTTTTTTTTCTTTTAAAAGAAGTTTTAGGGCTTTTTTAACCTGTTTAAGCTATTTAATCTGGATTACTTGGAGGCACTGTCAAATAGGTTGGTCATGAGACATAGTCTGCTAAATGTGTTCATCTCTGACACTGTACACATAGAGGAGTTGCTAATTCTGTAAAGAATATAATTTCAGATTAGTCTGCTAATCTCTGTAAAGAATATCATTTTCTCTTTAGAACTGTAAAAATCTGTTTGTTTCTAGAACACAATTATAGAGGCTTCTATCCAGTTGCCGGCTTCCCTTTTCACCCAAAAACAAAAAAGAGAAATCAGACCAGCAGATGAATCTGTCTACAAGCTTCAGCTAATTGCATTTCGCAATGGAAAGCTTTTCCCAGYAACAGGAAATTCAACAAATCTGGCTGATGATGGGAAACGTCGCACAGTAGTAACCCCAGTTATTCTTACCAAGATAGGTTTGTTTTTATTATTACTTTTTTTATGACCTTTAGTAAACATTTTTGACCCACTTGTTTTGATTAGTGTCTAATAGAAGGCTTTAGCATCTAATATGTTACGTGATGAGAAATTAATGTTCAAATCCATTTCCTTTGTAACAGATGGTTTAAACGTAGCCAGTCACCACGTTCCTATAAACGTGACACTGCGGCGAATTGCACATGGGGCAGATGCTGTTGCAGCTCAGTGGGACTTCGATCTCCTGAACGGACAAGGGGGATGGAAATCTGATGGTTGTCGCATCCTTCTGTCTGATGAAAATATTACAACCATTCAGTGCTACTCCCTCAGCAACTAYGCTGTTTTAATGGTATGACACTTAAAGGATTAACTTCCTTTCTAGAACTTACAAACGTTTCTAGATACAACTCTATTTGGGTTTTGGTTGTGTTAAGGAAAACAAGCTTTCCCACACTCCATTTCACATGAAACTAGACATAATAAATACATACTTAGTTTTTGCTTTTGTTGATGTAAATATCGAGGTAAGATGAGGTTTAAATGGAAATCTATCAAAGTGTAATTAATTGGATAATAAATAATAATAATAATAATTAACTGAATGTACTAGAAACAAAAGAATTTTCATTTGCAAAGTACTATGTTATAGGAAGACATTTTAATGAGTTACTTAATCATAGTTGCTTTTGTGAACTTTAGTCTAACAATGACAGGTTTTCTTCAACTCTTACCACTCTGTTTTAAACTGTCTTCTGTGTGCTAGGTTAGATTTGTTGACTTTGTCAGTTGACCAGCAGTGTTTTCCCAGGTATTTTTTTCTGTGATCCACAACCAAAGACAGCTCTTTCATTCCAAATTAACTCTTCATTTGCTAGTACGTGGATCTGTTACCAGAAGACATTAGTGGAAATGGGAAAAAAAATCAAAACACTTAGTAACTATGAAAAATATTTTTTAAATACTGCTGAAAAACATAATGGTATCAATAAAATGGTTAATCAGTTCTGAAATATTGCGATAGAATATACTTTTTTAATGCTCCTCAGCTGAGAAGCTGAATTTCTTCTTCATCTGTTCTCAGAACTCTTAATTTCAGAATTTGGCCTGGGAAACTTCCATTTTTGTAAGTGGTAACTGCTACCCTGTTTGTCAGTAATCACCACCGATGCTAAATGATCAAATGTGAGACATAAATAGGGTGGGCTGGTAGGAAGCTGAGCAAAATATTTTGAGGTTTAGGAAATATTGTTAAATGTAAATTTGGTATGGGTTTTGTGATAGTTAATATGTATTTAATTCTACACAGAACACATGTTTATGTAATCATATGTGGAAGAAAGAGGAGTTCATTTATCATAATCAGTGGATTAGAAGTTGATATCTTTCTTTAGCAACTCAGGTTTTCAAAAATCTCCCTCTAAAGAGAATTAAATGGTAATTATTAAATGTTAATAGAATTGATTTACATGCCAAGCTTTTTAAAAGACTGCAAAGAGAGCAACTTTTCACTTTACCTTTGAGGGTACTGTTTTAAATTACTTTAAACTTTTACAATCATATAGTTCCTTTCTTTGATGCTTTCAAAATATATAATCCTTTCCTAAAATGTAACAGCATTCTTTAAAATAGAATTAAACTTCATTCGTATGTGTAATATKCATGCAAAGAGAGATTATGCTTTAAATTGGTCACATTTCTGTCACCTGGAGGAAGAAAAATGAAAAACATGTTCCATCTGCTTCTATAATGACTATTTCTGAATTATGCATGATAAGATTACATTAATATCTTCTTGTGATTTATAGAGGGAACTGTTGACAATCAGGACTCAAGGAGGTTAAAGAAAGGGACAATTTTTTTCCTTTTCTTGTTGTATACTTGCTCAAAACATAAATATTTAGCTTCTTTCCAAAATGTCATGCTGTAGAGACTGGAGAGGAGATGGTAGGTGGTGGGGTTCAGACTAGCACTCATCTGACAGATGTTTTTTGCACACATACGCTGCAGAAACTCTAAATGTCTAAATGTCTGCTGAAAAAGGTTTTTTATAATGCCTGTCCATATATTCTCAAAAAAAAGCCATAGTAGTCTATTTCACTTGTAGACTTCCATTACRTTATGAAAGTCTGGGTCTCATCTCGGGCTCAGAGGAAGTTCTTTTGGATTCAGTTTTAGAGCTTTTTTAATCCAGAAGTTGTCATTGGCACTAAATAAGTGAACAGCCCTGGCAGGAGGGATCTGAGCATGGTGGTCCATCATCCTGGCTGGATGGTGGATGACTTAACCAGAGCTTTTTCACTCTATTTTAATCTACTTTAATATGTGTGTGTGTGTGTGTGTGTGTGTGTAGAAGAAAGTACTTTGTAGTGTAGTGACCCATCTTCATACATTTCAGAACATAATGTAAGGTCCCCTGATAAGGAAACAGATCACTGAGTGCCTGGTTTTCTGATCCAGTGATTTAGGCAGATGCAGTTGTAAAGCTTCATCTTCATTTGGAAATTATCTTTACTACTGTTTAATAATAGAAGAGATAAGCAGCAGGCTTAGCTGAAAACTCATTATTACAGGCTGAACAGAGGAAAAAAGCCAGCAATAATGAAAAGAAACAAGAGTTGTGCTAATTGACTATAAACCCCCCAGTATTCTTAATGCCATCTCTACTGTTACTTTACTGTCATTCTTTTTTACATAATAATTATTTAGGATCAGTTTAGCTTAGAAATAAAAGTGTTAGCTCCTGTCACTTCTTCCACTAGGTCTGTCTGATGAAAAATGCCAGTGCAGTGGATAAAAATTCCATTGAATTAATGGTTATTGGCTCAAGAGAGCTGAAGCATATTGAGTTTTCTCAGATGTTTTAGAAGATTGTTGTGAATCTTGTGATTTTGTAGCTCTTGTTCTTGAAATTCACACTAATATATGCATGACATCTTGTTACCTGACACCATTCTGGRAGCAGCAACCTGAACTGTTGTACAGATTCTGTTTCCTGGTACTTATGGACCAGGTGTAAGAAAATACTTGCTCGTGCTTGTAGCAGCAGTGAGTTCTCAGGGATCCCAAGCTCATAACAACCAGGCCTTGGGTAGTGTTGAAATCAGATGACACTAGCTGCCTGAGGCATAATGGCCTATGATCCTGTTCCAGGTGCCAAAGAAAACCAAATAGATAAGAATCAAACTGACAACCTGATTAAATTAGTTTAAAATGAGGTTGTTGAGTTAGTTAGGAATAACGAATTTATATTCTGATGAAAGAACAATTGAAGGTATGGTGAAGAGACTGTTGACTAATTTAATTGTAAGCCTCAATTCAAAAACTCTTTTCCTGTCCATGAAATTAGATTACCTATCTTTTGCTTAAAAATGTCACTGATTTTTCTCAAAACAGACCAAAACTTCCTCCTAATCTTTTACTGCTCTTTCTGAATGCTTTCTRAATTTCTCCTTCCCCCAGCACCCTTTTGGACTTAGCTAGTTCTAGAGGTTTAAGAGTTACTCACTCAGGGGATTTTCTGTATCCTGTTGATTACAAAAAAAAAATCTTTAATAGATTTTTTTTCAATAATCATAGTTAAATACATTGTGCTGGAAGGAACTAAAGTTTCTTTTGAGTTGTCATGTTATATCTGTGTCATGTTGTATCTGTGTGCGTCTCCTTCCCAGTCCTGAAACTCTAGTAAATTGTAACTGCATCCAAACAGAATTATTTCTTCTTTTGAGTAAATGAAAATGTCATTCTGGGGTGGATTCAGAAAATTTAATTGATGCTGTAGGGCTGTTGAATTCTCTTAGAGTTACCAACTATCTATTCATGTCAGSCTCAGTGGTCATAGAGTCTGGTGGGAACATTTGGTGCCATTTGGTCCAGTTAACCTGCTCAGAGTTTGATTGCCTTCAAAGTCAAATCTTACTGTTCCAGGTCATATGCACTCAAGCTTTGAGTGCCTCCATGGACACAGTCTCTGGGAAGTATGTGACCCCTTCAGAAYTTTTTTCTTGTATCTAATCAGAATTTTCCTTGTTGCTAATATTGTCAGTTTCCTTTCATCAGTGGGTGGTTCAGCTCCAAAAACAGTTTGAATTGGTCTTTTTTATACCATCCCAGTAGGTAGTCCAATATCATAATAAGATTTCTTCTTCCTTTCTTAAAGATGAAACACATCTTCAGCCTCAGACATTGGATGCACCAGCCTGCTAATCACCCTGGAGATCTGTTTCTGTTAGACTTGCTCCATCCAGTCTGTCAGTGTCTTTCTTGGGCTGGGGAGCCTCAAACTGAGAGTTCTGCAAGGTGATCTCTCAGTGCTCAGCAGAAGGGAAGGATCAGCTMATGCACTTGCTGCATCAGTTCTCACACAGCAAAACATGGCCTTGGGCTGCAGGTGACACTGCTGACTTGAGCTCAGCTTTTGTCTACCATTAACTCAAGTGGTTCTTTGGTTGTTTTCTAATCAGCCCAATGCCCAGCCTCTATTTTTATGTGCATGGGGTTATTCCATCCTTGATGSAGATTTTTTAATGTTTTCCTTTACTAAATATCATGATGTTTCATCAGTCCATTTCTCTGTCTCACCAACATCTTTATGATTATCCTCCAGTCTGTTGATCAGTCCCCTAACATCATCTACAGACTTGCTAAGGGCATTTTCTGTAATGTTCTTTGGGTTGTTGAGGAAGATAATCATAACTGAAACACACAGTTATTCCACATGTGTACGTATTTTAAGGCGAAGAAAAATAGTACTTTTCTATAAGCTGCTGACCTCTCTATATCTTCAAAAATACATAAAGTTCAATTGTTCTATAAGAATTGTGACTGCATTTATAAAGATCAGCCAGAAGAGCAGAAATTGCAGAAGAAACCCAGAAATAACATATAAATAATTGGAGAGTTGTTTTGGGAGGGGTGGGAAGGGAATGAAGACATTTCATCTAGAAGGTTTCTGTTACTTTTTTTTGTTCTCATTGTAATTGCCCCACCCTCAGAAAATAGAGAGGTACAGTAGACTAATGTTATTTTTGTTTTTGTTGGCAGGACTTGACTGGAGCTGAATTTTATACACAGCCAGCTGATCTTTTGCATCCAGTAATTTATGCCACTGCCATGGTTTTGCTGATGTGCCTGTTGATGATCATGGTCAGTTACATATACCATCACAGGTAGGTATCAAAATTACCAGACTAAAAAATGAATTTCATCATTCTTATGACTATCTTTTCTATTTTGATTGGAGCATGATCTAGTAATATGCTTTTAGTCATATATGCTTTTAGTCATATATGCTAGTAATATGCTTTTTCCCTATAAAATCTGTTGATGCAAACTAATAGTTATGCAAGTAGCTATTTCATCTTTTTTGAGTATGATAATTTAGTTCTCATAACCATGTCTCTCCTTCACTTTTGSTTCATGGTGAAAGACTAGGCCATTCAAGAATAATGGTAGAATTTAACAAACTGTTAAACTTTTTCATTTCTGTTGATGTGAAAGCTTGAAGCCTAAAATTTYTAAATCAATCTCCAAATAGATGTATAAAGCTGGTAATAGGAGGGTGTTTTAATTTGTTGTGATAAAGTCCAGATATTCTATTTGATTACAAAGTATGTGGTAGTCAAGCAATCATTAACAGGAATTACATGTTGTTTATCACAAGAATATCTTGCTAGTTTCTGAAATCAGTAATGCAGCTGTGTTTTGTCTAATTTCTTTCTTTTAACAGTGTGATCAGGATCAGTGTAAAAAGCTGGCATATGTTAGTTAACTTGAGCTTTCATATTTTCCTGACATGTGTGGTGTTTATTGGAGGCATAACACAGACCAGGAATGCCAGCATTTGCCAAGCAGTAAGTAAAAATTAGTTACTGATTTTGAACTTCTRTATACAAATATGCCCCTCTTGCCTCCTACAGAACTGAAATGCTGTTAGGCATTCATCAAAACATAAAATTTTGACAAAAATTTAATGTTTGCTTTTAGAATCGTAGAATGGTTTGGATTGGAAGGGACCTTAAAGGTCATCTAGTCCAACATCCCTGCAATAAAGTGGGACATCTTCAACTTGATCAGATTGCTCAGAGCCCCATCCAACTTGAYCTGCAATATTTCCAGAGATGGGGCATCTACCACCTCTCTGGGCAACCTGTGCCTGTGTTTCGACACCCTCACTGTAAAAAAACTTTCTCACATCGAATGTAAATTAACTGTSTTTCACTTCAAAGTCATTCCTATCACTGCATGCCATTGTAAAATATGCAACAGGTGTTTTGTTTTCCCAACATGCTACCATGAAAACTTAATTTTATTGGTTACTTTTGTTTTTGAGACTTATTTTCTATGAAATTATTTTATAGGCCTGTATATGGGCACACATACACTCCTTTTTWATTACCTTCCTTGAGAAAGTAATTCCCTAGAAGAAACCTTGTGGTACAGATGGACTGTTTGATAGGTGTGCTTTTGTTGATGATTGAAACTTGCAAAAAACCCACTAGCAGTCAACATAATAGGAGCTAAACTGTCATCCTTTCTATGTGCCTGKGCTATCATGGCAGTACAGGACTGTGAGATTTCACTGTGAAGCAGACTTTGCCTTAATGTTTGAGCTGGTTAAATATCTAATACACTATCTTTGCTTTGTGTTAAAATYGCAGATGAATTTTGACTATCTGTGTTTTGCCATCTGCTGCATACTTGTCACAATATCATGAGTTTGCTGTTCCCTTGCTTGTTTCAGTTTAAAATCTCCTGTATAACAGGTATTATTAAAAGTTAAGTTGTTGATAAAGTACCCTTGCCTATATTGTATGATTGGTATGTAAYCTAAAAATGTTCTTCCCCCATTATTAAGTCTTCCATGCATGGGTTTGCATTATGTATTTTATTTTTTTAGAAAACTGCAATGACTTGACACTTAAAACAGTCATATAAAATAAGAGGGTTTTTTTTTTTCTCTTGAACTTTTGAAAATTTCAGCTTCCTGGTGAGGTGTGAGTTTAATGATTACTGTACTAACTTAGGAAATATTTGGGGGTTAATTATTTTCTTGTTGTTTGTTTTTGTTTTAAGGTTGGGATAATTCTCCATTATTCCACTCTTGCAACAGTACTGTGGCTGGGAGTGACATCTCGTAATATTTACAAGCAGGTAACCAAAAAAGCAAAAAGGTGTCAAGATCCTGATGAACCACCTCCTCCACCAAGGCCAATGCTGAGGTAAGTTGTTTCTGTGGCTCCTTATTTCTCAGGTTGCTACATTTATATTCTGACCAGAAAAATTAACAAGTCACTATTCTTCTGTTCTTTCAAGGTTTGTAAAGTTCTTTTCAGAATTTTGTGTTSCTCTTCTGTTCCTCAGTGTTAAGGAGGATGAGCTGAAAGACTATTGGTTTTAGCGTATTACAGTTGCAATGCTGTGTAATACTGTAATACTGCAATGCTGATTTGTAAATTAAAAAATGGGTAACATTTCAGCATCACCACTGAAGGTTTGATTAGGACCTCAGATAGCAACACAGCCCATTAAATTGTCAGAAGAAAGAATGTGGAGAACTGTTAACATAATTAGCAAACACTGCAATTTAAGTAAATAAAGTTTAACATGTTTTCCAAAGATGGTTTACAAATATTTGAAAAATAGGGTAGTCACTCATTATCAAAATAAAAATACTGTTGTTGTGAACCATTCCTTGAATTTTCATTTCTGAAATGCCAGAAATAAGACAAACTAATTATCTGTGAAATTCACATATATGAAATGTTCTTACTAGGAAATACTGACATACCTCATTCATGCCTCCTCCTGAGCACTGGCTATTAATTAAAAACTGCTACACTGAAATTCTCCACAAGGTGGCAGAAGTTGATTAACTTTGATTAGTTACAGGCAAATAYTTAAAGAGCTTGATTTTTAAAGTACTGAAGTTGCAGAAAAACAGAARTGCTTTTCTGATTATCTTCAAGTAACATTTTCACTATTACATCGAAGCATTTTTCATGTCTTATTATTTGTTATGAAGTTTCTGCTTTGGAAAAGATGGCAGTAAAATTACCAGCTCTTGACAGATACACATGAACATGCCATTTCAGGTCTCAGCATCTCATCCCTGACACTGGCAGTAGCTCTGGAGACAAGTATCCAAGACAAGAACTGAGCAAACATGCTTTATATTTTTCAGACTTTCTCAGTATCCAACTYCTTGCAGATCAGGAATTTCCTCAGTTGGGGCTTTTGCATGAAAGGGCCACAGAAGCATTTTTTTTCAGTTGTCTTTTAGACTTCACTTCAAAATAAAACTCTCCATAATGTAGTACATGTACAAAGATTTATTTTATCTGTCCAGCTCCTGATTGCTGCATCAAGATACAGAATAAACCAATGTGAGAACTTGATCTTTGTAGGATTCAGCAGCTAAATAATAAACTCAATACATCTTGTTGTCCAAGAAAGTCATAATTTGTTTTAGACTGTTGTTTTGTGTTTCAAGTGAGATGAGTAATTTCTGGTGAATTGTCAGAAATGCAGTGGAAAAGTCAGGGTCACCATAATAGGTGTCTCCTGTTGATARAAAACAAATGATCATCCACACACCACAGTAGTTTTCACATGTGTGTTCTGATCTGAATTTGGACTGGATTAGTATAAGCTGCAGGACAGASTGCCATTAATTGGAATGATTGCCAGTAATTATTGATATGCCACTAATGAATYAGATGCAAATCCATAGAAATCGGAATGAAAAGTAAGATACTCCAACAACATATGCCCTTTTTCTTGAAAATAYCACTTTTCATTAGTACCACCACAGGGAAGCAGGAAGTATATACTATGAAATTACAGAGTCCATTAAAAATAAAATCTGCCTGCCATCTGCCAAACTCTCCCTCCCCAAAAAATTTCAAGTGACAGTGTATATAGTACTAGGCAAGTTCAGCTTTGGACACAGGACATACTACTTAGTATTTTCTTTCTAAGTTTCCTTATTCTTTTACAGCAGTTTACAACTTCTGACTGACAGCTTTTGCTTCTTCCTKCCAACACTGAAAACTTTTGTTCGGTGCCTGCAGGTGGGAGGTGAAAGTGAGCAGCGGTGATAATGAGGCAGCTTACAGCAGGAGGAGAAAAACTGTGGTGAGGAAGACTTAGGAAAACAATTGGTACTGCCAAAACCCAAATCTGATTCACCTTATTTATTTTCATAAAGAACTTGTGTGCTTCCCAAATCCTGGAAAGCTCTCATTTCCATCATGGTGACGGAATCAAATCCATTGTATTTAAGCAACTACTGATAAACTGAGATTTTTATTTTTTTTTTTTTTAGGTTCTACCTTATTGGTGGAGGGATCCCTATCATAGTTTGTGGAATAACAGCTGCAGCAAACATCCGAAATTATGGCAGCAGACCTAATGCGCCTTAGTAAGTACCCTCTAACTGAGAGCTCTGTCATAAGATTTAATAGGCTTGCTTTTCTCTGAATATTTGTTGTAATTAATGCTGATCCTTCCAGAAAACGTAGCACATGCAAGATCATTTGAATGAATTGRAAAAGTATAAGTGACTTGTGCGAAAATTTTGATTTTAATTCTTTGGTTTGTTTCTTTTGCAGTTGCTGGATGGCTTGGGAACCCAGCTTAGGAGCATTTTATGGACCTGCTTGTTTTATAATTTTCATAAACTGTATGTATTTTCTCAGCATTTTCATACAACTAAAGCGTCATCCTGAACGCAAATATGAGCTGAAGGAGCCCATTGAGGAACAGCAGCGTCTGGCTACCAATGAACACGGGGAACTGGCTCATCAGGATTCAYTGTCAGTGTCACTGGTGTCCACATCTGCTTTGGAGAATGAGCACAGTTTTCAAGCACAGCTTCTGGGAGTGGGCCTTACTTTAGTTTTGTATGTTACACTGTGGATTTTTGGAGCCCTGTCCGTCTCCCTGTATTATCCTTTGGACCTGATCTTCAGCTGTTTTTTTGGGGCAACATGTTTAAGCCTCAGTGCCTTTCTTATGGTGCACCATTGCATCAACAGGGAAGATGTCAGGCATGCTTGGATAACAACTTGCTGCCCAGGAAGGAGTACATATTCAGTGCAAGTCAATGTGCCACCCTCCAGTTCCAGTGGAACCAATGGAGAGGCTCCAAAATGCACCAACAGTAGTGCAGAATCCTCATGCACAAATAAAAGTGCCTCRAGCCTAAAAAATTCGTCTCAAGGTTGTAAACTAACTAACTTACAAGCTGCAGCAGCTCAGTGCCACCCTACTTCTCTACCACTGAACACAGGTCCTCAACTTGATAACAGTCTCACTGAACATTCAGTAGATAATGATATCAAAATGCACGTAGCTCCAGTAGAGGTACAGTTCCGGACAAACGGACACCCGAGTCGGCAYCATAAGAACAGGAGCAAAGGACACCGTGCCAGCAGGCTGGCGGTGCTGAGGGAATATGCCTATGATGTTCCCACGAGTGTGGAAGGAAGTGTGCAAAATGGCTTACCCAAAACCCGCCAGAGCAACAGCGAAGGACACTCGAGGAGCCGAAGRGCCTATTTGGCATACAGAGAACGTCAGCACAACCAGTCCCAACAAGACAGCAGCGATGCTTGCAGTACACTGCCAAAAAGTAGCAGAAATACTGAGAAAACAGTAGCTACCAACAACAAAAAAGATATTCTAAGGAAACCAATAGCGACTGAACTTGAAAATCAACAAAAATCTTACGGCTTAAATTTAGCCATCCAGAATGGACCACTGAAAAGCAGTGGACAGGATGGACCTTTGCTCACTGCAGACAGTACTGGTAATATTAGAACTGGGTTATGGAAACATGAAACTACTGTGTAGCATTATAATTCTTTTSTGGGATGAATCCATTTAAACTGTGATTACACATTCCTTAAAGCTATTAACACTTTTAAAAACTGTTTACAAACTGTAGGTACTTTATGCAGGGAGGGAACAAAGAAYCTGCCAAGCAAAAAATTTTATGCGTTATTACCTTTTGCTGTTCTCACAAAGATGAACTCTTGCTTGGTATTTTGTGAATTTTTTTTGAAGTGTCAGTCTGCAGAGATGCAGAACACAACTTTGTATATTGTTTTTACCTGTAGCCCTGCAGATGTGTCCACAACACATTTCAAATTTGTATTTAAATGTATAATAAATAGTATTTTTCCTCAGCAGCCCAGAGTTGCATTTCTTTAATGAGTTCYTAAAATATTATTGCACTGAATGTCATATTGATTTTACTGTTTCATTATCTGAAACTTATGAGCTTCCACTATTAAAAAATAATGAAGTTTCAGTTTTCTTCACTTAAATTGTTGACCCCACAGTGTAAACAAGATCATATTCTGTGTTATCCTGCTGTTGTGACTTATTTAAGTTATAGTTGCAGAGTGGTGCTTGAGGACTGTGCCTGTTTCACTAAAGCTATGGTACTAAATAGCAGAAAATGCTTCTGTATAATCTAGTACTGATGCCACAGCTGAAGGTTTAAGCAACAGATGGAAYTGGATTGTACACACTTGGCTAGTTGGTTACCCAATTCACACTTGTCACTTTTGGGGGATTTTAGTTAAGTGTACCTGGGTTACAATASAGATCTGACATTGTCCATACTCAAATGTTGTGTTAAATAATTTATAATGTAAGGACTCGTTCAGATATGTTTAATTACTGCTTGCTAGATTTACTGCAGCCTCTAGTAGTCTTTTTGATAGTCTGAACTAATCTTGGATGACGTATACAAACCTCTGCAGTAGGACAGTGGTGTTAGAATTTGGGATCTATTTTTACTTCTTGTGGGTAGTTACCATTTAAGAATTCTTTCAGGAACATTTTGACAAGTGTATGACTCAGTTTTGATTGCTATTCTATTTTCCTGGTTTCAAGAGAGGTAGCTTTTAGTTTGTATCCTACAAACTAAAGCTACCATGAGGATWGACACTCAAAAAAGGAGCTTATGGATATTAGTAAAGAAAAGAATTTTAACTAAATGTCCAAGTATATGTAGCTATGAAGCTGTATATATCTATGTTTTAAAGCTATTTGTAAGGTRTCTAAATGTCTTAGGCAACTGCCTACTTTGTAATTGCTTTTTGTGGRTTTTTATTTGGTGCAGGAGGGTTCCTTTTGGTGGCAGAAATAAAGTTTTGGACCTMGTTATCAAAAGCAGCAACTTGATCCTATTGCATTCCAAATGCTGCAAGTCATGAAAACTAAATTGCAGACAGTAAGTATGAGGGCATGTGCCAGGAGAAGCAATCATCTCTGAGACAAATTTGTGTATTACACAACTAGGAGCAATTCATACATAGTCTGTAGCCCAAACTGAGATACTCTCACATTGTATTTAACCAGGTGTCTATACTGTGCATTTTTARAAGTAATTTAAGCCTACTTTTTATCTTTAAAATTACAGTGCTAGAAAAAATGTTATCCATGTATGATATGGAAAAATGTCCAAACAGTCCATAGATCATTTATTATCTGAACAAGGTATGATAGGGACTTAGGATGGGATGAGTTATCCTTTAGAATCCGCTTGCCCATTGCTTTTAGCACTAGCCTGTTTTTCATAAGTTTGCTTGGAT
>NW_026623279.1:2354540-2426264 GCF_030028575.1 Malurus melanocephalus
TGTAATAAATTGTGACTACCCTTGGYATATAGAGGGTAATGAATGTAAAAATATTTCTTAAATCATCACTCTATTAATAAACATGTTTAGTTTGCTCAGTGCTATATACATAGCTACTTTTGCTTTTCATCTAACAAGTGCTTTAGCTCAGATGATAAATTAAGACATTATTCTCTGATACAGATTTGACAAACACAACAGTACACTCATCTGTATTTTTCATGAAGAAAATTGAAAGAATATATGTAACTGAAAGGTGGAAGGCAGGTTATTAGACTCTGTAAAAGGGTAGATATTCAATATGGTATCTTATTAAGGAAGTTTGAAAGTCTTCAGGCTTTTGCATATATTCTTTCCTAATAGTATAAAGTAAGCTTATTTTCAGAATTGTAATTACACTTCACAAGAAAAACCACCTAAATCACTCCARTGTGAAAAACRAAACCCCAAAASAAAACAACRAAGTGCTTATTTTGGCCTGTGGATCAAGGAGGGAGTAGCTGCAATCATTAATCAGATATATAAAGGAAAATAGATAATACCAACTGGGGGCAGTTTGTGTTGCTTACAAAAACAAAAAAGGAGAGACTAGAAACAGCAGTAGTTAGGCCTGGCTGTCACCATGATAAAAGTGAGTATATTTGTCCAGTCATACTAGTGGTGGAGACAGACTTTGAAAAACAAGTGTCATGGGTTTAGAGGAGAATGGTATAAGCACACCAGCATTTATGGCTAAAAAAGTTTCGATGGTTTTATCATACAATATTAAGTGTTGGAAGGGACCTTAAAGAGAATCTAGTTTCAACTGCCCCTGCCATGGGCAGGGATGCCTCCCACTAGCCCAGGTTTCTCAAGGCCATGTCCAGCCTGGCCCTGARCGCTGCCAGGGATGGAATGGAGCGTGCACAACCTCCCTGCGCAATCAGTTTCTGTATCTTGCTATCCACACACTAAAGAATGTCTTCCTAACACGAAGCCTAAATTTCCCCTCTTCCAATTTGTGCCCATTACCCCTTGTCCTGTCACTACAGTTCTTGATAAAGAGTCCCTCTCTGGCTTCCCTGTAGGTCCCTTCAGATACTGGGAAGTGTTATGACATCTCCACACAACCTTCTCCTGTCTCTCTACCTCACGTGTTAAATGCATATTTTTGACTTGGCATATGGTCTCATTTGCACCTTAATATGAGCAGAGGCATCTCTAGTTAATTAGATCTCACCCATTATCAGAGCACCTTCAATGCTAATTAACTTTGTGTAGGCTAAGAAAAATTCCAAATGTTGGAAGAAAGAATGACTTCAAGTTCTTTCATTTTTACTTAATTAGATTTTGATCACTTCTGTGTTAGCAGTGCTGCTTGCTGAAGTTGATGTATTTGTTGCTGCCTTTTCACATCCCTGAGCAGTGTAGGATGAGTTAGCATTGGTTTTGTTGGGTCACAGGTTCTAGATCTTAGAGAGATCAATAGCATAGATAARTGTGAGAAGTACTATTCTCCTTGTAGTTGAAGATTAACATGTAAAACATGAAAAAAACCTTATTTCAATGTACACACTGAACTTTTTAATCCCTGCTTTGAAAAAAGAGGAACTTGTTGCATTGTACGAGTTTGTTTTTARTTTAAAAGAGGTTTATATACCATTAGTTCCCAGATTGGTTGAATATGAGCATTTGGGGAGATAAAGGAGGAAATTAAGTGGTGATATCTATAAATGCAGATGTACAATTTATTTTATATGGAAGAGGTTTTTTGAAAACTGTTAATTTAGTAAGACCGTAAGTATGCCAAGCCCATCAACATCACTTCACAGCTGAAASTTGCCTCCACATGAGCAGATAGGAAATGGCAGTCCTTGGCTAGAGGTGAGAAAATCAGCCTGCTCTATTCACCCAGCCACTTCTGAGAAGCTCTCCCTGCCCTGGTGCTGCTATCCAGGCTTCTCTGCTGGCTGAGGTTGTGGCTCCCCCATGCATCCTTGGCAAAACCTTGAATTGTGGAGRATGGCTCTAGAGAGAGTGCAAAGACAGAATCTAAAAGGTCAGTGCAGAGATGGAGCTTGCTGACATTCTCAAAGCGTGACTCAGAGCCAGCTGATTGCATGTCTGATGTGACTTTATCTTTCAAGAGAAACAACCTTTGTTCACCTTTAATCACAAAGTACACAATTTGAGTATACAAATTAAGTACTTAGCTAAACATGGCATTTTCTCTGAGGTCAGCATTTACTCAGTAGAATAGTACTTACAAATCTTGTATTCTTTAAGCTTTGTAATGAAATAGATGAGACAAGACTGAAGGTATTAGTGAGATGAAACTGTGGGGAAATTTGTCATTTCTATTAGATGAAATTTTGCACTTGATACTTAAATGCTGTATATATTAAGAGTTTTGTAAGCCTCTTGAAAATGGGTTACCACTGAATAGCCTCAAGTCCAGTAATTGTGAATGAAAGAGTGCTAAATGGTAAATAACATCGATTAATTTTTAGAACTCGACTTTTGAGATTAGTAATTTTATAAAAAGTATGCCTGAAACAAAGACTTTTTATGTCTTTCATATTAATTTTTAAGTGTAAATTTCAGCTTTCACCCAGAGGAGGAGGACTTCAGCCCACTTGCTAAGCCTAAACAGCCTTGTGTTTGAATCATCATGCAATTCTTGCTAGGATGAGCCCTTTCTTAAAGTGCATACCTGACGTTTTCACTTTATCTACTTAAAAGTTCTGTTTGCTGACTATGATCATTMTGTTTTTCTCAGCATCAAATATTCCTCCTGCTGCCTTTTTCCTAATCTGTTGCCAGCTACAAATTAATACAGATTGTCTTCTGCCCTCCCCAGCAGCCTTTTACATTGTCACAGTGTGGAACAGCTTTCTGTATTGTTTACAGAAATTTCCCTTTAATTCACAAATGAGTGAGTTGTTCCTATAAGGCAGAATCCAAATCTGAACTGGAAATCTGCAGTATGCGGGGACTTTATTTCACCTGTTAGCTGATGGTGTTAGTATTGGATGCAACTGGTGAAATAGAAACGTGTATGAAGGACAGTTTCCTTCCTTGGGGAGAAGGCGTCCTTGGTAACATCTGGAGCTGCTGAGCAAGATATGCAAAATAAATCCTTGAATGCAGTGTGCATCTAATCATTAAGAGGTTTATCTCTAAAGTTGTCAGCCACGCAACTTTGACAGGTTCTTACAGGAGCTGTACTACATGAACTTGTCAATTGTTGACACACAGCACTTAACCAGATCAGGCCACAGTTTAATCTCCAGCTCTTATGGGCTGAAGATGTACTATTATTACAAATTCCAAGTAAAACTGTACTTGAGTTTAATCACGGCTTGATAACTACAAGGCACAAGTGTTTGCAGGGAAGATTTTTATATGAAGCAGAAGAGGATAGTTGAAAGGCCACCTCTTTTGAATACAGTTGCAGATGTAAAAATATCTGTTCTCAGGCCACTAGTCTGAAGGTTTGATAGAAATGAGTGCAATCATTAGTACCTTACTCCTTCCACATATGGRTAATGAACAATCCAGCAGATTGCCCTAAAATGCTGCTGTGTTGGAGTGACATACACACTTGGCCAGTACCTCTCAGTGAAAGATGATCTGGATATGGGAGCAGTCCCCAGTATATGGACACATCCCTGATGTTGACTTACACTACTGTCCTATCTGGTAATGTCAGCTGGTTATGCCATAGCTGAATTTTTATCTGAACCTTGTGAACAACACTAATGAGCTTTAAAAAAAAAAGCCTCATTTAGAGTCAGAACACTTGTATATTAGTGGTTTCCAAGAAATGCACCTTTCCATGTAACATGCAGGCAGTTGCACAATGGTAACAGTGTATAGAGTCAGCTGTTCGTGCAGCCTATGGCTCAGCTTTCCTGTCATCTTTTTGACAAAACTGGTTTTATACTTTGAGATTTTTTTCATCTTTTATGTAAGTGAACTACCTGGAAAGTTTAATTAATCGTAATGAAAGTTTAATTAATTCATTAAAGATTCTGGCTCAACTGGTGTGATTCCTCTTGCCTGTTACATTTGCCACCTTGTATTTAGTGTTCCTGGATTCAGGAACAGGAAAGAAAGCCAACTTACGTCTTGCTCATTAGTTTTACAAAGAACTCCTAAGTATCCTCATGTATAAAGGAAAGCTTGGGCAATTTTGCTTTAAGAGCAAAATCTTAATACTGCTTAAAAGGTAAAAACATCATCACTGCGGTAAAGATGAAGAGATGAAGCTACTCTGAGGTGCCTGAGGAGTGCCTGGTGTCTAGACATGGTGATAATGCTGCATTTCAATTGCTGACATCTGATTGTTCTAATTCAGCCCCTTCCAGCCTCTTTCTGAAGCTTTTGTCTGCAAACACGCAGACAGACCCAGGAGTGTCATGAAACAATTACTTGGAATAAGGTTATGTGCCAGAAATACCACAGCACTTAATGGCCAAAGCCATCCAAGGGGTGATMTGYGTTCCCAAAACACCATGTTTTAGARCAGTGTAATTACCACAGTCCTAGGACTAGGGTAAAATTATTTTTTCCGTGCTGTCAAACAGCTTATGTGCAACTTAAATTGGTCCATTTGGGGGWATTCTTCCCTTCCCTGCCCCCATGAAGTTATCAGGTAACAGCTGTTAACTCGGCAAGTTGGTAACTCAGTTTGTCAAACACATATGTCAATGTGGCACAATGTTTTCCTAACAGGAAATTTTCTCGTTTCCCAATATACATTTTTTTTTTCCAAAGATGTGGATTCGAGTGAGCAAAACCCAAGAAGCCCACCCCAAGTTCCCTGCACACCCTTCCCCTTTTCTCCTGGAATACTGGCTTCTGCTGCAAAGTGGGCCTACATCACTGGGAAGCATTTTATAAAACTTTATTCAATATTATTGAAATTAAAGCAGAGATTGTAAACTTCTGCAAAGCTACAGGATTTCTTCTGTGAGACAAAAACAATACACTGTTACCTGTGTAAAGATGATGGGCTCTAAGGTAATGATATCATTACAAGTCTGGACCAGAAATGTGACAGACTGTCTGAAGGTGTTTCYAAAACCTGCTATATTATTCCTGTATTTCTTAGGTATTTCTGCTTTTCAACAAGTATCACCTTAGCCTTGTCTTCTCAAGTGAATACTAAATGATYCTTCTTAATGCACAGAAGAACACCTAGAGAAAATAAAAAGCCCAATCCTTTTATTTCTGRAAGCACATGACAGAAATTCTTCCTAATGTAAATTAAAATAGGCTGTTTATATAGCTCTAAAAAAAAAAAAAAAAAAAAAAACAAAAAAAAAAAAAAAAACAGATGAACAAAAAAAAAACCCAAAAACATAAACCCCACAAACCTCCTTAAGAAAATCGGTTTTTCTTTTCAAACCGTGCCTGCTGAAAAGATCCAAGTTACTGTTACGGTGTGTTTTCACATTAGGGCAAGTTTTTCAATTGATTATAGAATAGATGTCTWGAACTACAAAGTTGTAGTGAAAGCCTTTTAATGCTCACACCTTTTCTCCTGTGCTCTGCTGTTTCCACTGCATGTCCTGTACAGATGAAGTCAAAGTCAGGGTGCTTCAGGCAGGCGTTTTGAAGGGGAGCTGCTGCTGCCATGTACCTTGTGACTTTGGAATCTCCGTGCTCCAGTGCCTCACASCAGCCATGATCAAACCCAGCAGTGGCACTGAGTTGCCTGCTAACCCTAAGGTGCTGCTCACCCAGAATAACAAACTGAAAACTCTGCAGGAAGAAAATTCATGCTCTGTTCCAAAACCTGCACAACTGATCTACCTTGACCTCACATACAACAGTGGCAAGTTACAAGCCTGGCTTTACTCTGAAAAAGCTGTCCCTTGGAGAGCTGTCCCCACAGACATCACCTGGCAGCTCTCAGCCCAAGGTAGAATTAGAAACAGGCTCACTTGAAGTTCTTTGAGCAATGCACATGAGGAAAAAGGAACAGTGCTTTATGTATCCACCAAGTGACGTACAGAAAGTGGAAATCTGATGTCAATAACAAAACTGTTCATCCATGTTCTTAYACAATGAGCATGAGATGCAGAGTACAGTGTTCATCTGTTTCAATTCTCCTATTTTCCTTCAGAAATATAAGTTCCAGTGGCTTTGTACTTTCAAAGAGTAAAGAATTGAAGCAAGAGTACTGGAAAAMTGTTTAGTTCTCTATGTCAGCTTTTGTTTTAAGGAAACTTGCTATTAAAAAAAAAAATAAAAAAATCCAGTGTTTAATAATGCAAAGATTCCCTTCTTCATTTTCAGGACAAAATTAAAGTTGGTGCTTCACGTTACAAGTTGTGTGACATTTCCTTTGTTCAGGATTAAATAAYGCTTATGCTTTTCAGCAGCATTACAACCAAATCTATTTGATAGAGGGGTGACAAAAATTTCCTAGAACTCTGCTCCACTTATTAATGCAAAAATGAGCAGAAAACACAGACACATAAGGGTAGATGAAGTGGGATGGAATGGAAGAATGTGTGAAAAAAAAACCCAACTGGTTTATAGAAAGAATTCATATTTATGACAGGGCTCTGACATCAATAGGACCAGACTCCACTGCCTGTTACTGCTCCTGCCTCCCAGTCCTCCTGTGCCTCCAAAGGGCCATGGCTACAGAAATAACTTCAAGGGCCTGAAAGATCCCAGGAAGATTTGAGAAGGAAGAATAGAGGAGAAAATATATTAAGACAAAGTTATAAATATGTTGGTACATTGCTAGTGATGTGCCACTTGTACCAGTCATGGGAAAAATAAATGATTGGAAACTCATTGCAAACATGTGGACAGGACATAATAACAATAATAAAGAAATTATATGAAGTAACAATGTGAATAATAACAGAATGGTGAGGCAATGCAAGCCTGACAGACATTCTCAGTCATGGAGAGCGTTGCCATAGATTTCAACAGGGAGCAGACTTTCAAAGTKGCCTGCAGTCACATTAAAATGGAAAAAGTTCCCAAATGTGAGCACACTCAAGACCAYCTCCAGAAATGAAAGCCTACTTCARTAATAGAGGTGGCAGAGAAATCAAAGAGTGGAGTGCAGCTGTGATTAGAAACAGAAAAGGCAGAAAACTGGCAAGTAATACTGCATTCATAAATAAATAATTTTATTATTTTTACTTTTAATAGTGTGCATTCTAAGCAATTGTTTTCTGATCCTTACATTGTTACTAGCTCTGCAAAATCCTGTGCTACCAACCGCTGAAAACCTATTCTGAACCTGATGCAGCAGAAGAAAAAGAAAGCTCAAAAAACCCTCAGTGACCCCCCCACCCAGACACCCAAAGTCTTAGCTTTTGGGTTCTTACAGAAATCCTCTTAGAACAACAATGTACATGTATTTCCAAGTCAATAATTGTATTATGTTTTACGTAATCTATTCAATTACTTTGATGCTTTCACTGATCTCCTATGAARCAAGTGAACAATAAACCCCAAATACTTAAAAGGTCCAGTTACGAATACCAGACACAGAAAGCAGCCTTGCTTGCCCAGCCCTGCCCAAGATAATAACTGTGTTAAAGAACTTGATTTATGGTGACCTCGTATCTTGCACGTGCATCTTGTCTGTTAAGAGCTGAGTCAGAGAATTAATTAAATTAAAGCAATCCATAATCARTAAAAATCAGCATTCCCCAAAACGTATGAACACACTGCAGTAAAGCTGTAAGGAAAGAGATAACAGCTGGCCTTGGTATTAAAGCTTAACTTTGGTTCCAATGTTAATACCAGCAAAAAGCAGAATAACCCCTCATATGCTGTTCTTGTATTATCAGATTAACAAAAAATCAAAGCTTTCYCTCAAAATCACAGTGTGCACAACCTGTATTTTTGGTATGCTGCACCTGTATTAAGGAGCTATTCTAACATTCCCAGTATCATGTGATGAGTTCAATCAAAGGCTCTAATGTCCTCTCAGCAAAACATTTTGACTCTCATGATTAAATAGTTTTCTAAGGTATGGTAGAAGTTAATGCCCAAAGTGATCTTTCTGAAGAGTTTATGTGCCAGTTTATTGTAAGCTGTAAATTGCTTCTGGAGATGAAAGACATTCTTTTATGTTATTAACTGTAACATAATGACACTGATTCTGAAATAATTTCAGAGCTAGGGACAGGAACATGCTCACCTCAGTGAAACACAGCACCCCTGAAAAAGCACAGTACTGAAATATTCACCTTTCAATTTCAGAAGAGAGGCAACCACAACAAAATCCTTGTCATAAAATCCATAACAAATTCGTTCTTCTGGAWTTTTCCTGGCTGTTTTTACACAAGTGTAGCATTCTTTAARGCTCCATTTAAAATGGTGRAATGGTCATAAAGGTATCAAGAAAYATCAGGAAATCAAAATTTCCCTTAGACAATCCCAGGAAACAATGGAATTWATCCTACAAACACGCATCTTGCATGAGCTAGAAGAAAAAATTTTAAATTCTGTTTAAGAGTGTTCTATGTCTTGAGTTGTCCGTCCAGTTTTCATGGGATTATTTGCTGGCAAAAGCACTTGCTGAGCCAAGTAATGTCATTTTTAAATCTATGTAGTAGGACAATTACTGCAATTTTTATCACATAAATGTCTTTCAAGATACAAGCAATATATGTCAACTGATGTTAAGTTGCCTGCAGCATGAAACCAGAAATTTCAAATATTCATGGTGTGAATAAGATCTAACATGTTTTGCAATGGTTGCTGATGAATGCCAAAATTACGTATATATTTAGCATAACCTTCTCAGGTAAATCATAAAATTGTACATGTGATGGACTCCAGCGGTTCCCCAGGTCTGACAGAAAGTGGTGAAAACATATTCAGCTTCCCTCAAAAGCCACCAAAATTTAAGATAGAAAATYAGCAGGGAAGAATAGAGCTAAGAATAAAAAATAAACCAGCCAYGGATAGCAAAGAAATGGTGCTGGTTTTGTTGTCAGCCAAACAGRAGCTTTTTTTGGGCTAAGAATAAAGAACAGAAATTTGGGTGCAGACTAACAAAAGCCTGTGTTTGTTGATTTCAGAACTGAACCCAAATTCTCTGGRTAATTCTACTAGTTTTATAGTTTTTGCTAATTTCTTAGGATTGTTGCAAGTTAAAAGAGGGGTTGTGTGCATGCATGTATGTGGGTGGGTGTGTGTACAAAATGTATCAGCTTCACCCTCTTTCAAGTATCCCCTGGTAGTTAATTACAGAATGTAAAATTTCCTGTGGATATTTTCAGAAGATCCCAGATGATTTATGAGCTAATAAATTACTTCCACAATGATCATGGAGATCTTTGCATCTGAATCAGAATGCACACTGTAAAATCCCATCTTGCATTCTGGTATTTTGATTTTTTTTAAGAAGTCATTAAGGTTTTATTTGTGCTGCTGCTTTTTAATTTGTGTATAAAATATGATTTAATACATTGGCAGATGTCCATTTTTCCCCAGAAGATGGCTCTGAAGGCTTTATTGCAAGGTGTGCATTTTTCTATACTGCAGCGTAAAATCCTTTCATGTGTGATAGATTGCAGGCAGCTGAGCCAGAGGGATACACAGCCAATATACAAATATTTCCTAGATCACACTCTTTGTGAGCTGTGAGCCTTGCTGCAAAAACCACAGTCAGTGAATCTTTGCATAATGAGAGGGTATCTTTGCATAATTCTGCTCTCCCCAGAATCTCTGACTGAGCTTGTCTTGCCCCCTCTGTAACAGGGTATGAAGGGCAGTTCTCTCTCCAAATCAGCATTAATCCTTGAAAACACTGTAAAGYCTCATGTTAATCTTGATGAGAGAAGGGGTGCCTTCCAAAATTAGATTCATTGTTACATTAAAATATTTTTATGYCTCTCACCCATAAGCAATTAATAGAATGTAAATCCTGTGATTTGGCCTAGCAAAAGCAGCAATGGGGAGAGGAACAATTTACTTTGGCAAAACTGAATTTTCTGTACCTCCAGCTCATACCCATGACAAAAATATGATCATGCTCTTTTGTCTCAAATTGAATTGCCCCAAGAAAAGAGCTGGCACTGAGCAAGCTGAACCACACTAATAGGTCAGAGAATAAAGGAATTWGAGCAAAACACCAAAAATTAAAACTTGGCCTCAAWTTTTTTGTTTACTTAATGGATCAGRTTTTCACTTTARTTTTCTTAGGAACARCAATGGCAATTGTAGGATTTATTATCATTACAAAAATTGTTTTCAAAGAAACTGTGTGGTGAATTCATTCACTGGAACTGCTACAAGTTTATTTTGTGTTGTGGAAGTCAGGCTGGAAATGGTTTGCATTATAGATGTATATATGAATTTGTACATAATATGTAATAATAATAATAATAATAATAATAATAATAATAATAATAATAATAATAATAATAATAATAATAATAATAAAAAATAAATGTTCATTTTGCATCTAGGTGAATGATGAGGCTATTCTCCAAGCAAACTAGTATCATGCTTATTTTGTTTGAAAAAGGAGCTCTTACAACGCACCACAGACAAGCTGACCAACAAGTTACARCTCTAAACCCTCTTTGCTCTCTGTAAGTCACACGACAATGAACTATTGGTAGCCTGAGAAAGCTCAGCAGACTGATACAGAACCAGATTTGCCTTCAGAGATTTTCCCTTGCAATGAGCATGTTACAGGGGTGCCTTTTCCTGGGCTATTCATATCACCCTGGAGGCAGCACCAGAAAAGAGAATTTCATATTTTCCTCACCGATCCTTAAAAACATCCTGACCCTTTGCTTTACTTTTGCAGCCTGGGTTATTAATCCCTCTCTTATTTGCTGAGGACTATTAAGGAAAATAGTTGCATTACAGGCAACTTCAATTTTTCCTTGTTTCAAAACTCATAAAATCAGATTAATTTCAAATCCAGTCTCTGGAACGTTAACCAACAGTGTTCTTAGAAAGAATGTGAATTGCATATTAATTAAAATATGAAGATATTTTGTTTGGTATGTGGTTTGTATTGCCAAAAGTCATCTTCATGACCCTTTCAAAACAGTGTAAGTGTAATGATGAATCATGTGACTAAATGCACAGAACAAACACTTACTAATACTTTAAACATTTTTTTTTTGGTCTCTCTAATACCTAAATATTATTTTAACTACCTTGCTATAAAAATATTGGGTTTGCCTTTAAAGACAGCTGGATATATAATCTCTTCTTTTAATTACTGGAACACGAAGAAGTCTGGAAGATAAATGGAAACAATATGACTGTTCTCATAAAAGTGGACAGGGTAATAAAAATGGCAATACCAAATARTTTTATAGACTCTTTTTTCAATGTCACAAAATAAAAGATACATTTATGAAAGGGACAAACTGCAAATGATGAGATGTGAAGAAAAGTAGATCATAAGTTCCTAGTAAATATTTAAAATGTCTTCTGTCCACTAGAATCTGACTCAGAAKAGTGCCATGATTGCCACTGCTCTGCCCTGTAGCAATGTCCTCTTCAGTGCCACACCCTTCCACTTTAATGACTCAAGTTAAACAGGCTCTTTTTAGGAGTAACTCTTACTAAAGAGTGAGTTGAAAAGTTTTAATACTAACTTAGAGATTTCTCAGTTATTTACTGAACTATCTCAAATTAATGCAGCACTTCAGAATGGGTGACAAGGGATCAGCTGTAGCATATTCAGAGAGGTTACCATGTCCCAGCAGGCACTAAAGTGTGTTTACATTCACTGGAACCAYAGAACTTCAGCTGTGGATAGGATAAAATTTGTCCATCTCTCTACCTTTCCTGCTCAAGGTGCTTGACAAGCCTGGAGAAGAGCTGTAGTGCATCTAACTAAGGATGCTGCTTGCACTTAGGYAGCATCAGGGACAGCACTCTTCCTCTCTAGAGGTGTGGGAGATGTTTGAGGGAGATGATCTGTGGATATTCTGTAGGCCTTCATATCAGGCAAATTGCATTCTAGCATCCAAAGCAATTTCTCACTTGAGAGAGGTAAAGAAATTCAGTCTTCATACTCTGCCTATTAAACTCCTCTTCTAATTTTCTGTATCRTCAACTTCCCTTCTTTTTTAGAAAACTGGGAGGTCCATTTGGGACACCCTTACTTTCAGATAAATATCTACCTTAACCTGTATCAGTTTGTATGGAATGTTCTGACTTGTGSCACTTTAAAAGGGATGAATATCTCAGGAAATGGTAATTCTCTGCATTGTGTAAGTACAGATGAAGTCAAACAACTTAATGCAGATACTGAGGACAGACTATCACTCTGGATAAACACAGAAATGTCCCAACAACCTGAGAATGCACTCAGAACTTCCATACTGTAATTGGACCAATACTGTCCAGTGAGACACAAAGCCTCTGAAGATTGTTTAAGCTTTGCTGTTCAGAGAATCATTTGTTTTTCAAGATTACAGCAAAACCTCTGTARCATCCTACACTGGTTGTTTGTGAACTGGCAAACTTCCTTTGAGACCTCTGAGGCTGATTGGGGGCAGTAGTGTTGAAGACATTGCAAACATCAAGTCACATCAGCTGAGAGAAAAAAAAAAAATATGTTCCAGGCAAAGTTAAACTAAACCTAAAAACACCACCTCCCACACACTCTTAAAGATTCCCACTTTACCAACTGTTCCAGCAAATGTTTCTGCATAGTTGAGTGGAATTTGAACCACTCACCTTTAACAAATTTAAATRAATATGAAATCACATGGAAGAAAAGATGACCATAGCTGAAGTATTGCCAAGAAATGGAGAGGCAAAGGAGTCAAAGCAGTTTGGCTGAGGCCCATGGAAGCAGARGTGCCCCTGGGCTGTCAGATGTGAACCTGCAGAGCTGCAGAGAGCACTCACAGAACAAAGTGGCTGCTCTTGCTCCTCCACTGAGTCTCTAGCCCAGCTCTTTAAAGCCTTCTCCTGTTTTGTCTCAGAGGACGTTGGCTTTACATTGTTCTCTGCACTTACTTCAACTTGCTTCTCATAGRTCTAGTAAAGKAAAATACTCTGTTCTCATATTCAGKGCATTTTCCCASTCCACATTCAGTATGCACAGTTCTCCAAGTCAAAACTTTCACGATAAACTTCTAGACAAAAAAGATTTTTCAGTAYCAAAAACTCTTTCTCATAATTTAAGCATTAGACAGACAGGCTTCTAAGCCAAATTCTGTCGTGCAATTCACTTCAATGCTTCTCCTTAAGTCAATTTTGTTGAATTCAGACACTTGTCATGATGATGAACCACTGAGTAACAGTCAAATCTGCAGTCTCCAGATGTTAATTTCAGGGGGAAAAAAGTAGAAACTATAATGTCAAAAATGCAGAAAAAGATTTGGAATGTTCTGTTCATTACTTTCACAAGACTCCTACACAATAAATTCTTGGTGTGTGTGAAGAAGTCAGCTTTAGCATATGTCATTCAGTAGCCTTTAAAAGCTGCCTCATAATCAGGAAATGCAGAAATTGAGAGCTAATGCCATCCATTGTAACACAGCAAACTGTCTAACAGCCTGACTTGTGATGGGATTAACAGAACTGCCAGGTCCAGGGGAATCAGAGAGGGCTGGACCAACCTCACCAGCCACAATGAATTGTTGAGGCAGTGACAGAGCAGCGACAGAGCACAACTGATCTCACCCCACAGGAAYCCTGCAGGAAATATGAAGATACCCTTCCACTGCCAATCCCTCAGTGTGGTCAGTACAGCCAATGGCAATCAGTTACAGAAAATGCAAACAAACCTGAAGCTSATCCCAAAGAGGGAAGAAGCAGCAGAGCTTTCAGTCTGCATTGTGGGAAAGCTGGTGACAGTCACCAGTAACTGAGGTAACTTGGGGCACTGGACTTTTAAGAGTTAGAAATTTTGATATTCACCTGTTTCTAATATTTTCAACAGGGATAATTTAGTCTTTGGGAAACTTGTACGTTACTAATATGAAACCAGTGATTATTTAAATTAAGTCATCTAATAGGTTTGTGGAAATGGAGAGGAATGAGAAAGGAAAGGGGAACGTCATGAACCATGAATCTATAAACTTTGGTAAATGTGAATTATTATAATAATGAGTTTTCCTTTATAAAAAAACATACCATTTGTTTTCATATTTGCAGCTATTTAGAAAGAGAAACACAGGCTGAATAAAATCAGCCTAAGTGCTGTAGAGCACAAAAAGAAAAATTTAAATCACTAATGGATTAGCTAGACAGGACTATTTTTCTGCTCAGAAAAAAAGAGCAACTTTTTTTCCAGCTGGCCATCTGACCTTTGAAAATTCCTCTTGATGAATTGCATAAAGGTATTTTAACTTAATCTCTGAAAAACAAGCRACAGTCTCAATGCACTTTTTGCTAAGTAACTATCTGAAATGAACTGACAAAGGCTGTGTCCTGGTCTCTGCTCTTATAAATCCTTATGCTGAGTATTCATGTACTCAATCAATTTCATTGTCTTTGTGACCATGAGATAGTATGAGTCACTATTAATAATTCCTGAAGTTAATTCTGTTCAAAACATCTTTGTTCCTGCAAAGAATAAAATTGGCAGTCAAATACAACAGGATGTGTCCTAAGGACCCTATACCTCTGGTACAGAAAACAACCCAGGTTAAAATAAAATATTTTCAAACCAAATTGCCCGGAGTTAGGCATGATAAAAGGAGATTTTATTTATTGATAAGACTTGTGCAAAATCAAGTCCTCAAGTTATTAAGGATCAGGAGGTTGGGATATAGCAGATCTGTTTGTTCCCTTAAGTTCACCAGCCCTTTCCTCCCTCCTCAATGCATAATCTACCATTGTAAATATCTAAGGGGTTTCAAACATATAAGGTCTCACTCATTCTGCTTTTCTGATCYTCTTCTTTCCAGCTACTGCTCCAATAACAATATTGCAGTGTTTAAATTTCCTGGAGTATCTTACTGTTGTATGGTCCATATTCATACAAATTAGTAGGTGTTTTTGTGCTGGGGTGTCAAATACTGTGTGTTCTCAGAGCATGCACAATATTTACAGAGAAGACATGCTACACACAGAAAACAGTTCTGGCTGTTGTATTGTGGACAGAAGCAGCAATTGTCCTTGTAATAGCAGAGAGGAAGGAAGCAGGAATGCTCTGTTTAGTCCCTACCCTCAGGCTGAGGAGCTCAAACCCACACCACTTGCCAGGAGAAAGTTCCTGTGCTCAGGGAAGGAGCCTTTGCTCTCTGTGGCTGACAAAAAGGAATCCAAGGTCAACACAACAGAGCAGAGGAGCAGAAACACAAGGGAGTGSAATATGATGAAAAGCATTTGTAAGTGCAATTTGGGCAGAGGAGGAGACCTCCAGGGCTCTGCTGTGCTCACTGCATCTGGAACCTCTGCACAGCTCTGGTGGTCCTGGCTGGGGCTCACCCTGCTCCAAGAGCCTGCTCTGAGCAGCAAGAGGAGCATCTTTGTGCTTTGTCTGGCACATTGTGACACGCTGTGCCAGGGTGGGAATCCACAGTGATGTAACAGAGCTGCATTATGGCTCACACTCAAAGCCTGGCATTTCCAGCCCTGCTCAAGGAGTGGACAAGAGTCTATGTCCTCCAGGCAGACCTGGAAAATTAAACTGTGTCTCCTAACCAGTTGAAGCCCTTGAGAAACTTCATTTAGAAATAATAAAAGAAGACTCTTTTCTGCCCCTTCCTTCCCTCCACACACCCCAAGAGAGTTTTGAGATAAGCAAGCATCCACCTACTTCTAGAAGCGATTATTTCTTAGGACAGATCTCTCCCAGGACAGCTGTATCTAGCATCTTTAATCTGAGAAAATAAGGGATTTCAGACATTGCTGTATTCATGTTTCCTGTTTTGAAAGCTCTATAGTTGTTTTGGATGTTATTTTAAGGTGCCTTTCATTTCTCCTGAGCCCTCACGAGGGCCAGAGCTCAGGTTCAAAGACTGCAGTGTGTGTGACCATCACCAGCTCTGCCTCTAGACCCTGGTGGGRTCAGGCTTTGTGTGTCCCTGCCAYCACACACCAGCCTYCAGCAGTAARAGGACARAGGGACAGAGTTGGRGCATTYTTTTCTTTTATTTTTTTAAGAAACAAAGGGGAAGTGTGTGCACGGGCAGGGAATGAGAAGAAGGGGAATAGTTTAAGGAATATGACTGAGTTAGGGTGACACTGAGACCACATATGGGAACAGCATTAACAGAGACACCAACAGGAACAATCTGATCTCCCCAAGGCAGCTCAAACCCCTCTGCTTTTTCACAGAGCAGAAAAAAAAATCAGTTTCAGGAGACCCAGTCAAGAGGGAATTTGGTGTTAAAGAAGCAAAATACAAATCCTTCATTTATAATAAGAAGATTAAAAATAAAGGTAGATTTTATCTAAATAATATTGACCTCTTTATTAGTAAATAGAGGAACAGATCAAATTGAAGAAAAGTCATTGAAGCAGCATTAGCCTGGTGCACAGTCCATTCTTACAATATTATTAATGTTGGACTTTTGTTAGATGAACACATTCACTCCCAGGCAAATGAAGTATTTTATTGACTGGCTAATGTCTCTGACAGTTTGAAAAAAGAAAAATATGTCAGAGCTTTGTTTTTCTTTGATTTTTCCCTTGCCTAGAATCCACAACCAGAGTGTTAAAAGGCAAGCAATGTCCTACCTTGTAAGTTGGACGTAAACAAAAAAGTAATCAGATTTATCTATCTTTCGAAGTGTGTGCTGTATAATGAACATATTTGAAATGAAACCTATTATTGCTTCAGAAACAGAGATGTTTACATCCCCTCATTCTTCCAAGCATTATAGAGTACACAAGGCAATCACATGTAATTGGTATAAATCAAACATCCTGAACTGCCTGGAGCCTAAACTGAGAAAATGGAAAACAAGACCAAAGAGCTATAAAATGTTAATGTTTTCTTGAAGAGAATGCTGAATTTATAATGTATTCTTCAGTTTTAATTCCGAAACTTATTAAATCTTTCTTTCCTGCTGGCTGACTATTATTAYCCCAGCTCCAAATACAAACAACATGACTTAAGATTTTCTTTCAAAATTTGGTGGTGCATTCCTATGGKCTGAAACATATCAAGTATTTATGTGTGTGGTGTTTATAGCTAGGTGTTAATACTAATGTGGTAAGGGTGGAGCACAGATGTAATTCATAAATTTAAAGTCATCTGTACTGAAGAGAARCAGGATTTTTGCTATCAGGCACGAGTGGGACTTCATGTTTATTTCAAACAATCAATTTCCTGCCACTATTATATTTTTCTACAAAAATAATAGGTCACTGTTATTAATAATCTGGTCTAAGAAGAGGAATATTAGAAAACCTTTATTCAGTAAYTGCTTCCTCTGTTACAGCTCAAGTTCTATTGGCTGTTTCCTTTAAAGATTAAAATCAGCACTTTCTCAATTATTATTGAATACCATTTTTCCAGCTGAATATACAACACAATTAGCCCACAAAACTGACAGGATGGTGGCCAGACAGGATTTTGAGGAACRGGTGAAAAGAAATAGCACATAAGCAATCTCATCTTAGAGAGGTTTCATCTGGTGCAGTTAAGTGATCACAATTTTAGGGTTTGTGTCAGTCCTAACCTGGCCAGGAAATGTGTCAGTCCTGTTAATACATTCTCTGGAAGATCRGAAGGAAAACTGAACACTCTGCTTTGTCCAAATTGGGAAACTCTTTCAAACTCTCCCTTCCTAAGGGTATCAGATGTCACTCCCTGTCACTGTACTTGGACAGGGTCTCTAAATTTTGTGTAATGAGCTGGGTTTKAAAGGGTTTCACCATAGCTGATCTCTTACAGAGCTTTGGGCATCCATTGCTTTGATTTGCAGGTTTAGTTRCATTCCTTCAACAGGAATTCCACAGTCTGAACAGCACAGTTCATTTCTTTTGGAAAATTTGAGTTTTAGAAAGTAAAAGCATGAAGTCACATGCTCTCTACCAATATAGTAAGATTAGTGTACATTGTCATTTCTTGCATTTAATGGGCACAGAAATCCATTCCTAAGAGGRTAGTGACTCCTGTTCTCAGCGAAAAGGAGCTTGATTAACAGAGAACAGGCTGTAATTTTAAAAAAATCTCTAAGGAGAGCCAATAGATTTTTACACTGTAATCTGATTAAACATTATATCATTTCTATGGATTCCAAATACTATTTAGAGATCACAGATGGGAAAATCACTTTCATTTGGAAAGTGATAAGATTGTTTTATGATATTAGCTTTCGTTAACCATTAAACTCTAATAAAGATACCATAAAGATACCATTGTTCCTCTGCTATTTGCAATTTATAGTGGGTGTGCCTGCAGAATACACTAGAGCAGGAAATATTATTTGAAGTAAAGTATAGATTAAGTCCATGCATAAATGAATACTCATCCTGCTTGCTGCTTAGTGTGTCTCTCTTAACACTTCAATGGATGCAGTATTTGATAATATAGTTACAAAAATGAATCTGATTCCTTGAGGATAATTTAAGGAACTTTTAATTGTTTTGCATTTAGTCTGTGAGCAATGCAATCTCAGTTTTGCTACCATGGCAGCACCGCAGTAGTACAAAACCAAAGCTCCCAAATCTTTTTCTATCGTGGTAGACCTACACCTTGCTGTGATCCATAGATGAGACACTTACCCCAGTAATCTTAGCTAGCTCACCCTCCAGGAGCCTCCAAAAGTGAGTCTACTATGCTGGAATAAATCCCACAAGGTTCTGTTTCATCCCTTCAAAAACTAATCTTGGTCACAAAGGAGTCATTTTGTTCTGTGGGTGAATGTGTAAAACACAGATGTGACAGAACTCTTTCTTTCCCTCATGTTCATAGCAAGGCAAAACACACATTCCTGTTTTTCTGCTACATTAGATTATCATGCTCAACTCTCCTCTGCTGAAGGTATTGAACTTTGAAAAGCAAAATTAAATTTAAAAAAACCAAAAAAACAAAACAAACCCAACCAAAAAAACCCACATTATTTCAGAGCAATATAGATTTCTCAGGGCTAAGATTTTTTTTTCATGTGGAAAGGTACCCTAGCTTTCTGTTTCTGATTTWGCAAACACAGTAAAAACAGTAGCTACTGTTTTTATTAATAATAATTCTGCAATTTTTTTCTTTGCATACTTGTTGTTGTAAATCTTGTCTTCAAATAATTTTTTCACAAGTGAGAGCTGTATGCTATGATATATATAATAACGCATATAATAATGTTGCAAGTCTTGATTACAGGAAATTATTTTTAATTTATGGAGGGGTGTGTATGTCTGGGCTGGAACTTATATATCTCAAATATCAAAAGAGAACATTTGAAATCATGTCTGTTAACTCTGTATATGTCATTTCTGCCTTACAACATAGTTTTGTTCTATATCGATATGCCTTTTGCCATCCAGATGGAAACAGATCTTGTTCCTTTGGACCCTTGAGACCTAACAGAGAGAAGGGCCTTTATCAGGTTGTYTCCATCAGCTGGATTAGTCTGAGAGGGATCTGGTATTTCTTTGGTTCATTTTATTTTCTTACAAAGTATACACATGATATCTTCMTTCCCAAATCAATGCTGGTTTCTCCCCAAGGAGCTTTCTGAAAGACAGAAATCCCAGGCTTGCCCTGGACTCCGTGCCAATCCCATGAAGAATACTTTAACTCTTAACTGCAATCAGTGCTTTACCCAGTCCTGCTTTTACAAATGCCTCCTGAAATACCTGTCACTGTCACACAGCTCTGTACTTGAGATGTCTTTGAAGGGATTCCTTTTCCTCAATTTCTCACCAAGTTCTCTCTACGTGGCTTAGGCTGGGATCACTATTGCTTATTCTAGCTATCATGAAATAGAGAGGATTTTCCCTGTCTTTAGCAAGCAATTAGCTCAGCATATACATTGCACATGAGGAAAAACTTCATTAATGGAGACCATCATCTGGGAAAAGGAGCTGAGGTGAGCCAGTAAGGKTAGAGACACAAGGGTCAGAGGGCAGAGACAAAACTTAAGCTGATTTTGACACCAGTTGTTTCCAGCTTACTACTTTCAGAATTGAACAGGGTAGATAAGAGGATATATGGTGCTTAAAAATATTTAAGCGAGTTTTGCAATAGGATTTGTTAGTCTTCTTATAAGGGCAGCAATTCCCTTTTGTATTAAGTAGCAGAAATCAAAGAAAAAAAAAGCCAATTTCACTGGCTGTAATGCTGACATTTGATTTCATTTAATCCTAATAGTTTTGTCTTACAAAGGTCAGAAGATTTTTTTCCAAAATGTTTGGATTTGTGGACAAAAGAAGACTTATGGTGCTGGCATGTTGGAGATAAATTGAATTATTTATAAAAATGATTTGACACACTTTACACTACCTATATAATATAGATATTCAATGAAACAAAGGCAAAAGATGTAATTCTTAGAAGAAAGGTTCACAAGACAAAAGTAACTGAATGTTATTTGAGGGTAACACCACCGAGAGTTCAGTGGACAGCAGTGGACATTTGTTAAACTGTTTGCAATCTCAGTATCTGTGTTTGGGGAAGTTACAGGAAGCATCTGATAGTGGCTTCCTGTGGTGGAGGCAGGAGCAAAGCACTGCAGGAACTACTGCTCCAGGGCTCCAGCTCAGGAACATGTGATTTCTGAAAATCAGAGGGAACTCAAGGTGTCCTACTCTAAGCTTGAAAGCTTAAAATTTAAAAGATGGAAGAAAGGGAAAGAGAGAAACACATTCCAGGTGAAGCTGATTCTTGTTGGAGTATCCAGCTCCCAACCCTGTAAAGCACAAGTGTCAGAGCTGAGGGTCATGCACACACCTTCTAGGCAAGTTTCTATCAAAACCACTGATGAGCCAAAGCAGAGGCATGCTTACATTTCAGGTTCCATGCCTCAAAAGTTGCCACAAATGTTTTGAATTGCTTCTTGAAGCTTGGAGGTGCTTGTATTTTTTGGCTATCATCTACCAGTTATCAGTTTTGTTCTTGTTACAAGCTCTTTAGATTTTGAGAAGAATATTGTTTGCAGAGAAATCTGCTGTTGCCGTAGCGACCAAAATAAGTCCAAATCAGTGGGCCTTTCTCAAAGTTGTATTTTTTTTTTTTAATTAAGTGAAGAGGAAAAAATTAGAAACAAAATAAGCAGCCCCTTACTCCTCTATCTYTCTTCCCCATTTTATCCAAAATCTCTCCCTTTTTCTCCCCTCTACACTCAGAAAACAATGCAAGTGATTTATGAACAGGTGAAGAAGGCCAACAGATCTGCAAGGAAGCAAACACTGGACAAGGGGTCAGGGTGGACTATAAAATACACAGCAAGCAATAGGTGAATGTTCTTGGCTGTGCATTTATTTTACTCATTTATTCAGGAAATGTCAATGAGCCTAGTCACAAAACACCTTACTAAGTTCAGTGTTGGGAAGTTTAGAAGTGATATTCAAGAGAAGAGCCAGTTATTACAGCTTTGAGAAAGCTGTAATTGGACTTTGCATTTCCTTTGTTTACTCCCACTCGAGTTTCATTACCTCAGAAATCATCCCTGCTGCACTATTAAGTTKGTCTGGGAAACATTGTACATTGTTAACAGAATGGCTTAATTTGGGTGCCTTTACACACAGTTCTTTTATGTGTTAATTTAGGATTTGGATGGTCAGAGGCAGGCACAAATTGAGTATCTATGATAATATATAGGAAGAATATTTATATCCAATCTAACTTCGTGATATAAGCCAGCACAGAATTTTCAGACAATTCCTTGCAGTAATGAAGGAGCGGGAAGCTCAGAATTTCCTAAATTAATGCAGGTGTTCCCAGGTCTTAGGGACATGCTCAGATTTTGACAATAGGTCATGTATCAATTTTCTCTATGTGCATCTCCATCACTCTCCAGAAAAGGGATTACATCAGCAGCAAGAAGCAGCACTCCATTCTCCAGTTTATGTACTAAAGCTGAGAAATGGGTGTTAAAACCACATTTCCTTGGTAAATCTACAGCTAAGGCACATACCCAGTCAAAGCAATGAGACAAGGCTGACAGAAATTCTGGATGGCACCATGTCCTTCTCAGAAGATGTTTCAACACATTTCAAAACAGAAGATGTGAGCCAAAAGAGTAACTACCCATCTGGTATTTATCTTCACTTCTGCAGAAGAGCTGCTTTCCAAAGGAGCAAGTTCTGTTCTGCTTGATSTAGAGCACATAACACTCCAGCAAACTTTTACACCCCTCCCTGTCCCTCCTCTTGCTCAGTTAAACATCTGCACTAACAAAGTACATAAGGATTGTCAAAGATGCAAAAACAATGTTAGTAAACACAACCCAGAGCACACAGTTCTCACAAAGATAATTAAAGCATTCTCAGTAAGCAACCAGATCTGCCAAAGCAGCTTCGCATTCATGCCTGCAAAAAATCACATCTCCCAGCACATAAATCATTTGATTATATCAAATTGGCTATTCCACTGCACTTTGAAATCTGGAGTCCCATTAACAAAAAGGGTGCTTGCTTGCCTGGTTTCTCCCAGCTCTTTCCCACGTCACTTTTGCTGTGTGATACTCCTTTTCCCTCCAGAATTCCATCTGCCCCTTCATACAGGTCTTTGATTTGCCATCTGTTATTATGTGAAAGGATGCTGTACATGCTGCTCATCATTGAAAAGATTCCTAGCAGAGACATTGCAACTAAAAAACACTGGACACATTTCCAAGGCATCCTGGTGCCTCTTCCAACCTGTGCTTTCTCACCCAARCCCTATTTTACAGCTCCCGTACCCAAAGTAATCCTTACTCTAGTTTTCCAGCATTTTCATCCTATTGGTAAATATCTGCTGTGGAGTGACCAAACACCATTTTGGAGTGATCTGTGCCTTTCATTCCTTAGTGAAACAACTGAAAAGGGGAGTGTAGCTGTTCTCTCCTCTTGTGAGCAGACACTGCTGCGAATAACATCCCTGAGTACGTGAAAGGAAATCTGCAGCAGTGAGCAGAACCAGAATGGGTGGGATGAGAAAACATTCCTCAATGTCCCCAAAACTAATCAAGTTWATCTGAAATTCTGGGCTATCAGTTTGCTCTGGGATGTGCTCTTGAGAATCAGAGAGAAGAGAAGCAGCTCCCGCTGGACTAAGGGAGCCAGACCCCCAACYCTATTGTGCAAGCACACAACTCAGTGGCTTGAGCCTTCATCATTCCTGATGCWATAGAGCCTGTGCTTTAACATGCAAACCAATGATTTACTGTCCTTCAAGTCTACTTCAATTTTTTGTCACTATATCAAAGTTTGTACTGTGACTTTCTGGCTTAAAAAATAAATAAATTGATGCATAAAGCAACAAAAAATAACATTTCAGGTATGTGACTWATTATATACTGTGTTCATCATATTTTCCAAAAGGCAGGTTACCTTCTTGTTTTCAAAAATACCAAACCAGAACAGCTAAATAWGGTGGATAAAAATACAGAAGGAAAGAGAGTTGAAACAGAATGAGAAGCAAAGACAAGTATTGATTAATTAGGTCACTGCAATTTGAGATTTATAAGTTGGTGTGATGTTTCAAATATAGTCACCTTGAAACAGAGACTGTAATTTAGACCTGTGTCAACATATTCAAACATCAGAAGAAAGGGAGAACWGGGCCTCACATCTAATTTGAAATATTTTAAGTACCTACCATCCACTTTGGTTGATAATGTCTAAAAACACATGCACAGCACATCCTTTAATTACATGGAAACATTTAAATAATGGARCTAGAGTATATTTTCAGGGTCTGTCTTCCTCTCTGTCTGGCTAATTTGTCTCTCTCTAGCAGCTTTTATGTTTAGATTTCCCCTGTACTCCTCCTATATCAGATCAMGATTTGCTCTTTCATTCAAAAATACCCAGGGAATTGTCAAATACAATTTGTGGTGCATTTTTAATTCTGTAAGCTACACATACTCAATAATAAATTCTGCTAGAGACTGAAATAATGATAGAAAGCACATGAAAAGCTTTTGACCTTTACGATAAAAAAACTTCAATGACAGATTGGTTTTGATTAAGTGAAAACCATCATAAAGTCATCAGTTATGGGTTCAAGTGCAGAAGGTTCCCCCTATCAACAGAAAAATTCTTGCAGTTAAGACTCAGGCTCAGGAGACCTTTGCTCCATTTACAGMATTAGCAGAGTGTTCCTGTTTGATTACTGTACAAGGCACTTGGGATCATTCTCAGAGTAATTAGCCTTTTGCAGTGTCTAGGGTCATGCATCAGTGTCAAGTTAAAACTAAGATTTCTTTCTCAATCCACAACCGGAATAAGATGTTTAAGGAAAGKATGTTCATGATCAGGGAGAAATAAAGCACAGAAAGGATGTGGGCACTTTCTAAGCATGCCAGTTTTGAYAGAGGGTTTCTTCTCTGTCACCTATAAAAGGTAGCTGAGCTGCAAGAAAAGCAGAAGATGCTCATCAAAGCTAAATATTTACTTGTGTGATGCTGGAGGCATTTCCTTCAGATATTCATCACGTGTTGATACCTGTAGTTCARATGCATTGTTTGGCTCTTGGTTTGAGAAGTCTAATAAGCAAAACAAAAGTCTCAAGGCTGATTCAGAACAGAACATATAAAATTAATGGATTCTTTCCACAGACTTCAGTGAATATTTGATTGGTAACATAGCTGTCAAGAGCATTAAGTCCTTTCCAATACTTCTTATTGAAGTAATATTTCCCAAAGGCTGTCAAGAAAAGTGGATGTTTTCACATCTGGATACATTCAGAAACTATAAAAACACTGCATGGGTCATACTAATTTAATTACACTAGGTGAGTGACAAGCAATCTTTGTTTGTACTTAGAAAAACAAGTCATGCTATAAACCATCTGCATCATTGCTTGTCCTGATGATCARCACCATCTCATCCTTAGCATTTCTTTATTAATACAGCACTTAAATTCATATATGAGATTAAAGTGAGTTGACCTCAAAGTCTTTTGGAGAGACTGTAGTGAATTCAGTTAATTGGCAGAGCCAGAAGCAGGAATAGCATACCCAAGCTGTTCAGCCCATAATAGAGGTTTTCCTAACATTAAGGAACAGCAAAACTGGTTCTCTTGAAAAGCAAACATTATTTTCCCTTTCATTATTGAGTATTTGGGGAATTTCCTGAGGTTTATGACCCATTAGGTATACTCATTCACACATTACACAAGGAGTCATTAGCCAGCATCTGTAAATTGAGATAAGAATGTTACCAATTCCCATACCAGCTATTACCTCTCTCACAGCTACTTCTTTTCTAGTAGAGATACTCTATTTTCTATATTCTAATATGCTCCTCACTAATATGCAAGCATTAGTTCTTTTTTTAAATTGCCTGTCAAGTTGATTTACTGCAGAAGTTGTCCAATGAGTACTCAATTTAAAGTGTCAAATCATTCTGTTCTATGTAACCTTCCTTGAATTCCTTAGCAGTCAACTTGATTTTCAATGGAAATTTGTGAAGTTGCACTTTTGTGTCCAAAATGCCTTTTCTTTTTGTGCATTGTTTTTAATTGGACATTTTAAACCACTATTTTCCCCAACCATTTTAAACAACCATTTTTTTGAAGCCATTATGGTCAAAAAAGTACAAGTTGAGGGCAACTTCTCTCATAATGAGAATTTTCTTGAAACACATTTCACAGATATTTTTCTAGCTATCCACAAGCACAGGTCATAAGTCCAGTTTGCCTTGCAGACTGTGTGCCAGCTGATAAAGGAGGGAGGGGAAAGAAAATCATGGCATGATTTCATCATCCAGGTTGAGTCTGCAGGATGAAAATAACAGAAGGGCTTACCTTTCCATTTGGGCTTGTATTCAAAGGGCAACAATGAGCATGGAGCTCACACATTTGGTCAAAATACATAAGTGACCTTACCACAAATCCCAGCCATTCACTCACAGTTCTGACACCAGAGTACAGTGCCACAAATCAAACATTAGATATAGTAAGGTATAACAGGGAAGAGGCACAATTCCAAACAAGGCATAAAATTAGATAAAAGAAAAAATCAGGTAAAAATGGGTAACTTCAACTCATTAGAAAAGGCTCATTCCGGAGTTATTTTATGCACAGAACTCAGGATAATTACCACTCCTGAAATGCCAGTGGTCATCCTCTATACTTCAGTGAAATGCTGRCTCTTTCCTTTAATGCCCATTTGTATAGCTACCACTAGATCTCTCCTAAAGATTTGGCTCTGAATAGCCATCCATTTTAGATACAGAGTTCAAACACTTTTTTCTTGAGCATAAAAGTGCACTTTAATAATTTCCTTGCATGATCCCAAACCTTTGCATTTCCTCTCTTTCTCAACAAGAAACATATTATTAATAAAATCTCATAAACAATTCAGTTCACCTATTGCCATCTATTAAGTTCTTCACAAACACATAAGTTTCTAGAAACAGATCATTAACATAAATATGATTGTTGTCTTTCTTTGCATAATTACCCCCAAATAATCTGACTTTCCTTTAAGGAAAAAAATACCTGAGTGTCTTGACCAGAACCATCTCCTTCCCCCCACATAGAGGTACAACACTGCAGTTTGGCGTTCAAAAAAAGTGTAACTCTTCCCCATTTGTGCTTAAAAATCTTAATCACTGAGCTTGTAATTACTCCCAATCTCATCCTCCTGATTTCTACTCACCCATCCTTTAGCAGTCAACTTCTCTCACATGTGGTTTTCATTCCCTTTCATTCTCTGGGTGTGTGACAGTGATACACAGATTTTTTTCTCCCCTCATAGCTTTATCAAATTTCAGACAAGCACTTTTCAAACAAAAGCCTTCTTATTCAGTGTCCCTGTCAATATTTTTCTCTTCCTAACATTGTGATATTCAGAGACGAAATAAGGCATTACTGAAATAAGGCATTACTGAAATTACTTAATATTTGCATAATACCAATTCACTGAGACAGATCCATCCATGATATCCTCTACAGAGGCATCTCAAGAACCAGCTAAGCTCACATACCTATAAACATAGCAAGCCACAGTTGTCTATCTAAATCATGTCCTGGAGAATTGYCATGGTAATTTCAGTGTTAAGGTCAATACAAAAACAATCTGTGYCCTGCTTGCTCTCTAGGCATTAGCTGCTATTCAATAGGAATATCCATCTCCAAAGGAAAGGACAAACCATGGTATTTTGTAGCTGCATCACAAACTTTCAAGTGCTGGGGTCATTGCAGGTGGTTAAATCAAAAGTCAAGAGATACTTGCCAATGATTATTTTGTCTTTTAAAGCTTCAATGATTTTTAGAGAAAGTTAAATTACCGTTAGAATTGGAAAAATGAAGCAATTATGAAACATATTTTGCTATTAAAGTAATTGCTTTCAGCCATATTTCCTGGACATTTTGTATTTGACAGAGAGAAGGAAAAACCATGTCAATTTCTTTTATGTATGTGGTGAACTCGATGAACTCAGTCAATTATCAGATAGCCTTGATCCAATCGTAYAAGAAGAGAGGCGAATCTCAAATTTTTATCTGGAATGAAAAAAGATAAAATGTTGGCATTAATGGTCATTCATGGTAAATRGTGTGGCCATTGCTCATTGCTGATAGACTGTGCTCCAGTTATAGCGATGTATGCTGAGATGTTGTTCACTGCAAACATCTGCAGATGGGGACACTTTTCAAATGTTTCATCATGCACGGCAGCCACATCTCTCTGAACACCATATGGAAGCAGTATACCTTAGAACCTCATGGTATATGATGAGTTCCAGACAGATTGTGTGCAAAATGTCTGCAGAGATTTTCATCAGTCTCCTCCAACCACCCACAAGCCATTTACTGCCTGGTTTTGTCTCTCAAGACCAGATTGAAATGGAACAATGAGTAGTCTCAAGACCCCATAACCCACAGAGAAYGTAGCTATTGAACACACAGCTATTGAACACACATCTCTTAAAGTCTTATCCAAAACCAGGCCAGCTCCTGCAGTACAACACACCTTTCTTCATTCATTCCTTGGTAGATTGTCTTCAGCCCCTCAGCTGCTCCCTTATTTGGCCTCTGTCTCGCAGAGTTCATCTCACACATGAGCTAACCAGGACAGAGTTTAATAAGAGTCATTTATCAATGCACCCACCTAGCACAGTAAAACTGATTCCAGGCAGCATCTTTTTTTTAGGTCTCCCATCAGTTTTCATCTACAGCAGCCAATCCACCTCATGCTTGTTAATCATAAAATATATTTCCCAGGTTCTTTCTGTGGTTAAATGAGCTGGCACCCATGAAAGGAGTCTTTAGAAATTCAGGGCCCATTTTTCTTGCCAGTTCCTGACTTACAATTTTTTGTATTTCCTCCTTTGCTGTTGAGCATTTTCTGTTACCTGCATAACAGCCCGCTTCCAAAACTAAGTTTTTAAATTAAAGGAAAGTTTGTTACCCTTCTCTTCTATGCTTGCCTCATTTTCTCCACCTGCTGATTTAGAAGTATTCAGACATCTTCCTACTTTTGCTTGCTATCTTGCTCTGAGTGCTAGAAAATGTTTCYCCTGCCCTTTGCCCCTCTGCCAGCMGCTTTTAGCACTTTTCCAACATGGAACACCCTAATCTTAAAACTGGCTTCATGTTTTCTGCATTGAGCACAGTTCTTGCCTTGACATTGTCCTTATCAACTTGCCACATTTTCTTCCATTGTATCTTGGTGACCACTTTCCTTTGCACAGCCATTTCCTGCTTCCAGCTTTTGAACAGCACTTCTCTTTCTGCYGCTTCTTCTCTTCACAAAGATTCTATTCATAACTTCCACCTTTTCCTGACCTCTCAGCACATACAAAAAGCCAAGGCCATTGGAAGAAGTCAAGACCAAAACCATCTTCAGCAATTTATCAGTGATTTGATCATTGCATTTGACACAGCTGGCTCAGCTCCACCGTCAGATCACAGCCCTTATTTCACCCCATTTCCTACAGAACCTKCCTTCCTCCTCTTACAGCGTGCTTTGGTTAGAGGGGGCAGCTGAACGGGACTGAAAGGACTTCTGGATCTTATGAGGCAGACAACCCTGTTACAGACAGGCAGACTGYAGTTTGATTAGGATGAGAATTATCAGAGAATATGCATATTATTGTTTGTATCTAAGAAACCAAATTTATATGAATTAGAATCCCTTAGAATTCTGTCCCTGTTTTTTTTAAAACTTTACTCATTTTTGAGTACAATGGAGTCTTCTGTTGGGATATGCAAAAAAATGTTTTGGTTCTGGCTCCTGATCAGAAGCARAACTTARTATTTTTTCACCAAGCTTTAAATGYTATACAGCACAATTTTTACTTTCTGTTAGTGCTCTCGCAATAAAAATCCAGATTATTTATTCAGGCTATGAGAGCATCTTGCAGAGCCTTATCAGAGGATACCATTTTTCTGAAGCTGATGGATAAAATAGAACATCCCATTCATTCTGTATGGAGTAGACAAAGTGCTAAACCTTTACAAAAGCAGTAGAGTTTCTTTGTATCTTTCTGTGACTCCTGATATGCGCTCTACTGGTCGCATCCTTAGTTATCTAAAAGTCAACATGTTTCTATTAGCTCCTTGCTTGGTCAATCAAGTGGACACAGTTTATACCATCTGAAGAACTGGTCCTCCTAAAAAAATATTTCTGTACTCACACTCAGAGTATTTAGTTGTATTTTCAATTATAGGAAACAAACAAAAAATCTACCTTATACACTGTGCTATTTACATGAGGACAGAATACTGAGATTGGTCAGCTCTATATCCTACCCACCTACAGTCTGTCAACTGCATTTGTTCCAAAATACATTGCACTGCCACCCTCTGCCAATCATAAACCACGTGGCCAAAGAGACATTTATTAATTTACAAATACCGAAAAACACAATTGCTCATGGAAATGCTAGCAACAGTTATTAGACWTGTTGATCAGCACTATAAACAAATATTAATTGTTTTTTATGTTTTTTCTTTTTTCAAAAACAATCTGTTTCCAACACATTTTTATAAGAAGTGAGGAATTCATACTTTGGCATAGGAACCAGCTGCTGCTTTAGTCRATTAATTCAGTAATTTTCATATTTTATTTATTGGCTCACCAAAAATACCAGCATTTCAATGAATAATCTTTCTTTTCCATTTGGTAATTAAAGCAGCTTAAAACAGTTTCAGGACTAAAGGGGTACATTTTAGCTGCTGGAGGCCATGTAAAAGGATGAGAAYGGTGTACTACCAATGGTAACCAAAGGGAACATTCAGCAATGCAGARATGCTAATACAATTCCTGTAATATAGATACTATTAAGAAGATAAGACTTTTTAATCTAACTTAGCTTTCAGAAAGATTCCAATCTCTGTTTAAGAGTGAGAGTAACTGCACACAGAGAGACTCTTCAAAGACAATGAATAGAAACATGAGGATAATGCCTCCAACCTGAAGAACCTCCTTGTTAACAAAAGCCAGAAAGCATCACTAGACTGGGTTTATCACCCTTTCTGAGGAGCRGGAGAGAAGGAAAGCAGGAGACATGATGACCCTCTCTTAATTCTTAATGCGAGGAAGAGCGCTACTGATTCCATAGTTACCTASAGGAGTATGTAGCTATCAACTCTTCCATTACCATCTTCTCATACTTAGATTGATGAAAATGTGTGATGACACATTTTCTGCTTAAAATCAGGCAATGAAATGGAACTTTATCAAGTATCTTCTAGACAGTTTTCTTAGCTTGAAAACTTTCATTTGCCTGGTAAAAAGAATAACACCCAGCTCTGCAATTTACTCCATAAGACCCATGTACACACCAAACATCAATATTTGATCAGCTTAGAATAGCTATCAGTGTAACATTCTTAATTTTTCAAGTTATTAGTTCTTACCCAGACCTTTGGATTTTAAAAATGTAAATGTACTAATTCGATAAAGACGTGGTCCATGTATGGACCAGGCTATGAACTCCACGTAATTTTTTAGATTACCACATTCATATTACCAAAAGGTGACATAAATMTTCGTAAATTTGTCTTTTATAGTGTGTGTTGTAATGAAATGTTATTAATACAATATAATAACCTATGTATTATATAATAACTCTATAATGTAGGATAATAACATTCATATTATATCCCACTATATTTAGGTGTACTATACCATACCTACTCAAGATAGCATAGCACATTTATGCAACATAATTATATGCTATTTATTGGATAACATATTATTTATAAAACCTTTTGCTGCTAGATGTAGCTGATGGTGGGTAAACAGAGTATAAAGTTTGTTGCACTGCTTACAAAAATGTGGATCCCTACTGGTTGCTGCAGCTTGGTTGAAATTTCACGTAAGAATMCRAGTACTATTTGTGTTATATTTGCTRTTTTTCATACTACCAGCAGTTGTGACAACACATCAGAAGTATTGATTCACATTATTTACAAAGCATTTTATTTTTTCTCTTTTGATAGCACAGCCTTTTTTAGATCAATAAAATCTGAAGATAAATGGTGATAAATTAACGACTTTTAAATTCACTTTAWATCTAGCTTTATCATCACACATATTTGTTGTGCTAGATCAGCAGAGTGTAGAGCACAGAGGCCTCCTTCCTGTCCAGTAACATGGCTATGCTTTTTTGCAGTACAAAAAGCATGAATATCAGATTCCTCATCAATAAACCAGAGGCCCTGTAATATCCAGCAAATGACTGATACATCTAAAAATGAAAAGTATTCTTTTTTTTTTTTTTTCGTGGAAAAAAACAACTAACTCATGTTTTTCTGGTTTTCTGTCAATAAATAGGGCTTTCACTTAATCTCTCACAGAGAGATATACAAAGTTTAATCAATGTATTCAATATTTGGTTAGCTCTAGTCTTTTTATGCATTAGCACAGCCTCTCAAATTTTTCCAAACACTGGAATTTAGTCTTGATACTTGAATCCTGAAATAGTATGGGAAAAATATGTTACAGCCACCCATTTATTACCTAATATTTTTATGTTTAATCCTTTTTACTCTCAGGACAGATAGTCTCAGCCTTCATGAAAATAACTGGTTAGAGAATTAGATAATCATGTCTGCTTAAATATGCCCTGATATTAACCTCTGCCCTGTCAATAAGACAGTATGGAGGCAGATTAGTTCTTATATTTWATTATCTTTTCATTCCATAGAAGTTTTTTCTTCTTTTTTTTCTTCTTTTGCACCTCATTAGTCATGATCAAAGTATATTCCTCTTAATAGTGCCTTAATGTGATGCTTTGATCACATTTTCTGACTAATTTAAAAGTCTGTTAACTGAACTGCAACATAGCCTGGTGCATTTGAAGTTCTTGGAACCATTTTCCTGGGGCCATTTTACTCTGACAAATTTTAGGTATTTAATTGAGGTTTCCAGAAGGGTAGTTGCTCTGGAYTTCTTATATAATTGACAGAATAAGATATCTTCAGTGAAGAGTGAGTCAAGCATCTTCAGAGGATAATTTGACCCTTCCATGGGCCAAATCTTTCTCAGGTGTTTTCCACTGACTAGAAAAAGCGATTCTGCCAATGAAGATCAGAATTTAAGAGAGATATTTAATTTCCTAGAAATAACTAAGAAAACTGTGGTCTGTTTTGCGAATTTGCCTATGATCCTTATCCCTGTATTAGTCACAAAGGGCTATTTTAAATGATTCCCACATATGTATATATACTGACAGAGAAATAGCCATGAACTTAAAGAGCACGTGTCTGTGGGGTCTAGAATAAACACCTTAAGCCCAGATAATTTTTTGTTATATACCTTGCTTTTCCATACCATAGTTATATACCTTGCTCTTCCATGGTATGTTGTACCCWTTTCAGTTTTCTATATGCCTGCTTTCCTGGAGGCCACCTTAAAGCCATCTTAAACCACACTGGCAGAAATCTTTCATCCAAAGGAATGGATGCACTTCAAAAGTCATTCTCAGAAATATACCCAAAGCAACATTACAACATGTAAGGAGTTCCACTGCCAGTTTGCCTCTGAAAATTGTTTGRTGAGGGGTTGGTCACACAGTCAATGGGAATATGTGCAGCAAGGCTCCATGCCAAAATCGCATGTTCAGAAATCACTAACTGCTTCAGCCATTGGAATAAAAAATGTTTTGGTAGATAATTAGGAATATCTGCAAGAAGAACAGTGTTAAAACCCTCATTATTAGTGGCTGGTTTATATGGTCCCTCTGTGAGAGCTTCTCTTTCCTGGAGCCGCATTTCGAGAGATGGTGCTGATCTCATTGAYATCAACAATCAAGAACTGGGTGTATCAGGTGAATTAAGTTACAGTAGTCATTAAATTACAGAACAGTAAAGAATTACAAAACCTTTTGTACCGTATCAGATTAATTTCTTTGCTCTAAAATTGTGTGTAGTCATTTCAAGTCGAATCCTGGGACATTGCTGCATGCAAAGCTGAGCCATTCACTTCAGGAGACACAGCTCAGCGCTGTGATGCAGGCAGAACAGAGGTAGCAGAGGATGCTTCCTTTGAATCCACRTTTTCTCATACCTAAACACCATTTTCTTGAACATTCCCCACTTACCTCATCTTAGAGGCCTCTGCAGATGGAAGTGACTCAAAGCAGGGTTACCAAACTTGCTGAGAAGCTGTAAGAACAGAGGGGCAGAAGAGATAAATTAATGGTGGCACTATGTCTCTTCTAACTCAATGGGATCACTTAAACTGATGAATAGCCAAAAAAAACCCTAGCTAAAATATGAAAGTCAAACATTAAGTTTACCAATGGTTTTCTGGGGTTTTTCTCTACCKGTGCTTCAGTAAGGTTTTCCTCTAACTCTTGGAACACCTGCCCCTAACCTGCAGTTTTTTACTGTGCAGCGAGACTTCATTCTCCCCTCAGGACAGTCTGTATTTCTTTCCTATTCAGTGAACAGAAATTTCTTGTTAATTTGTGYCACTGCCCAGGCACTCACAATTAGCACTTTTATTTTCTGCCAGTTGTTTAGTCACATCTAATCACTGTGAAAGGTACAGAAAACCTTTTTGAAAACTCATTGAGTTTTCAAAAATGCATCTTGACAATTTTATTTGGCTTTATAATTTATTGTGTTCATTTGCCTACCCGTGGCAATGAATTCCARCTCTTATTACCATACAAACACCAGCTGCCTCTTACTCAGCTGATATAAACTCCATATAAAAAACCCATCAAGTCTTTATTACTTTAAAAAGGCAAAGGGTAGCCTTTTCTAGAGGTTTAGGACCTGGTCTTACTCTGTTGGTGAAAATAAAAGACTGCTTGGGTAAAATCTTCTATTCCAATCACTGAGTCTTGCTCCTGACTATAGACTTGTTAAGTCTTATTAGCTCTTTAAGATCCAACTGTTCTCTTTTAACCAGTTAGAGATACTGTTAATTCAGTTCCAAAGTGCCTTAGATTTTTTTTAGTTAGTGTGTTTTTAATCCATATCAGGAAAACCTTGTGTTATGGTTTGAAGCACTGAAGGAAAAAATAGCCAGTTTAGGGATTATTTCAGTAGCTGATTTGATTATATTGGATCAGGAAAGGTAGAATCTCCAAAAATAAATGTTAATAAATCAATTCTCTTTCTGCTGACCTAGCCAGGATGCAGAAGCAGATGTGCTCCCCTTTCTTGGCACACCATCTTTGGCAGGCTGTGACATTGTACTAGGACAAGGCAGGAGTCAGAGCAAGGGCAAACTGTCATAAAGCAGGGAAGGTGAAGAATTTTTACAGCAGAGAAACAAGAGGACTTCTGCAACAGCCTATGACAGTCTGGGTGCAGCATGGGCTGGCTGGAATAGAGTTCAAAGGATGTAGGGAAGCTGTCAGCTGCAGGAATCCTGCAGAAGGAGGAATTGAGAACTGCTTACAACCTGCTGTAGCTGGATGCTGTCAGACTCCCTTTTTTATGGAAAGAAACTAAGGTAAGAGAGAGAAAGGTTCAAAGCKTGTGGGACACAGGGCTTGGAACTAGCCCAGGGTATTAAAGAAATTCTAAAAATAATGCTTTGGGCAGGGAACTAACCCAGATCAAGAACTGAAATCGCCCTCATACAAATCTTTGTATTTAGATGTGCTGCAGTTCAACATTGTCTTTAGGAAGTTCCACCACATGAACTTTGCTGCATGTAAAGTGTGTGTGTGTCAGTGTTTGAGGAGAGTGGCACCAAAAAGACAAAAAAAGCTTATCCTAAAAACCAAATCTTTTAAAGGAGTGGACAGGCCCATCTTCTAAACTGTCTTTGACCTGTACTGAAATCTTGGAGACAGGGATTTCACTCCAATTGTCATGGAGTGTCTGCACCAACTGCTCACTCTGCTCAGTGTCCAAGTGATCTTCCACRGCAACAAGAACTGAAGCAATCCAGCACTTTCCTGCTCTACTGAAATAGTTTGGCTGTGCCAAGGAGAAGCTCTTGTMTAGTTCCAGTCATTCTCCCAWGGTTAAATCCTCACCAGAATGAACAACAGGCTAAATGTATAAAATTGTCCCTAAACATCAATTTATTTCTTGAAAATAAACTTAGGATGCATGAATTGTGCTGATTTCCCAGTAAGAACTTTTCTTCTTTTTTGTCTTTGCTTACACTTATATCTAAGGGAAAGAATAACATAAAAGGAAGCAATCATTACCCAAGTCTATGTTTAATTTTGGATAGTYTTGATCAAAATATGCGCTGCGTCTCTGTGGATTTGAAATATAAAGAATCAAAAACTTGGTGTCCTAGTTCATGTCCATCAATTGCTAAATTCTTCAGCTAGATAGACAGCAGAATTGGCATAACCATTTGAAAATAATGCTCTAAAGAGTTAAGAGGAAATGTAACAGAACAGGTATTTTCTTACAAATAAATAAGTATGAAATTCAATAAAATACTAAATCAAAACAGCAGGAGAAATGACTGTTTTTCATTAAGAAACTGAAACTGAGGTGAAGTAATCTGAAAACTTAGATAATGAAATGACAAATATCTGACAAAATTCGGAGGGCTCAGGTGTGCTTTGTACTGAACTTGCTGTTCTTAATACAGGAGATATCARCATTAATAAATATATTCAGTTTCACCAGCTTATGATCAGGTAAACAAATAAAAATAACTCATTGATTTACAGACATGTCACGATTTTTGAAATGTGAAATCTGAGTAGCAGGGTGATAGTTTCTGTGCTAGCTACATTCCCCTGCTGGTTTAATTATCCTTTTAAAGAAACAATGGGCATGTTTTGCAGGAGCACCTACCCTAATAAAATCAGACAAGAGTTAAGATCACATACTTTCCTTAGTCCTTGGAAGTTATGTGGGGAATAACAGGTTTGTCTGTGTTTAACTGCTAAAGGGGAAGCCAGGATATRTCTGGATAGGAGGCTAAAATCTGTCCATAAATCACTCCCCAGGTCAGTCATATCTCATGCACAAGGGGCTGCCAACAGGCAATTCATGCACCCAGATATGGAGGTAGATCATGCAAGGGGAGGCTCTCCTGGGCTGCCAAGGGTGGATGATGAATGTCCTTGCCAACAGAAAACAGCAGAATTTCCATGAATGGAGGAATTTTTTTCTCACTATTCCATGGGAATATGTGGAGCCAGGGGGTTACATAGTGCTGCCTGCAGCTTAGCAGCAAATCATCACTTGAAACAGAGGCAAAAGTAGGAAAGGTTCTCTTGGCAGAGAAAGCTGGGGGGTTTTGGGATGGGACCTTTCAAAGGCCTCCTCTGCCCTGAACAGTAAGAAGGACCAGAAGTGTCTGCTTTTGTCATATATTTTGGACAATGGATATATGCTGGGAATCTGCCATATAACAGAGTGAGCTGTTTGTTACCTCTTCTGCTGGGGATCCTGCTGACCTAGACAATGTTTTATATTGATGGGAGCTGGGGCTTTCATTATAGAACAGAACAGAAAAGAATAACAGATACTGGTTCTTTCTGTCTGAGATGTTTATTTTATCAAGCTMAAATTTGCAATCAATTTTCACTGTAACAAAGTCATCATTTTATCTGTTTGTCTGTCATAATTTATCTGCTCAACAGCCAGCTGACCCATTTAGCATCACTGACATAAGCTAAAAAGAAACATTTCTTTGAGAGCCCAAACTAGCTGACACACTACAAAACCCCACAGTCCAAACTGAGGTGTTCATTAATTCTACACTTTGGGTGCTTCTTACTGCAAAACTGGAAACGTTGGGTATGAGAAAACCACTGTACAGGAGTGAGAACCTCAGTAGACTCAAATGACCRTGCAGCTGAATTATTCAGTGGTATGTGGTTGACTTGTATCAACTAGACCATTATTTAGTCTCTTGCAGAATATTTCACAATTGTCAAAAATAYGAAGAGGAAAAGAAGCTATACTGACATGTTTTTCTTTAATATGATTAATGAAAATAATGACAGCTACTGTAATCTCATTTTCTTATTTTGATTAAGGTGAAATATTTATTGTCAGTCCTACATATAGAATGAAAATATTGAGATGTTGAAGATATTACATTTCTATGATGTCTCAAAGTAAATGGTGATTTCCTCATGTAACTGTTTCTTTCTGTAACTGGGATTACATAAAGAGAGTGTAAGTGGTAATTCATGAAATTTTATTATCCATTGTATGTTCTATGAGGTGTCTGGTATCTCAGACCTGCACTGAACTACACACATGCTCTCATGTCTGAGGTACATGGTGTGCTCAAGACCCCAGATATCAGTTTTCTCCATATTTTCTATCAGTAAATCATTGGTTCTTATATAGATTTTATTTTTTTTTAATACTGTCATGTCTGTGACTAATATAGCATTTTACCTCTTCACTGAGAAATGCTTTGGAGACACAGCCAAATATTAGTGRCCAAATATTAACCAAAAGGGTGAGAGAAGAAGTGGGACTATGAATAACCAAATTTCTCTCCCATCTGTGGTAAYACAAGTGCAATTATCAGAGAAATGCTGTAATGAAAAAAACTAGGAAATTATTCAGAACCAAATATTGGGCAGGAAGGAGGGGAGAAAGAAATTGTTGGTATATCCATCTGGGAGCAGGGAATACTGGTTTCAATGGATAGTCTAGTGAATATCTTCCATTCCAGTTTTTCCTACTGGCTGGTTTAGCTGAATTTTCATGCAGCTGAACACCAACACTGTAAATTGGGTTTGCACTCAAAACCTCCCCTGTGCTTTGGGAAGATCTCAATAAAAATCATGGACCTAAGTACATGGAAATTCCTTAGACAATACAAAGGAGCTGTAGGAGGGATTAGGGAGAGGTGGGGATTAGACACTGTTCTGAGAAGAAAATCTCCAAAAGACAGCAATTTAAGGATCTAAATCAACCAAAGTGTAATGACCCTTTATATCCCACAACTGCTGGAAAAGGGCATATCTAATTTAATCTTTTTCTATTTCTAGGTATCTAGATTATAACTTGCACTCTGTCAGACGTCCAAAAACCAGCTGCTGCTAAAACTGAGCTTTCAGCAGTTAGGATTTGTCTGTTCTAGAGGGGTTGTGTCTGTTTTGTGTTGGTTTGGTTTTTTCCTTTCTTTTAAAGCATCATAAATGCTTTGTTTTAAAGTATGGAGAGATTATTTATTTATTTATAATGCTAATTAAGAGGTTTGCAAGRCTTGATGAAATTAATGAAAGACATTTTACTTTCTGAGACTGAAAGACAAAAACAAAAGAAACTTTGGATATTTGCATGAAGTGTTTAAGCTATGATATTGTAGAATAGTTGATCTTGGAGTGAAATCTGGACACTGAACAGGACATTGGAGTTCCTCTAATTTAATTCAGTAAGAATCTTCAAGCCTCTGTCTTCCACCATTTTCAGCAGAATACTTTCTAAGCCTTAGTCATTAAAATTGAAATGAATTGATGCCAAAACCATGCCATATTTTAATAAAGCAGAAAACTGACAGTATTTGTAAAACGTCTTGTGTCTGTATTCAAATATCTATCAACYGTGCTGTAAATTAATTAGGTATATCCATTAAAGTTGCTAATAAATGGGGAACTCGCTGCAGTTTTCATTATAAAAGTATGAAATAAGACAACCATTAATTCGGATTTATATTAATATCTACCTGCTAAGGATCTAGCTCAATAGATCTCTTTTAATACACTAATAAATGGTTGTGGCATGAGAAAATACAAGGATCATCTCTGAGCCATTATCATTTACTGATCTGTGTTCTGACAGACCCTCAAAGGTATTTGTTGATGATCTTCTGGTATCTATCACCTGTTAGAAGACACAAGAAGGAAGACCTTGTACTTTGCCTTAATTCAATCCTGAAGTCCTTTAAAAAGCCACTGACCTGCCATCTAATCTTCAAATGCCCTTTATTTAATAGTTKAGTGGTTAGAGATTCCTGTTTTAAATTACACAAGCTGCTTTTCATTCAGAAACCAGAACAGGAGGATCTATTCTCCAAGGTGAAAAATGCTGCAGCTTAATGGTACAAGAAGGTTCTTGTCTGTGCTTAATGAGTCTTTTGTTTTCGTGCCTTTGGCACAATCTCAGCACAAAGCACAGAAAACCCTGYAGTTTGAGAGTCTGAGTGTTCTTCCAGGAAACAGTAGACAGGGGTTTCAAACTCCTYCTGCAGAGGATGGAAACAAAAGCTTCCTACTTCTGTAATATGTGCTTCCTGTATTGGTTTACTGTACAAACCCACACTTAAAAAAACTCTCATTCCTGGCWTTTTTGAAGATAGCAGGCTATCACACTTGCAGGTTACACCATGTGGACCTTGACTGAATTGATAAATTTCTGTGCAATGCTGAATATACTATGCAGAAGGTGGGATTTTAGAGAGATTTTTTTTGAGAACTGTAAGCAAGTACCTCCTAAGCAAGTTGAATTTGTTGATATTTTTTTTTATTCTGTATGCTGAAAAAAAAAAATCTGATTTTCTATGACTTTTTGTCTCTCAGCCATATAGGTATGCTGTGGGTATCTATGAGTAGACCTCTGCTTTCACTCTGTTTTGTCATAAGTTAAACCCCTCATTTTAAAACCCAAATATTTCTGACATAAGATTTATGCTATAATACAAATATAGTATCTTTAGTTAGTTACTTTTTTGTTTAATAAAAAGGCATGAAATTGATTAAATATTTATAAACAATCAAATAGCCTAAATTAAGGCTGTTTGGATTACACAAATAACTAACTCCTCTTTATCAATTTTTTAAACTAGTGTTRTGTTTCTCAAGCATTTCAATGGAAATTAGCACCAAGCCAACAGGGTAAATTTAATTTAACTAATTTAATAATTATTTTAAAATTAAACAAATTAAATTTAACTTAATTTCAGTATGCTGTTAGTCTCAATAGTGTTTTTAGTAAGAAAATAGTCAAAACTATTCCTAAAATTGAACACACTGAATATAATCCCAAAACGTTCACATTCAAAAACTTTGCTTCATTTTGACCCTGGCACTGAATTTACTGTTTTCACTTTTTCCCCATTATTTTCTGTCTTTCATACTTGTTTAGGCAACAGTCAATATTCACATCAACATGGACTCAGATGGTATATACAGGAGGATTTTGCCACTTGAATCCCTGAGCTTTACTTCTAAATGTAACTCTTAGAACAAGACCAGGAAAACTTACTCCATTCTATCTAAAATGTTAAAATTCTAAGAAAGAGTCCCACTGGCTCTGGTACTGCCCACAAAGGGGACTGTCCTGGCATCAAATTGGTGTCAAGGACCTCACAAACTCTGAGTAAGTTTTTTATCTGCCAGGTTTCTTTCTGAGATGTTACCAAATACATCAGCAAAATCTCAGCCAAAAAAATCTTTTTTTTTTTTTTTTTTTTGTGTGTGTGTAGATTTAGACTGCTTCCAAAAGACASTCARTCTGCTGAATCAACAGCTTCTAGCAAAACATCTTACCAGTCTTACTTGTTTGTTGCTGGTTTTAATCAACTGTAAACTTACAATCAATCTCTGAACTTAGTCTCCCCTATATTAMTCTGCAGTTTCTAGTCTGGAAATGTCCACATTTTATATAAAAATGGGAATTGTACTCGCACACTTATGTACCTAAATATATTTTTTTGGCATTTTAGAAACTTATTTTGTAATTACTTCTTTCCACATTTTTTAAAGCAAATTATTTTGCTTTTCAGTAGTATCAAATTGTCAAATTGACAAATTAACACAGGTTCATAACTTACAAATCAGGTCTACCCTACCATCAGTGGAAACTTTGAATGTAAATCCAAGTAAAGAGCTCMAAAAAAGCCTAGAACTTCAAAACTTAGCTTTATGACAACATCTAAAAAAGAGCAATGTATAGTCTATGGTATCTTATAAATAAACTATTTCTTAGCTCGGGTTGTCTTGTTTTAAAATGGGAARCCTAAAGATCTATCAAAGAATAGGTCTTGTTCAACAAGCCCTTTTAAAAAATAGAATCTTGTAAAGGCTTGTGTAAACGCCCACCGCGGGAAAGACACACGAGAAGCAGGCAGGTCCAGGTGCTTTTTTATTAATCTTCGTATTTCAGCTCTTTTAGCTATAGTGATTCAGCAGCTCTTTCTTCTGTAGTGATTTTCAGCTCTCTCCCTTCTCTCTAGCTACTAGCACGCTTTTTATACACTTTTCTTATCTCCCGGGTTTAGAGAACAAACCAATCACACAGGTCCCAGCTAGATGACACAGCCGGGCACTCTCCAATCTCTATGTAGCATGTTTTAGTCTTTAATTRGTAGATAATTTCATTTATCCAATCCCGTGGCTGGTTACGTCAGCCCAGCTACATCCCTCACCACATCTCTTTGCTCATGCACACACACTCACCAGTCCTGCCCACACCGAATCCAAAAGCCCAGCCCCCATACATGGCTCCAAAAACGGCAAAGGCCACAGCAGGCTTGTCATGATCTGTCCCATAAAAACATCTTGGTGTGTTGTGTTTTCAACCTAGAAATGAATCTTGAGGTAATTTTAGTATAGTAGGTAATATAAAAGTGGATTTTAATTGGAGCTCCAGGGGCAGTTATGGAAGGATATCCACAAAAGCCCACCCCCATGCAGTGTGAATACAGTTTAATAGGTTTTGGGAAATTAGCATAATTGATAAAAAGCACCATTTAGAAGGACAAATGATGACAMAATTCCCTTCAGGTCAAGCCCCTTCTCTGGRGCCCMTCACTCTTGGTACTAACTGTACTTCGTTATGAAAATGTGTCTCAAAGACCTTGTTTTTAACTCTGCTTCCCAGGAAGARCCAAGATAGAACAGTGTCTCTGTACTCTCCAGGGTTTAGGTTTTGGAATGTGTTTGGCCTTTTTGCAGGGAAAAGGGGTAAGGAAAAGTACTGGGAAAGTTACAAAYATATTWAAAAAAAGGCAAAAATCWCTCTGGTGAACTCATTGAAACAGATTTGTCCAGTAACATCGGAAACATTCAGGTTATCAGCAGATTAATTCCAACTTTGTGCACAGAAATTATAGAAGCAGATATAATCACATACAGTTTCTAAATCATTGTCAAACTTCAGAGATGTAGAAATCAAAACACATTTTTCGATCCTGGTTATGAGTCCAAACATCCTGAATACAGATACCAATGATGATTTTATTTTCTAATTTTAAATGCACAAAAGAAGGAGGATCACATTAATATCCCTAACATAAGAAGCAGCACTCTCATCATAAAAATCAATTCTACCATTTCTTAATTTTTTTCTTCTAGGATATCCTCTAGCTTCAATTTGCATGCCTTCATAGCCAAACATTTAGGGCCATAAATCCAATTTACTACTGTTTGCATTGTATACTAATTATAGTTCTGAATATTACCCCCAGGACAGATTTGAGCAAGCTGGCTCCTTTTTTAACAAAGAGGAAAACCAAGGCAAAACCATTTGACAGAAAATTACCTTCTTCCCTCAAGATACCACTGGACAACACAGGAAGGTCCTCTGGACTGCAATACAGAGATCACTAAATATGTTCGTAGAAGTTTCTCCCAATTTTAAACTCCAAGAAGCCATATCAATTTTAAGCTCCAAGAAGCTATACTAATTTGAAAAGAAAGGGAGAAAGAAAAAGAAAGAAGTCAACCTTTGAATTAATATTTGCCTTTCTTCCATTGAAATACATTTGTAATTGTGATTTACTGCTAAACTTTGGATTTGGGATGATGTTTGGCTTGCAGATCACCCAGGAGAATGAATGGAAGGGGACAAAGACACAGTAAGGGACAAAAAGCAGGCATATGCTTTTGTTATTCAGTGATTGTTGGACTGCTGCTGTTTGTTAGGTAGACAGGTTGTCGGGATTAGATATTCAATAGTTGTAGGCAGTTTCTGATGGGATATTCATAAACACTGTGTGGCAAACCTGTTAGAGTAATTTTGGAAATGCCACAGGCAGATGATCTGCACCATCAGAAGTTTCAAACAAATTTGAAAATGCAGCGTTTTATGGCTACTACAAGGGTGGACTACCAAGCATATTTCTTGCTTAATGAAATTGGCACAACCCTCCTGGCCTAAGATAAATTGTCAATTTATTTTAAAACCCTTAATAATTTTATTTAATAGAATTCTGAAATTGCCACTGTAAAAGCTTATCTTCTTGTGCACTATTGGCCTCCACTTTGACACACTARCAGCTTATATTTGAAAGAATAAATGTTTGGAGGCTTAATGCTCATGATGACTGCAGCAGAAGGGAATAAAATCTTCACCAATTATTTTTAAAAGCAAGTAAAAGTAAGTTCTCATAGAGTTTGGTTATTTATTTAATAAAAGCATATATTATTCTGAAATATAAAATATTAATGTTCATTGACTTACATTAAAATATTAATGTTCATTGACTTACATAGATAAAACATGACAAAAAATCAGAATATGCATATAATTAGGGACCCTTCTTTGTCAGACTTTAAACAGCATTGCTTTGGTGCAGCAGCACTCTGTGCTCCCCATGGAGACCCTAAAAATGTCAGCTTTGGAAGTTTTCAAGACTTGACAAGATGTGATATATCAGGTGGAAATTTAGGCTGCAARTCCCTTCCAGCCAACATCTCTAGGACTGTACAAGATTAATATATTTTTATGCACATTTCATGGGGTAAACTCCTTCCACTACTGAATTCAGTGGCACTGCTTTCAATGTTTATTCAAGAGCAAGATTTCATTRTCAGGAAAAGAAAATATCTTCTTTTAAAATAGATATCTGGGGTATCTAAATTACATGTATTTTATATATATATATATTTGATTTTCCTGGCTGTGAGTAGAAGTCATAGTGTGAAAATGACTTAYGTTGATGAAACAAAAATAAATACCTGGCAAAACACTAAGGGACAAAAATAWTTTTATGATTTAATTTTTTAATTCAATTTTCATTCCACTGAAGTGAGTTGTCTACTTAATCTTCCATTAATTTAATGCTGATAGTGGGCAAATTAAATTCAAATACATCAGTATAAACCGTTGTAGCAAATGAAGCACAAAATCAGCTAGTGGACACAGGTATCAGGTTAGCTCTGMTTTTCTATGTTGCAATATATCTTCCTTTATTAGTAAAAGGATATGACTATCTGTGTAGCTGTTAAGATGTTTTAATTGATTTTTAGCATTTTCTCTTAGCCTTCATTTCTGGCAGATTCAGTCATTTTTTTTCATTGCATAAATTGATGTGAAATTAAACCATGTCCTGAGGAGAGAAAAAGCATGAATCAATAGCATTGATTTTACATGCAAAACTTCAAGCTAAGGCTTTTAATGGATTTAAAAATACGTTTAGTGAGGTTAGTCCAGAAAATGTTRACAATATGATTGTTAAAATCAAAAGGTTGTAAAGGTTATGGCGAATAAGGTGCTTACACAATATTATAATAAWTTTTTCCTAAACAGATATTTGCTTTACTTTATAAACTAAATGCACAAATGCTTTTGCTGGCTTTCTGTCATGTATCCACAAACTCTCAGATTTCAAGGCCAGACAGAAGACCCCTGTAAGACACAGTGATCACAAAGTTTTATCTTAATACCTCTGCAGTTTGTTGATACCTATCATAGCTGGTACTCACATGGCTCAGAAAACCTTTGGGAAACCTATGGAATGTGTCAGGGGGAAATGAGCACAGCGATGGGGAGCACAGAGTTTAATTAACTCTGAGGGGCCTGCAAATTCAGTTATTATGACCTGCAGCCACTTTCTTTCTATACAATAAGAAAATAAAGAAAATTATAGATGTTTGGCCCACCAAACRTTTTTGAAAGGCCTATTTTAGTAAGGGTAATCAAGAGTGTAGAATATTACTTCGTCATCTCTCATGAACAGACACATAGCATGACTAACACTTTGCACCCCCTTTTGTAATTTTTGAACAGTATTCTCTGTTTCCTGCAGCAGAATTATAAAATAGTAGAAAACATCTGCAGGTGGCTGCTTCCAATGGGCAGGTCAGTGTCCAGACACTCCCTGGCCAGCAGGGCCTCACCTGCATAAGGATAACTTAGAAAGACAAATGCCATAACCATCAATGTTCACCTTTCCTTGTCTTTTCCTGAGCTTTTATGGCAGAGCATGATATCGTGACTTTGTTCAATTTAGCTCAGATGTCTCAACTGTGTCCACCCCCAGCTTCTTGCCTAACCCCAACTCACTTGTTGGGAGCAGAGGCAGAACRAGAAAAGGACAAAAAGTCCAGGCTGTGCCAGCACTGGTCTACACCAGCTGAGACACCGGTGTATATTCAACATTTTAACCTACAAATCCACATCAGAGCACCACACTGCTGCCATGAAGAAAGTTAACTCCATTGCAGAGGCAGTGTACCTATCCATATTAAAATATGTGAGTGATTCCTCTCAGAAAATGTTGGCAATTAACCAGACATGGAGAGGCTTGCAGATAGTCTGTGTATCAGACTGAGAAGGTGACACTTAGTGTAGCTCTGTCACCATGATGGCATCTGGCCAGCTGCCAGSAGAACCCCAGACCTTTGAAAGCATTGCAATCCTATTGTTTTTCTGCACTTTGATAGGGCTCTTAAAATAGGTGAGAACCATGAGAAAGTCATATGCACTCTTCTATTGTTGCCATGGTTTGAAGTCTGATCCTTGTCCTCCCTTCAGCCTGAGCTCAATGGCAAAGTGCTGCTGAGTTTAACATTTTCGCTGTCTCACTATATTTACAGCTTGATAAGCTCCATCTGTTTTGCTCTTGTCAAGCCAGTCATGTTATATGTCTTATAAATATTTATAAATGCAAGTTAATAAACTGAATCCATTTGGAAATAATGATGGAGCAGTGATATACAGTGCTGCTTTTGTGTATGGATATCATTAATTTGAAGTTGAGAATTATACGTACATAAGATCATAAGAAATAGGAAAAGGAATTGGCTGTCACATGCGACTTTATTCCATAATTCTGTTCATCCTCAAAAAGCTTACAATTTTTGCCTATTAAGAAGCAAATTTGATAATTCAGTACCTAATCTAACTCCCCGTTTTACTAGTGTGTGATTCACTCCCTTATGTTCCTGTATCAGCTTTATCCCTCTCCTCAAATTTAGCTCACTCCTTCATATTTTTATCCCCAAAACAGTTTGTAGACATAAGACAAGTGGATATCCTTCATTCTGTTAATTTCCTGTATGAAGGTGATTAGAGTGGTACACACTCTTTCAGGTAATGGCTTAATAGTGTCTTGAATCTTGTATTAGTGCAAGTCTTTTTAACCTCACCTAAATCTCTAGCAAACTTTGTACARGTTCCTTTTGCTTCCCAAACACTATTTCTTTATTCTTTTAGCTGCTGATGAATCATTATTTTCCTTGTACTTAACACTAAAATGAAGAAGCATGATTAAATTAATCTTTCCAAAGTGCTATCAAGTGTTGTAGAAGAACAATACTGAATTCAAGGCTTGTACAATAAATATCATTATTGCTCTTATGCATTATTGCAGTAAGGAGACAAGGAAAACAAACAAAAAAAAAATTCCACAAGCTGGCCTCTCTTGATCTATGCMTATTTTAGAGCAAGAGAGCATCTGCTTCTGAAATAATTTCTCTGACGTGGCAAAAATAAGGTAAAAAGAAAGAAAATTTTAGAGAGTGAAATATTATCATTCTTTRAGCAAAATAATGTCAGTGATCTGATTCTCAGATATTACTCAGTTCTAGGAGATAACTACTGCAGGTTCTCACAGCAAATAACAGACTGAATTCATTCAGTGAGTGCACATCYTGGAATGCAGCAAGGTTCACAAAGCTTGAGTGTTGCACCTGTTAAAATCAGCAGAGAAAGTGTCCAAAGTGGCAGAGCATTTTGATTTTCTGGTAGGTCTGAAAACTGGGCCATCTACATTGCACAATAGTGGTATACTTCATTTAAATGTTTTCCTCTTTAACAATAATTACAAAAGAGCTGATTTTAAAAAAAGAAACTTTATTTGGAAAGTGCATTTTTTCAAGAAAACAGCAATATCTTGCAAAAAAAAAAAAAGAGAAAACTTTCACTTTTTCATTAAAAAATAGGCAAAGTTTTAATATTCTGTGCAGAAAGTATGCCAAATAAAATTATTTTTGTTGGACACAACTTTTTGTTTTCTGAAAAATTGTAGTCAGCAATATCAAGGTACAAGAAAGGAGAGATTCCAAAGATATTTTTGTGCAATTGAAAGCATAAACAGAGATTTGACTTGATCCTCTTCGCAAATATTTGGGATCAGGAATTAACATTTAGGCCAGTTTTACTTCAGTCCTCGTACAATTYCTTTGACTTAATTTTATCCTACAAAGAAAGGTTCTGCTGCTGTTAACCTGTGAAGCAGGTTCTTCTTCCTGCTTCTGTGCAATTCTTAAGTATTTGTATCATCTCAAAGTTCTTTGGGGGTCTACATTCTGGCATCCACTGATTAAATACTGTTTAATTTGGTTTTGAACAAAGGAAAATTAATTACAGCTGTTGCATGAGTTCTTTCATAGAGTCCAGGTACCTTGGGAAAAGTGTAGAGATCTGCTGAAATATCTCTCCTGTGTGTGGGAACAGCTCAATCCATTATTTTACACAAAATATTTCAGAATGTTATACGCCTTTATTACTGCCAGAAATAGAATGAGTTTTTGTGAACTACACATGTATTAAATGATATATGCAACCAGGTGCAGTATAAATAGCCACTAACCTTATTGTCCCAATGYTAAACCAGTTACCATATACCACATTTTACTGCACCATTGTAAAGAGTGACCTAGTTCTGTCTTCTTTTTCCAGTATCTTCTTTTTGTTATGAGATTAGAAATTATGAGGTTTTGTACTAATATAAATTACATTTTGTCCACTCTGTGCTCTGTGATTGTCAAAATGAAATCTATAAAGTTTGAAAAAATTGGTAATTACATTTATTAAGAATCCTTTTCTTGCTGTGTAAGCCATTCAGAATTTACAATGGGAAAAAAGTGAACACTTCTATAGTTGAAAAATTATGACTTCTTTAATATTTAGTGATTCTAATATTACCATTGATGATATATCATCTGCCACACAAGGACTGAATGCAAGTTTTCCAGCCACTGTGCTTGTGCCAAATGACATTTATCTGTTTAAGCCTCTGGTCTTCACTCAGGAGGTATGACCTCATGCTGGAACACAAACAGGGCAAACTGAATTTACAACATTCAGAGAAGGCCACTGATGGATTATTTCTGTGAGGATGTGAATTCTTCTTGCTTCTTACACAAATGAAAGTTCGGATGGTAGCTGAACTTACAGGCCATACCCAACTGTATGTAAAGTAGGAAAGGATTTTTTTTTTTTTTTTTTGAGAAAGCAGGTATGGCACAGCAACTCTTTTGTTTCATCTTAGATCAGTATGAATTTCCTGAAATCCACATAGAGACGAAGTATGGCTTTACATGTATTAAATTAATAAAAAATGGAGTAGCTGTGAAGGAGGTTTCATGGACATTCCTTCCATCCTAAACATAACTGAGACAGAGGGAAGAATCAACATTTATCAGCTGTCATTAAAATTATATGAACTTGTTTTTTCATTCACAGAAAAATGTCAGATTAGTGAAGTCATCTGAAAGAGAGGTGGGGGAGTATACTCTGATTCTTCAAAAAGTCATCTGAAACATTCTGCCACATTCTGCCACATTTTAATTGAGAACATCAAGCTCTAGCTGCCACACAAACCATAACTATGCATATGAATTATGAAGCAAAATCCTCTATAAAATGACCAAATTCTGATTAAAGGGATGGAGGGGGAAGAAAAAAAGGATTTTTTTTTTAGGTTTAACAAATGAGATTCCTATCATTTCCTTTACCTAATAGGAAACTGAAAAAGTGTTCACTAAATTCAGTAAACTCCTCAGATTACTAAATTTTGCAGTAAACAAATAGTTAACACAATCTGTTGCTCTTGGCTTCAAAGTCAAAAGTAGGTTAAAATGGACTGAGCAAGTTTAGAACAGTTATTGTTTCATCCTGTGTTTGTTTGCACATTTAGGAAAATYTCATTATAAATGACAAATTCAATTCCCTTTTGAAAGTTTAACTTCACACAGATGGAAATCAGCARTGTTATTTTGAATTTTTATAAATTCAAGTTAGTGGATTCAGCAAAGTGAGATTGTAAACCAGCTTTTTGTCTGCTTTTGTTCATTATGAGAAAAACACTGGTAAATGCTGCTTTAGCAATACACAAATGATTTGGTTATCATTAATAGGTTTTAATTATGTTTAAAATATTAACTGAAATTTAAAATGCTGCAATAAGAAGATAGAAAGTGGAAAGTTGTTTACTACCAATTATATGCAAATTATTTTCATTTAATTTTCTGAACTAATTTGGGAAGTGWACTGAGCTAATTTGGAGAGATTTAYTCTCTGAAGGATAATAAAGTACACTGCAATTCATTTTGGAATAGTTTCTAATAATTTTTAAATAGATGGAAATTAATATTCTGGAATTAATTGGTTTTCTCTGTTATTGTTACTTAGAAATAATGAATTTCTGGTTTTCTTCAGAATCTAAAGGTTGCTAAGGAAACCACTTTATTATAGCTGTGGGTATTGCATGGTACTTAACTATATATTAAAAGAAGGCAAATGTAATTACAACTACCTTCTATTCAGAAAAAATCTTATCTTTTAATCAGCAAGTGATCCTATTTTAATTTGTGTGTTTTAATGTAACAAAAAATTTACAATGCATACACCTTTCCAGGGGAATTTATGCAAAATTAGTKTTTTCAGACTCAAAAAGATAACAGTGGGGAGTTAAACAAATGGAGACTGGATTGAGATGTGGATGACAAACTATGCTGGAACATCCAGCAGATCCTAGATTTAGATATAGTCAAATACATTATTACATTATTATTATTTCTCTTTGATCTGCCCAGGCTGAAGGGCAGAACAGCCTTTGGTAAGAGTACTGCCCTCTTGGAAGGAATTTAAACTGTTGTTCTGAAGACTCACAGCCATCAAAGACTGTGACTCTTCATGTAAAATTACCTTTGAGGTTTGGCCAAGTGATAGCCTGGATCAGCTCTCTCCTTATGGATGGACTCTATCTTTGGGATACCCACTAAATAAAGCAGCTTTTGGGTTAGACACTTGGGCAAATGGTGCAATTTGACCTAAAGAGAGCTGGATTTTGATTGGCTTTGTGAGTTATATTTATACAGATTTAGAAGAGAGAATAGAGAAGGAATGTGGAGAAAACTGAGCAGTGTGCAAAGGGATTCCAAGCATCCACTGGATAAAGGCCAGATCAGTACGATTACTGTCAGGAATTTTTGTGATGCACATGTCAGTGATGTTTATGAGCATCCTGCTACCTGATGGCAAATGTAAGAGTTAATATAATAAATCTCTTGGTGTCCAGGTAGCTGAGTGTCCGGACCTTGAGGGCACTGCCTACCCTGACTGTCCATGGAGCGCCTCTGGGTCTCCTCCACCCTGGCCATGGCTCAGGACCCTATTTTGACCCGTCCCAGGTCAGTCAGTCCCTGTCTCAGGTCAGTCTGTCCCTGTCCCGGGTCAGTCAGTCCCTGTCCTGGTCAGCCAGTCCCTGTCTCGGGTCAGTCAGTCCCTGTCTCGGGTCAGTCAGTCCCTATCCCGGGTCAGTCAGTCCCTGTCCCGGGTCAGTCAGTCCCTGTCCCGGGTCAGTCAGTCAGTCTCTGTCCCGGGTCAGTCAGTCCCTGTCCCGGGTCAGTCAGTCCCTGTCCCGGGTCAGTCAGTCCCTATCCCGGGTCAGTCAGTCCCTGTCCCGGGTCAGTCAGTCAGTCTCTGTCCCGGGTCAGTCAGTCCCTGTCCCGGGTCAGTCAGTCAGTCTCTGTCCCGGGTCAGTCAGTCCCTGTCCCGGGTCAGTCAGTCAGTCCCTGTCCCGGGTCAGTCAGTCAGTCCCTGTCCCGGGTCAGTCAGTCCCTGTCCCGGGTCAGTCAGTCAGTCCCTGTCCCGGGTCAGTCAGTCCCTATCTCGGCTCAGTCAGTCTCTGTCCCGGGTCAGTCAGTCTCTGTCCCGGGTCAGTCAGTCCCTGTCCCGGGTCAGTCAGTCCCTGTCCCGGGTCAGTCAGTCCCTGTCCCGGGTCAGTCAGTCTGTGTCCCGGGTCAGTCAGTCCCTGTCCCAGGTCAGTCAGTCCCTATCCCGGCTCAGTCAGTCTCTGTCCCGGGTCACTCAGTCCCTGTCCCGGTGCTGTTCGCAGCAGGATTGGTCTCCAGCTCCCCCAGCCAGGACCCCTCTTAGCCGGGTCACTGCTCAGCCCTGTGACCTGGCCTGGCCTGTCCCTCTCCCCTGGGCAGTGCCCGATGCCCAGAGCTGGATCTGACCCACCTTCTCCTTATCACATCTGATCCTCAAAACAGCTGCTCTCAGTCTGTGGGGATTAATTTTTTCTAAATTTTCACCCATTCCTGAMTAACATCCTAATCTGAACACCGAAGGTTTCTAGTAGAGAGCCGCATCAGCATTTAAACAGCAATAATGCCAGAAGCAAGCAGTAGGTGGCACAACATTACTTACCCAACCTCCACAACCTTTTGGGTGTCAGCTTAAGTATAACGAAGTTTAAGAAAGGGCCTGCAAAGCCACATGCCAGCGCAGAGTTTAAGGACAGGTTATTCCCAGTTATTGTGAACAATTTCTTCTAGAATTCCAAGGAGTTAGAGGCAGCTTTCTCTTTTTGAAGAATAAGGTTATGGCTGTAATGCAGTTATGGAGAATTGCTTCTGCAGAGTTAATGTAGCTGCTAAAGTGAATTTAATAAATTCACTTGGGCTGGAAGATATAATTTGGGAGATGCTACCTGCAGCTGTGACTCATTTCCCATTAATTTTCTAGCAGTTGTGTGTTTCCTGCCCATCTGGAAGATATTATTTGGGATTATAGTTGGGTTTAAAATCCTGGAGACTAGGAGCTGTTATTYTCATAGAAGTTTAAATAGGCCAGGTGTGTGAATAAGGAGTTGTTAGAGGGTAATAAAAAGTCTCATTCTCAGTTTTTAAGGTGTTCATAGACCTTTTCATGTGCATGAGCCCAGTAAAAGCTCAAATRTTTTGTTTCCTCAGAATGTGGTCCATGTAGAAATTCTAATTTGAAAGGTCAAAGAGGTAAATGGTGGACAAAAGCTGATTCATATGAGTAATTTCTTTTCTCAATACACAAATCCTGAGAACCTTTCTTAACTAGAAAGGTGGAGCTCAATTGTGGCTGGAGTCAAAGTTTTCCTTCTGTGTAACACTTCAGTAAGTTAGGCTTATTCAGAGAAACTCAGTGATGACTATAAAACTGTGCCCAGGAGAAACTTCCTTTCAGTTTTCAGTCCTTGCTTATTTGAAATAGTAGGTATAGAGTTAAGGTTAGGAGTGGGTTCCAGATCATTGTGTTGAAATAAGTTCATACTTAAAAAAAAAAACAACCAAAACTTCTGTCAACTCAGAAGAAATTTATCATTAGTTTTTAYAGAACGATTAGAATCTTGCTTGAATGTATGTCAAGCTATGAAAGCCCATGTAGAATCACAAAGACATGTGTTTACTAAGTGCTGAATTTCAGTTCATTCTCTATAAGCAAATCAGAAACTGTTTTCCCTCAGGGTCAGTGCTTTTTTCACCAAWTGTTGGTACTGCATGGCTCCCCTGAGTGGAAGGCTGTGAAATGCTGTTGGCAAGGTCGRGGTTTGGATTACAGCTGCAGGAACAGCCTCACCCACACCTCAGTGTGCCTTCTKGTGTGTAAGGAATGAGCACACACAGAGCAGGTTACTGTGAGCAGCTAACACAAACCCAGGGAAATKTCTACAGTAGAGACCAGAAACAAAGGTTCAACTACTACACTGGGGAATATTTCAGTTTCTTGGATACTGGACCAAGTCAGAAAATGGAAGTTGAAAGCACTTTTTAAAGCAGAAATACAATGCCTCAGATGAATTGAATGTTATTCATTATCAGTGCTGTTGGTCATCATCTTTTGAAACAAGTAGGAAATGCCCAGATAGAACTATTCCTGGAAAACACGTAGCCTTGCAGCAGGAAGATGATTTGGCAGGTAGCTCAGTACATACAGAAGCAACAGAAGTCACCTTGAGAACAGATGGAATACAATCAAAGATTAATGACAAATTTATGATCCCTTTAAGAACAGGAGCCAAATAAAGTCAAATTGAATCATAAATTTGGAGGCTATATAGGATCAGAACATGTAGAAAGTAGACTTATTGCTAAGTCAATTTGGCTACATGACTAAGAACCGAGGGCACTCAGAAGCACGGCAGGATGGGCTCTGGGCTGGTTTTGCTAATCCCCTTAAGCAATTAAGAAAGAGAAGGAAGGGAACTGAAACAGAGCATAGCAAAAGCTATAGCCTTTCCACCTTTGAAAAAGAGGCTTTTCTATCTWTTGGCTTTGGGAATTCCAGACAGAATACAGAATAGCATTTAAATCTTATGTCATAGCAGAATAACTTTGCACACTCTGTGTAGCTCTAAGTGCATATTTAACAGTTTATGTGAGAGGCACTGTAGAAGTTTAGGCTCTTCTAACCATGCAGTGCTCAAAGTATTTATTTGTTTTCTCAAGTTTTATTGAAAGAAACCTATAAAATAAATTTATCTGGAACATACTGATGTCTGAGATGTGATATTTAGTCATAGATTAATTATAGAATGTGTATTATAGATTTCACTAGCAGCAAAGCTATATTACCTTCATGTATGTTAGGTTAAAATGATATCAATTTTTTTGTGCTAGCTAGTTTAACTCCTAGCTAAAAGAAGTTTCATGTCTTTTAATGTTACCTTGTTTTGGGCAGTGGGGAGTCTGTAAACAGTAACAACTGGGGAGAAGATAGTGAAACAGAAATTAAGCATTAGTACAGTGTTTTATTAGTTTTGCTTGCATGTTGCCTTTCAGCACCAAGTACTGCTTGAGAAATAACAAATTCAATTAATCCAGAAAATAAAGTGGCATAGCTTCAGCAAATAGGCCGAGTTAAAAAAAATACTTAGTTTTTGTTAAATGTATCTTATAATAGTAAAATTAAGTAAGGCTTTTCCAACCAATTTCTACACCARTATTAGGGCAGCTAACTGGTTTCCAAAGGGGCTTTTGCTGATTTTTATCACCTGACATTCAGGTGAGGATTATTTCTATTCATTTCCATAAATTCATCTCTTATTGATGAGATGCATGGCAGAGAGTGTAAACCAGACCTCAGTAGTATACAGGCTGCAGCTGATGGTGGCCTGATGGAACAGGAAGCTGGCAAAGGCAAGTCTTTTATTGAATCACAAATTTGGAGGCTATATAGGATCAGAACATGTAGAAAGTAGACCTGCAGTGCTTAGGTGCATGATGTAATAGGACACAGCATTGTGTCACATGCTGAGATGTTTCTGACAACTTTAACCCATATCGTTAAAAGCTAATACTCCCAGCCTTGTCTCCAATCATGTGATTTTGGTAGTAGCATATAGGTATTTCTTTCTTGTTTGATRGCAGTATAGTCCTTTTGATAACTAAATAAGCAGAAAAGGAATTTAACTTRCTTACATATCTAAGTATCACCTTAACTTTATAAGAATTATTATACAGAAGAGCATGCAGTGACAGGACGGGGGAAATAGATTCAAATTGAAAGTGAGTAGGTTTAGATTAGATATGAGGAAGGGATTCTGCACTGTGATGGTGGTGAGGCACTGGGACAGGTTGCCAGAGAAGTTGTAGCTGCCCCATCCCTGACAGTGTTCAAGGCCAGGTTGGATGGGGCTCTGAGCAATCTGGTCTAGTGGAAAGGGTCCCTGTCCACAGCATAGGAGACGGAATTATATGGCATTTGGGGTTCATTCCAATGCATTCTCTGATTCAGTGATCTTTTTCTGTGTATAGGGAACAAGCAATGAATAATGTCAGAAATCTTCAGAGGGAGAACCAGTGCATTCTCATCTAATATCTCAACTGTCATGTCAATTGAGCTTTGTTTTGTGTTTTTACTAAAMTGATCTGTAATCGATGGTGCTATATTCATTGCAATAATATAAAGAAAACACAACACTGTACTTTTATTGAATTTAKTTGCTGCATATCGGAGAGAAAAACACTACAAACTAGAATCTTAATGGTGCAAGTGAACATTTTGCTCAGAATGAGAAATCTGTTGAAAGCAACAGGACTTAACACAGAAGTGCTGTCTTTGCAGAAACAGCATCATGAACAGAGCTGTAGTGATGGCAAGCTGGAAAGAAGCTCTAATGAGCTGGAAAGAAGGAACATCAGGGTAAAAGTGACGAGAAATATGCCACAGTAATGATACTGGGATGCATTAAAGTCCTTGCTCTCTTTATATAAAAAACTGTAAGCTCACAGAAGATCCCCCCCAATAATTTCAAGGAGAGCTGTGCACCAGCATATAACTGTGGCTYTGTTTTGTTATTGATTCAATGGGTTGAGCCCCTCTCAAATCATGCATCATACAAATATGTCAATAGCAATGATGCCTACAGCAATGGAAGCCTACAGCTAATAAATCCTACAGGATTTTGACAAGTTAAGCTACGTAACTGAGTATAAACAATCCCAAAATAAAGTTTGATTGYTGGATTTTTATTTTGGTTGTAATGATAAATCCAGCCAAGCAGAATCTGCAACCATTTCATGAGCATATGTATCTGCAGGTATTCTTGTAGCACTTAAGCAGTGTTAACTTTTCATTTTAAAATGCTGGGGGAGAAGGTGACCTTTTCAGTAATTGCATACCTGGTAGAGCATCAAGCAGCAGGACTGAATTCTGYTTCCTCCTTCTCCAGGATGACTTAAACCCTTGTGTTTCCTGTGAATGTTCTGATTATAATTGAGACAAATCACCAGCAGCTTAGGAGGATTCACAAGAAATCCTAACATATGCTCAAGCAATAACACAAATGATAAAACGAGAAATTCTCCCTTTCTACCACTGATATAAAGGCAGTGCAGCAAGAAGCCAAGGGACATGGAGTTCAAAACAGTGGATGTGTCTAAACAGCTGCTATGAAACATTTGTCCACAAAAACAAAGGCCAGGATTTCAATCCATGGTCTAGGAATTTCTTATATTAGCAGCCATGAGATTAAAGAGTGGGAACATTTGTAAATTAAGATTATTTTTACTGCACAAGTGTAGAGTCAATTACCACCAGGAAAACAGGGGGAGCATATATTTACATTTCAGTCCAAGCATTTCAAACAAATACACATTTTCACTTTGTCATTCACCTTAATAATCTCCAGTTGCATTTATCAGYTTAAAACAAGCAATAATAATGAGTAGAACTTTGGTCTATTGGATAAACAGAGGAGAAAAATAGATGTTTTTAATGTAGGTAAAAGAACCATGCCCAAGACTGAAGGTACTGAATTATCCAAAGAAATCTGTTTTCAGCATTTTCTAACACATTTTAAATTTAATACTTCTTGTTATCTGCTTCAAATTTTGTCTGTTAATTTGTTCTCAAATGTGTGATTTTCTAGACATGGCTAAGAACTTGTGATTTAAGAATGCAAATAATTATTAAAGATAATGGACAATTTTCTATGGTAAGGAAATACATTACAAGAGTACAGAAGCACTATTGTATTAGAACAAAATTTTTAAACATCCAAATTTCATAGATTGTGTAAGAAGAGAATGAAAAATGGGCACCAAATTACTCTGCTCCTAATTCTAATTACATTTTTCTAGATACTGTTTCAACATACTAAGTATAGACATTATTCAAGAAAAGAGTAAAAATGTAATTTATTACTTTCTGCAGTAGGAATTCAAATTCCCTAGAACAAGAAAGTAGTGAATATGGGGAACTTTGATCCATTTCTTCTTATCCTTCTTGAACAAAGCTTTTATCTGGCAGAAAGATCTACATTTATGATACTAGTGCAGTAATCTTGTCTAGTAACATTTCAGCAGATGATGTGATTCTTTTAGCTTGTTTTTTTGGGGTTTATTTTTGTCTTTTGTCTTTTGTCTTTTGTTTTTTGTTTGTTTGTTTTGTTTTGAACTAGTAAGGAAAGTACCTTTTTATTTCAGTACATGTTAATATCTGTTTGTGTATTTTGAAAGCAGACAAATCTCAAATTCTCACATATGAGCAGATTTTAGCAGATTATAGGTTACTATAACCTATTCACACTGATTTTTATAGTCAAGATGTCCCAATGTGGTCAGTAGAGCCTGGACTTTGGCAAAACTGTTTGATGCCATATGTTTTAACACTCYCATAATTCAGCAGAAACAATATACACAGATCTAACAGTCTCTGAAAGTGTAGAATTTTCTTTAGAATGTCAACAGAGTTTTTTTTATCTTGGTGGGCAACTTGTAGAAACCTTTTATTAATACATTATCTGTTTCTCCTGAATATTATTTCCATTTGTGCATCWCTGGTAAGCTATTATGAAATGATAAATACTCAAGAGCATTGACTTTAATATGTGCATTCAGTGTAGGGAAACATAAGACTACAAGTAATGTGAAGCAATTGACAAGTTCTTTTGTCACAAATACTTCTAAAATGTGCAATAGAAGTATTTCAATACATTAAAAAAAGGCTCTTTTCCCCTTWATTTGTATAACTCTTCATTAACTATTTAATGCAGTCAACTAGTCTATTGCTTGACAGAGRGCAGTATCAAAAATGTGTTTCTGTAACCCATTGCTGTTTTTTGTTAGCTCATTAACTGTTTCAGGATCAGTTTTCATCTGTGAATAGTGAACACATTATGCAAAATTACCTCATAGCACAGCAACTTTGAGCATTTAAATGTGCATTCATTTATTTTCCTGTTTTATCATAACAGATTTTTTACCATTATCATTAACTTCATTGCTGTTTTTATCAGTATCAAGAGATCAAGCTCTTGCAATTCAGTTAACACAGCTAATATTTCTAGGAAGTTTCTAATTATCTACTAATTGCCTTACTGATAGTTTTGTATTWTATTCCATTTCAGGGTATTTTTTGTATCCAAAGGAGCAGGAGGTGTGGAGCCATCTTAATAATTCTTATCATCAGTAAGTTGCACATGATTAACTTTGGAATAACTCCTCTTGTTCTGTTCTAAGCTTCTTTGATGCCAGCAAAAAAGGACAAATAAATGAAACACGGGACTCTTGAACATTCCCACAATTGCACCTCTCTCAATTATGAAAAAGAAAAAAAAAAGCCCTACTCTTTCTCTGCACTTAACTGATTCCTTTCGGCCACAGTGAAATACACATACATAAAAATGTATACATAAATATGTGTATGTGTGTGTATCCAGCCACCACAAGAGCTGCTGGATGCCTTTGAGTGGTGATTTACTGAGCTGCTGTGTGCCCTTGAGYTTGAGCTGAATCTTGTGAAAGATGTCCACCTAAGGCTACTACTCAGATTTCAATTCAGAAGACTCTTTAACACTTACATTAATTGTAAATCAGAACTATACAGCTTCCTGAAATCAAATTAAGGAGCAGTCTTATAAACTTCCAAAAAAGAGAATATAAGAGAGACAAAAGTTTAGGGAAGCCTGAGCCCTGAGGGGCAACAACAAGCAAAGGAAGACAATAAGTAAAGCAAATGCATTAAAAAAAATGTCCAGAGGCTGCCCACGTGAAAAGAGAAAAAGAAAGAGAACGTTTTAATCATATGGTATTGTCACATACTTACAATAAAGAAGATTTTAATGAGTTTTTAGAGACACTCTTAGTACTATAGTTCTAATAATAATGATCATTAAGGATGATGCAGTGTCTTGTAATTCTTCATCTAGGTTTCAGGAAAAAAAAACTTGACTTTGACAGCTGGTCTAAAATATTACTAAAAGAGAATTCTGGTTAAATGATATTACAATATATGCCTTCACCTTTTGGATCTTTGTAAAAAGCATGATGACTCTTGAGATGAGCTTATGATCTGAAAGAAATTTGTTAGCACTGGCCAAGAAAATTTTTCCCCACATCAGCCTACTGAAAATCAACAAATTGCAACTTGGTTATAAATTGTTGCAATTACAATCATTAGAGCAATACAGAACTGGAGCAGCTGTAAAAAGCTTGATTGCTAATGTTGTGTTCTCATAAGTTCATAGGAACAACTTTCTAAGGGAAAAAATCCTCATGATGCAATTAAAGTGGCATAAATCCAGATTAGTAACCTAATCCAGCCCTCTAGTTTTCTATTTTGACCTTCTTAGAGATTACAGAGATGGACACCATTAGTGGCACCRTTAAAATGAAAAATAGCTGTAACTTAAACATTAAGGCTAAAAAAATACCCACTGTGTGCAACTGAGGAACCTTTTCATTGTGGTGTGATGCCATAATGATCATTCTTAGAAAATTCTGTAATAATTTTGATATTTATGGTAAAGGTCAATTTGTTTTGACACAGAGGACTTTATTAAATAAAAGCAAGTGCTTATAAACTGCTTACAGTCAGGTTATAACAGAATTCCTGCAGGGAATTGACCAGAAACTTGTAAGCAGGGTAGAGTGGAAGTTTAACCATAAAACAACGTCCTAATATTTCACTGTCTTGTGGATTTTATTTCTTAATTGCAGTGCTTATATCTGTTGGCAAACCATGGAGCAGCAATCCACTGATGAGTATTTATGCATAAAAAAAGCCCTATGACCCATGTTGAACAGCTGTTCTCCCTTCCCCATTGGATAAGAGCTCTGCTTTTCTTTCAGAAACTTCTCTCCCTCATGTTCCATTATAAAACTGAGATGCAATTTTATTTTTTGGGGGTAGGCTCATCCTTCCAGCTGCCTGACACATGGCTCCAATGAGCCTCCTCTCCTGTCCCAGATTGCAGCTGAGGCAGTGGATGCACCCTGGGCTTTTCCTCTGAGCAGCACAGCAGCCCAACCTTTTGTGACCYAGCCAAAGGTGAAGTGCACGTGCTTCATCCCAGGTTTCTTTGGCTTTCAAAAACACTTAGCACACAAATGTTTAGTTCCTGTGGTTTTGCTTGAACGCATGCAAAACAAAATTTTCAAGTGCAAAACTAGCGAGAAAATTACAACTTTGAGCTGTAAAAGAGCACCACCATTACATGCCCATGAAGTTTTTATTAATTCTGCTGCACTGGCTATTAAACTTCAACCCTTTATTCCCTTATTTATAACAKCACTGAGACAAGTGGGACAGAATGGGCATAAGGACTGGGGAGAGGCAGGAGAGCTGGAACAAGGTTTTTTTCTGCTCTTTAAAAGATTCTAGACATAAATCCTGGCTTTCAAATGTGAATGACTTAAGTATGTAACCTAAAAATAGTTGACATAGCAACTTCAAGCAGTGATGACAATACATGTTTATTACAGTAAAGCATAGTTGGTCAACAGTTGTGCTCTGCTGTACTGTCATGTGAAATGAACCTTATTTTCAAGTTTTCTAAAAATTTCCTCTTGCATATTACTAGAAAGATTAGGTAAAACTCTAGACAAGTTTCTAGACAGCTAGTGCAGAAGACCAGAAGCTGGAAGTTACTGACTTCTTATRTGATATTTGTTTAAAGGTGATTTACTTTCCCATATTATGCTAATATAAAAAATATTTCCATTTTCACAGAATCACACTATATGCTGATTTGTAAGGGACCCACAAGGATCATCAAGCCCAACTCCTGGTCCAACTCCCATGACCACACCCAAGAGTCACACCATGTGCCCGAGAACGTTGTCCAAACACTTCTTGAACTCTGTTGGGTTTGGTGCTGTGACCCCTTCCCCAGGGAGGCTGTTCCAGCGCCCAACCACCCTCTGGGTGAAGAACCTTCACTGAAATCCAACCTAAACCTCCCCTGACACAACTTCAGGTCATTCTCTCAGGACACTGGTCACCAGAAAGAAGAGATCAGTGCCTGCCCCTYCTCTTCCCCTCACAGCACTGAGKTCTCCCCTCASTCTCTTCTCCAGGCTGAACAAACCAAGTGACCTCAGCCACTCCTCACATGGTTTCTCTTAAGCAGGCTGTGATCATWAAAGTCCCTTCCAACTCAAACTATTCYATGATTCTATAAACTTTAARSAGTGTAATTCTTGCACYKAAATGAAATAAAAATAGCYTAAGTCCTTGAAGAARTGACATAATATCAAATTACCTATTTCATGAGCAGAGCTGCAAATGAAAATGGTTTATCTGCACTTGCATTTGAAATGTATGTACATTCTAGCAGTCATACCTGAAATTAGGCAGTTATAGCTCATTCACATGAATAAGGATATTGCTGCCTTGTGTGTACAGATGTTTCTGCTTTCATTCTCATTTTCCTTTAGTGACAAGTGTTCCATACTGTGACAGAGTTAACAGTCTGTGCTGTTTATTTTTGATATCACTCCTGTGTGTTGATATGCCAGAAAACAATCAATCCCACAGCAAAAATTCAGAATTTCACCTCCTTTTCACCACAGTTCAAAGCTCCTTGGAGGTGGAGTTTTCCATTTACACCTTAGAGTCCCTCGGGAAAATTATTTTTCCTTGAGATAGAACAAAAATTTAGTATTCTTTCTCCAAAGACAGCATAAATGAATAAATAGATATTATAATAGTTTTACACTATCTTCTGATTACTTMAAAAAACATTCAAATTAATAGAAATGCCTCAAAATTATCTCTATGGTGATAAACTGCTGGATCATGTTCTCTATTCAAGATGTATTTTCAGCGTGACAAGTTAATTTAATTAATTTTCTTTTTGTTTGGCCTGAACCAGAGTACTAAAAGTAAAAATGATGGCTTCATTCTRTTTTACTTTTTTTTCCCCTCAATACTGAGTCAAAGCTTACTGAATTTAGGCAAGCCCATTCATCTACTTGAAGCAGAAGGACTTCTACTTTCATATGAAACAAAAAATTGGTTCTCATTGCATGATTTAAATAACAAAACAGTGTTAAATGAAATTTATTTTGAAAYGGTACAGCTGGCTTTGCCTTGCTGTCATTGTGTGACATATCCTCTGTGCTGTACTCCAGAAGCAAAAYAAYCCTTTCTTTTTGGCTTGTGTTACTCTCTATATATTCAAAAACATCCAACAGGAATGTTCCAGTAAGAATTTATAAATCTTTTTCTGTTAACACTCGAATCAGCTTCATTTCACAGATAAGGAAACACAGCAGGTCAAACTTGTCAGAGCTCACTAGAAATTAGTAAATGAGTCCAGATTGAAACTCTAATACTGTAAGACGATTTATTTTGTAAGCTGGAGCACTTAATTAGTAAGGTATGCAAATATAAACAAGGTATGTGTGTACTTCTGGTGCATTAATAAAAATATTTTTAGTGAGTAATCCAGGTAAAAAGTAATATTCAGAGGGAAAAAAGCAATGATTTTGCTGGTTTGGSTATTATTGTTGCAGAGATGTAATTTCCCAATGCATTTAGACTTAAAATTACTTGTAATTCCTATACCTATTACTGATAGATCTGACATAAATGGAGATTTTACTGCATTCTCTGCTATGTGTTAATGTATATGTGACTTCATGGGTTGTTAAACTTTTACACCTATTCCAGAATTCAATTTCTTCAAAAATACATGATAACACACAATTATAATAATGTTCCAAGTTTGCATCAGCATGTTGCAGGCAGTTATGGAAACACATTTCCTGTCACTGAAGCTGAATTGAGATTAATATCTTTGCTGCTTTATCTTACTACTACATAAAATGTCTAAAACAGCGTTTGAGCACTGAAACCAAGGGGTTCTTTAGCTTCCTTTTCAGTGACAGCTCTACACATCTTGAGGCAAAAAACCATAAATTTGCATGTATCTTTTTTAAGAAACAGATGCAGTTAATCTTGGGGCCTGGAAGAGTGATAKGAAGATAACAAGTTTCACTGAATATCTTTCATGGTATCAAAACAATAACATCTATATTTTTATTAGCTCTATTAACAGTGAGAGAATTTTCACATAGAAAAATACTGTTTAACAGGAAATCCCTTTTCTATATTGAACTTACGGTGTATTTTCTGATTATTTTTTAACTCTCAGAACACAATCAGGTATGATGGTAAAGAAGATTTTTCTTGCTGGATAATGATTTATGTCCATGGTCTTATGTTATGCTGTATATTTCTGTGGCACAGAATATCTTGAAGAAGCACACACTGAACGTGCTCTTTGCATAAAGTAATTTTTCAAAGAGTTCATACTGCGTTCCCTGAACYGACTGGAAAGTGCCGTGTAGATCTCTGGCTCGGTAATTGATGGACACTATTAGGTCTTCGCCTTCAGGAGGCTGCATCAAAACTTCCCCCTTAAGCAGTATTCTGACACCTATGCTTTTATGTCTGACAATCTTGCTAAACAACAAATAATAAGTTTCATGCTATTTTTTAAGATCTGTTGTCTGTCTCATGAATTTTTGAAATGCTGCAGTCTTTTGGAGATGGAATGACTGTGAGCTAGAGTTCCTTCTAATTTTTTGAATTGTTTCTCAAGGTCATGAATCCAGGTGCCTGACRCTTTTTATTTATTAGTGAAATACAGCCACCATCTGCCACCTAAGATACAATTGAACTATGAAATATTTGGTTAAAGCTGGGCATTGGAAGATTAATCAGTAGATAAATGTCATCAACTGTTTGGAAGCAGCTGAAGGACTGGAAGTTTCTTGAAAGAGAAAGTTCATTCATTATTTCCTACTCAGGTAAAAAGCGTGGAATGGATACTAGCTACCTTATTACTGAGATCAGGAAATTATRTTAGGAAATACACTTATTTTCAACCACGGCATATTTGCCATTGTCTAGTCTAAACTCTTGTCCCTTTGCTTTTCAGATTTGGTGACTTCTAGGAGATGMTGCTCTGTGTTTCCTCTGTTGTAATCACAACATGAAAGTCTACTGAGAACGTGTCCCTGAATGCAAGTAAAAAAAATCCAAACAGCAACAACAAAAAAGCCCTTCCAGCATGTTCTGTCATTCCTTACTGTCACTGGCAAAGTTTCATACCTATCACTTAACTATTAYAAAAATACCAAAGGGTTGCTTCCAAGAAGATTTAACACAGTTAGAATATTAGAACCCTAATATAAGAATTTTAGAATATTGTAATACATAAAAAAGTTGAATAATAAAACATCAGGAACTCTTGATAATGTCAATTTATAAAATATAGTCTTCCAAATATGCATCTTCTAAATTCATTGTTATGAATGATAAACTGTAACATAGGAATTAATTACAAAAATTATTTTCTCTCTTGTTAGGTGTCTAAGTAAAGTAGAAGTTTGCACAAATGCAAGAATTCTTACCTTTCTTCTGAGCATTATTGTACTAGTTTTCTAATCATTTAGTAATCAGACTGCAAGAAATGGTAGTCTGAGCTCTGTATGGTACACTGTGGTACCATGCAGAAAGATTGTAACAGCCCCATTGCCAGCTGAGGTGTCAGGGCAGGCCCTGCAGTAGGTATTCTCTTAGAAATAAATTTGTGACTTTAAAAGCTCTGGAGCTGTGTAGCCAGAATGAAATTGTGGGCTGCTCTTCWACTGGTTTGCTGATAAACTCTGTCAATAATCAAGATGTGGTCAGACAGCATTTTTATGTGTGCCAGTCAGTCAGTACCACAGGACGATGAAAGTTTGATAAATCCTGGCAGCTGAAGATGGACCTGAGAGCCCAGTTGCTGCTTTACCACCAGCTTCCAGATTTCCAAGACTATTGGACAGGTTGCCTTTGTTTATAGAACTTGTTTACTACCTAAATTTATGTCTTGCGTAATTCTGTTGCCTGGTGCTTGTCCTGATCTCCCCATCTCATCTTTGCKTTTCTWGCATTTGGCACAGTGTCAGGCAGTATTTGCTGCAGAGACCTTTGACTTTGTGGAATCAATTTCTTCCCCATTTTCTGACCTTATTTGCCATGGCCATGGAAGCAACTTCCCATCTCAATTTCTGTTCCATTTTGTCTGTCAGTCTGTGCCCTAACARTATTAAATTTATGCATAGGCCATTAAAAAAGTTATTTATTCTGCAATCTGTCCTTCYGTTTCTCCTGCTAAAATAGGATTGAGGAGATGAAATGTTCTAACAGATTTTAAAGAAYACAAACCAGTAATTTCATTTGTGATTCAATAGTTCAGTCATACCCTCTCTCCATTTAAAGAAGAAGTCATGTACAGTAGGYAGTTTAAATCAGGTCATTCCTAACAAGTGAGTTGCAGCATTTTCTTTATATCATTATTATTCCTAAAACAAGCTTTATTGGGTGGTACTCAGAAGTCCTAAAGCTGGCTTCRTGAAGAAATACTTGCTTTTTCTAGAGAATGGTTGTTACTTTGGTGACAGCACTGAGGTACTTTATGTGACAAGGAGATGTGATGACTAATCGTGTGCCTTCAGGCTCAAATGAGAAAAGAACATCATGAAGTTAACAAACATTAACTTTGATGCTAATGAAGCAGTCAATATTTCCRCTGTAACCTRRGGTAGCCCTCGCTGCATGGATCAARTCCTGMYGGAGAACAGCCTGATGTACATATGGTCATCCATTCTCCTTCTTGACCCTGAATTTATGGGTTTTCTTGCTGTTTCCTCTGAATATGAAGCCTGAAATTATTTCCAAAGTGTTTTAACTTTAGTGGGAGGGAACTGCAACAGGAGTGAACTGTCTTCGTGGTCTGTCTCTTGATGACATGCCTYAAAGCCAGACTGAAGCTGAAAGCAGGGATTGTCTTTCCACGTTAGCTTCCCTTTAAACCTTGTAATAGTATGGCACAAAATACTGGAAAATGGTCCAGATTATGCTCTCTGCTTTTGTACTACCTGTTCAAAGTGCAAAGAAATAAATCTTTAATAAATCTGAYTAGTTAATTAGATTGTTCACATAACCTTTAAACATGGTTTCAGGTATTTGAAAATCTCTGTGGTCCTTTCTGAGCTCTGTTTTCAGAAGTTTTCCTATGGTCTCCTGRTTTTCTGACCCTGGCTCCCACCAGGGTCTGTGTCTCTTCTGGGAATTATTGTCATGGATACTTTGCATTTCTTTAGTCTATATTTGCCCTTATCTTGCTGGAACTAGCCTAGGCTCAAAGTAATTGGTCACTCAACTGACTCAATGAATCATTTACTCTACAAATCTGCCTCTATAGTAATTGAATGGGAATTGTGTTGCAGGAAAGCACACACATTGCTGTATAATATGCTCGCCAATATTCTCACATAGGAAAATAAAGATGTACTTATTGTGTGTGACTGCTCTAAACAAAGATTTCATATGAAGTGGTGTAAATCTGAGATAATCAAGCTCTGGTGTTTCCAMGAGCAAAGGAGGCCTAAGAATTAAAACTAGCAATTTAGGAACAAGTTTGATTCTTAAACCAAAAGATCAGTGAATCTGGGGTTGGGGGAGCTTATCTAAATTGTGTAACTGCTAGTRAATGGCACCTATGAACCTCCTTTGTAGAGATCCCCCAAAGTAAGAAGCAGTGAGGGAAGGCTACATTTACTGGATCTTCCGAGTTAACTCTTGGCAATAAATTGATTTTCTTCAGCACCTCCTATAACAGTACCTTGTACATGCAATTCAGTCAGCTCAACATTTTAGGAAGAATAATTAGGATACTCATGCAYAATAATCTAGCCTGTGCCCTGGTAATTGTTTCTCTTTTCCATATCTTTTGGAAATGTAAAGATTCATTGATGTTAATCAACRGCATTTCTCAAATCTCAGAAGCAGAAAGCAGTGCCACGTCTAGTGTTCTTATAAAATGTATCATAGAGGCCATGATAGTCTTTCTTCCATAACATCTTTATATTCAGATCAATTCTGTCTTTTAATAATTAAAAATTAAGGTTGCTATTTGTTACAGCTGACGAGAAGAGCATGAAAGCATGAAAACATGATTTCTTTGTGGAATAAGGATGTTCAGGTGGAAACAAAAATGAGATTCAGGCTTACAGTATTTCAGATATTGCCACAGATTGTTGAGAGAAAGGAGCTAATAACCTCATGTTTTTGTATGTGAAGAATGGCAATACTTAGTACTAAATTTTTAATGTTAGTATTAGTTATTTGACATCCAGTATTAATTTATAAATGAACACATTGGGGCAGAAATAGCATGTTTGAGAATTTAACTTTTTAAGATCCTAATACTCTTCCAAACCAAGGAAAAATAAAATGTACATATATTTATTTAAAGCCAAAAAGAATAAGGTGCATAAGATGTAACGGGGTAAGCAAACTGATGGTAACCTGTAAAATACATGTAATGGAGGAGTTGAGTGTTTAAAATGGAAATACTAAGTACAGCTTCATAAGTACCACAATGTATACTGACTCACTTGTGTGCTGCATGATAATAGTTTCAATTTCAGAACATACAGACTCATAATCTTGAGTCAAATCTCACCATACTGATTTTTTTTAAACTATGGAAACAAAATTAAGTATCTTTTACTCTTGCATTGACTTGATCTGCAGCAGTTAAAATTCTACAGAAAAGGAACAAAGTAATGAAGAGAGAGAATTCTGGCTTTTAGCCTAGTCGAGTGGATCAAATCAGGTGGATAAGAAAGCTTATGACAGCAGTTAAGAGACCAAAGMCTGCCTTATAGATTTAATAATAAATAAAAATATGATCAGTGACACTGCTTTGTACTCCASTCATTAATTAATCAAGTTGTATGCACATATGGGAGGCTGTGGAAAAAATCAAGCAAACAGGTTCTGCTTCAGCATGAAGATAACACACAGCTTTATGTCTGTGTTTCCAAATCCTGATGAAAGAAGATTACATTGTTCTCTTTTGGCAGGAGCCGTGACACAAATAAATGCAATTTGGCTGMAAATCAAGATGACATTGTGTGAGCTAACTGCTGAAACAACTGGACAGTGAGGTAGATATATTTCTGTCACTTTCATCCAGGATGTATATCTGTCCTTAGCTGACTTAGGCATTGGCTGTAAGGTTGACTGCAGCAGCTTCTTGAGCATTAAACTGCAAAAGTACCTTTTCTGTGGTGCTCAGAGATTATTTCTTGTTGATRTAGACCTTCCATTGACCATACAATGAACTTGGCATGAATTTGTATATAAAATTCCTCCAGAAACTAAAGCTTGTTAGTTTGGTGGCCAGATTCTTCATACAGCTGCCTATTTCCTAGAGGAATATAAAGCTTTTTTTTCTTTTTGAAAGGCACTATTTTCAAGTTTTCAGTAATATTCAATGGAATAAAGTCTTTGCCAATCATCAATGCTCTCATCTGACCTTCATGCATCTCTTCAAAATTTTTATCTGTGATAAATGAAAACATCTGAATACACTTTGGCTGATGAAAAATAAGAGACTGGTAGGTTAGTTTGTGCTTGGAAGGAAAGATGGATGTGGTTAATTTTTGTACTTAATCAAGTATTTCAGCTTTCAGGACAGACTAAGAGACTCCCTCCACCAGTGTAAGATGGCAGATGTAGACAAGATATTTATACAGTGATTATTCAAACAATTCTATTTGAATTTCATCACAGCTATCTCCTTTATTAATAATTTCTTTCTTGTTTGTTGAGCTTCTAAACATCTATCAATGTTGACAATCCTTTAGTGAAAGAATCAAAAATAATCAACAAATAAAATTGCTCAAAAATGCCTTTGTACTAGACTTAGTACCCTTGTTTGAAGTGAAGCTTGTATTGTTRTGGATGGATAGGATAAATTTTTGACCCAAGAAATTGTAGGACTGTGTAATTTAGATGTGACAATAGTAGATGGAAAACTTGAAGTAAGAATTAAAATTGGTTGATGCAGAAAATTTGAAACAGAACTGAAGGAAGAGAGCTGGTCTTCAAGGGCTTCAGAGAAGAGATTTCCATGACAACAGAATACTCAGGTATGCAAATTAAGAAACAAAGCATCTTAGAAAATAATCAGGAAACACACCTCTGTTTCACAGAATAAACACTGCACAATTTAGGAGCACTAGTTCTGTAGGAGAAATGGGAATAGAGAGATGAGACAGTAGGGCCACTGCTGGCCAAATTCCCTTCTCACTTAAATCAATACTATCMTTTTAATCACAATGCCATAAGGATATATACGGAGAGAACATACCTCAAGATTTATAATAATGTTGTGCTGTGACAGAATCWAAAGCTTTTGACTGTCTTCAGCAGCTAAAACAAATATTTTAATGATGAATGTTCCACTGACCTCTTCATAAAACTTCTAATATTTGCCTACCTTAAATATCAGAAATTTTAACCTTAATTTTGACTGCGTCTTTGCTGCTACCGAAGAGCCTTTCTTCTGAGGCACCGCCATTGGCCATGGAGGACAACTGATCCCTGCCTTCCTTGAATGGAATAAATGTAGAAGACTTCTATCGTGTCCTGCAAGTTCTCACAATACTATATACAGGGATTAATGTAGACTGTAGAGGCTCTTTTTATTATATATATTGTGTTATGTAATCTCTGCATAAGTACTGAAGCCCTTTTCCTGTGACTCATGCTGTATTATGAATTCAGTCTTCTATTCAAGAGCTTTACTTGTTAACGAAAGGAAATMATATATATTTGATTTATATTCATAGAGCTCTCGGTTATCACAGGCATCCCATCAGAGTTATCAAGCTTTGCCTTAAAACATCTATTTTGCCTTTCCTCCCATTCATTTTGGAACGGCATTCTAGTACTTGAATTCCTTAATGCTTGGCAACTTTCATTAAATATACAGCCTAAATTTATAGATTATGCAATTTGTTCTGCCTCCCGCATTGACATTTAGCTGAAAGAGCTTTTTTATGCTTTCACTTTCTTTTACCTGTCTGATGTATTTATATAGCAACCGTATCCCATCTTGGACTTTTTTATACGAGGATGAACGAGCTCTTTTGGTCTCCCCATATAGTCTAGGCTCATTCAAAAAAGAATATCGTTGCCATTGAAGAGAGAATTTGGTCTTTATCTCTCTATTTAGATGCGCTAACAAAAGATGAGATTACTGTCTTTTCGTATATCCGTAAATGACTCATTAGTGCCATAAATCTAGTGGAAATATCATAGGAATAGAATGCTTTGAAACATTCTGAAATGTTTAACTTTGTGTTAGTAATTATTGTTTGATATTCTGTGGACTGGCTTTTGAGTTAGCTTGGGCTCCCCAGACTTTTGTTCTTGAAGCCCTATCGTCTGGAAACTCTGTGGATGGGGATTTAAAAATGGAAAATATGAAAAACTGTATTCAGCTAGATCCTGTCGCTGGCTGCACAGAGCACTACTGCTCTCTGATCTCACTAGCTGAACATAAAAGCCATTATCCTTACTGCTGTTATTCAGTTTTTCATGAGAAACGATGTGTGAGGTAAATAGGAAAGAGAACAGGAAATGGAGGGGAGACAGAGAAGTGGAGGGGGAGAAGGATTTACTGGAGCAGAGTGCAGAATTACCTGAYGAGAATGGAGGACGAAAAGCAATAGGAAGCCAACGTACAGCTGAATGTAAAACTGCCAGAAAAAGCACTGAGAAATCATTCTGCCATAAACTGGCACAGTCTGGGCAGTCTCCTACACCACGGTTGGCTCAGGGGGTTTTGTTGCTCTCTTTTGCTTAGGTTTTTCTTTCTTCTGTCTCTTCTGAGCCTAGGACAGATCATTGAGCAGGTTTTTCACACAAGATCGTAAAACCTATGATCTATTTTATATAAAAAGCTATAGATGTTTTCCCCAAGAACATAGGTTAGATGCAGTCTAATTACCCAATATTTTTCTTCTACCTACACCTGTCTAATGCATTGTTTTTCAGCTTGTCCTCTGAAGCTGGCTACATTTCAGCAGCCGGTGAATTTGCTCCCAATATGCTTTTATTCTTAAAAACTACAAAGCTATTTTTTTCAGAAAATTGATGTAAATATAAAACCTTATATTGACTCAGGTTTACTAATGGCATAACTTTAGTGKTAGTCTAATAATGACAACAAATAACTGGACAACAATTTAGATTAAGTGACACAGATTATACCAAGAAAGTCTTCAAGCAGCACATCAAAGTCATGTTGAATATTACATGTGGGTTTTTTAAATATAACCTTGCCTTAGTTTGTAATGACTTTCTTCTAAAATATCTTCAGTGTGGCTATTATAAACCATGAATCACAGTTGAAATGAGATATAAAACCACAAGACTCTCGCAAATCAAATTTCAAATGTCTAAATACTGGCATTTAGCGATGAAACTACTCCCATCACCTGCAGCACACTGAAGTGAAGCCAGAAGAAAAA
>NW_026623279.1:2426284-2431182 GCF_030028575.1 Malurus melanocephalus
AAAGAAAAAGAAAAAGAAAAAGAAAAAGAAAAAGAAAAAGAAAAAGAAAAAGAAAAAGAAAAAGAAAAAGAAAAAGAAAAAGAAAAAGAAAAAGAGATGGATCTTAGTTGTGAAAGAACAGAAAGGTACTTAGGTACTTATTTCCCACTAACACTGAGTGAAGGGTGGGCACCTACTCCCCTGAGTATTTTTTTAAATGCCCGACAAAGAAATTTATCCATATTTTGACTGTTTTACACATGGAAACAATATTTAAATTGGAAGGTTGCCTAATAATATTTTTGTCTTGTTTTTTTCATTATCACCTATAAATTCTGATGTGCTATTCATTTACATTAAATCAAATTGCTTCCAATGCCCCCAAACTTATTACAAAATGTTATTATAAGAAATCATATTGAATTTCAATGAAAGCAGGCTCTCGCTTTTTCTTCTCATCTTTTTGGTAACAAGGTCTAATAATACTAAAAGCCAATTTTTGGCAAGATCAAGGACTGGCCTTCACTGTTTCTTGATATTTATTTCTGTGTAAGGACTAGAATATATTGCGTGCAATGTTCCTTTGAAGAATTGTCCTTGTTAAGGTTTAATAGGCAGAAAAATCAGAATATTTAAGACTACTCTTTCTGAAAGCACAAATACACTCTACASAAGACTATACTAGTACAAAATCTTGAATATTGAAGCTCCCCTGTTGTAGAGACACGTAGTTTGTTAGTACTCTGTGCCTCCCTTCTTACACCTACAATCTCATTTTGCATTTTGAATTCTCCCGTATCTGGATCAACCYCAGCAGACAGCCAAGCACCTGCAGACTTGCTTACCCCCACAACTAGTGGGGTAGGGGAGAAAATCAGAAGAACTTGAGGGTCAAAAGAAAGAGAGAAGAATCATTCAGCAGTTACTGCCATGGCCAAAACAGACTTGGAGAGTTTAGCTTTATTTATTTACAACTTTAATTACTGACTGGGGCATTGGGAAGTAAAGAAAAACATCTAATCAGGTGAGGAAAGCACACTTTCTTCTCCTTTCCAGGCTCAAATTTACTCCAGTYACTTCTTTCCTTCTTTTTTTCATACTGCAGGTTGTGCACACTCTCCTTTCAAGAGCTGTTCCTTCATTCTCATTTTTTTCCTGTGTTCTGGCATGGGTTTATTCATGAGCAGCCAGTTCTTCTACAGTCTGTGTCCTCCAGCAATGCTCCTCCATGAGCCTCAGTTCCTTTGGGAGAGCTCCACCATGGAGCTCTCTGACCTTGGAACTGCCTCTCRCATTTCCCCTCCTCAGCACTGCGTCCTTCCCTAAATGTATTTCCCTGGAGGTGCCCCTGGGTGGGCTGATGGGCTCAGCTGTGCCATGGGGTGGATCTGTTTGGGGATTTGTCTGGAGCCAGCTGCCTGGCACAGGGCAACCCCAGCCACAGGGGCCACCCTGCAACTATGCCCTAACAACACCATGGCACTGACAGCCAGCGCACACCCCACAACAGGGACCCCCACAACAGCCAGAGAAGAGCCACATCACATGTGGGAGTGCAGCCCTCCAACAGCAGAGATCTGTTTGCCTTGGTGAACAAAAAAACCCTGGCTAAATAAATACAATTAAATACAAGAAAGCCAGTTCACAGAGAACTAAAAGACATGAAAAAAACAATCCAGAGAAACAAACAAACAAAAAAAAACAAAATAAAGAACAAATTTTACCCACTGCTACATTGTTTGTGAGCAGTAGCTAATTGTTAATTAATTAAATTCTTATAAAATATGAAGCTTCTTTATAATAAACAACTTTAAGTACAAAATACCCCAGAGTAAAGTCACTATCTCAATCACTGGCAATCACAGACATTAAATATTTGAATTTGGCCAAAGTACTGCTTGTGTTTTGTGATATAGGATACACATACATTTTTTTTAGGGTATGTTATTACACTGAATGACTCAAAACTAAATAAAATACACTTCTGAGAACAAAAATACTCTTTAAATGTATCATAGAGTGAAGAGCAGTTTCTTTTTCATTTCTGAATAAAAAAAAATAGCAAAATGAACTTTTATTGCTTTCTGGAGAAGGAAGAATATTTGTCCTAGAAGTAAGTGACAGGCTGATTTAGCTGTTGGGGTTCTTTTTTCCTTGTGAAAAACATTGTGAGTGACATGCAGTCACAGAGTATAACCTAATGATGAATTCTTCTGGGCATCAAGAAAGCTCCCACCTGGAGAGCCATTCTCCCGCAGAGGAAGCACTGCGAAAATAAATGGCTTTTCTGGAGGCCTAGAAAGTAACATGGATGTGTTGGATATTTTGTGGCTTATATTTGTTCTATTCAAAATTTTAATTATAAATTATTCAGTTCCTTTATGCAAACACAATTTGGGTAGCTGAACTACTGTGTTAGCCCTTTGCAGATGTCCCAAGACTGGTGGGGCAGCAAAACAGACTGAAAGGACTGAATCATTAGATATTGCTGTACATTTTCCGGGTCTGAGAAAACATTTTCTCATCCACACAAAGAGGTAGAAAAAAATCCAAGGTCCTCCTCGTTAGGAACATGCTACCACCAGAAATCCTGATGGTTATTTTTTACTCACCAAAGATGATTTTATTTTCTTTTTTTGGAAGAAAATGCCTCCTTGATCATTATTTTAGCTTCATGATTTAACATTTAATTTTATGTATTACATATTTCAAATAGATCTAAACTTGATTTGGAGACACTAAATCATAATTATGGTATGTCTTCCCAGTTAGCTTACATTTGAGGCAAACAGGGATATGCTGATTCAGATTCTAATTTAAGAAATTAAATGAAAACTGTATCAACTATTTCAAGAAGAAGAAATTAAAATTTTATTGCAAGGGACTGGAAGAAATCTTCAGCTATACATGTGCCACTAAATACATGCTCAAGGTATTAGTGTTAAACTCCAAAATAAATATTTGAAATAAATGAGGAAGAAAGGAAGTGGTTATATATTTGAAAAGTAGAAACTAGAATGAAACTCTATATTTGTAGAAATACAATTATGTGTTGAAATGTAATTATATAGAAGGGATGAAATCACCAGTTGATGTCAATTTTTAGTGGATGTTATATAGAGCAGATACATGGGCTTGACACGCTAATTGGAGGAAACTTAATCAGGTTTGGTAAGCAATAAAGAATTTGCCCTTTAAAGCAAATTTGGAAAAACCCAACATTCTGACATGTACATTTTGTTTTACATACAACATCAAAATGACACAAGCTTTTCTAAGAGAAATATTTAAAACTCAAGAGAACAAAAAGAGTATGCTGAGGAAATTACTTGGAACAAGGCCCATCATGAAGAACAGCAGACAAAGAGCAAGTGGATGGAAACAAGGAGAGCAAGCATAAAAATAAAGCAGACGAGATTGAGAGAAACATGCAGATTTATGGAGACAGTTCAGTTTATTTGGGTCGCTTTCTTTTTTTTTTTTTTGCCTCAGACACAATTCATCTTTGAGCTGACACACACTACCTTATCTGTGAAAACCTGGTAGGCACTTCTGGTGCTCCTGTTCCATGTCATGTACCTGTATTTCTTTCTAAGACACAAGATGAATGTAGAGGTATTCTTGATGTATTACGACCATTCCTGCCTTAGTTCACTCTGTTATGACCAGCTGCTCCCACATATTAAGGGTGTTTTCGTAACTCACAGAATTCTGATACMATGTTGGTGTAGAGCAAAGGGAAGCGACAATTGTAAATCTGAATTGACTCACTYTGAAAACTGTATATATGTGACAAGGGTGCCTGAAAAGTTGCAATAAATTTCAGTTTTCTGTACAGTTAGCTTCAAATAAGCTCAAATCCTGATAATGAGATAGAATCCTGGTCTCTGTTCTTACTACTRTAAATTTCTTCCATAAGAAGAGCCCTATCCTGGCTGCTGGAGGATTCACCTTACAGAAGGGAAATATTTTAAGGGTATATGACAAATACAGTACTCTGAATCTTGCCCAGTTTTACCTAAACCTCCATCAGTGAATGTATTTTTATCAAAAAACAACACTTGGCAAGAGCTACTCAATACTGTTGTTCTTGCAAGCACTATATTATACTACACTGTGGTATCTGCATCTATTCGAGACTTCAATCATTCCATCATTTGTGGTTGAAACAGATGTAATTTTGTCCTGGGATATAAAAGGAGATGTAAGTCCTTTCCTAAAGCACTACTTAGCAATGTGGCATAGGAGTTACTCCTCTATCTTAAGGCTCATGAGTATCTTAGTAATACAARGTTCAAGGAATAATATGAAATAAGATGTCAAAAATAATATTTAAGGTATTAGGTAGCTAACCCTTATGTCCCTTGAAAGGAATTACTATAATTTTTTKGGGATGAACACAATAAGAAGAACTGGGATTTCTGAAACAAGCCATTACTCATTTAGGAATAGAAGAAATCCTAAAGACTGAAAAATTAACTGTGTAAAATTCAACCGGGATAACTATTATTACCAAAGCATTTTCCAGTGGTCTGTCATGTGTCACAGTAGGCTTTTATAAATTAGAGGTGTTATGAAGGTGTCTTAAAATGCCCTTTGTAATCCCTTTCAAAATACCTTCTGGGGGTTAGGGRGTGCTCCCAGGTTGCGCTAGCCTGGCAGAGGTGCTGGAGGAGCGCAGCARCGCTGGGAGCTCGTTCCCCCGCGCTCGGTGCCGGTCCGTGTCCCGGGCATCCTGCGGCTAACAGGTGACGGGGAACCACCTGTGAGCGGCCAAAGGCGGAGCGGGAGGGCGGCCCAGCCCAGCCCGGCCCTGCCGGACTCTCGCCCGGGCTGCCCCACCGCCGCTCCCGAGCCGCTCCGGGGCGCAGGTGCCGGCTGAGCCCGGCGGCGGCAGCGGCCCCGGGGGAGCCCGGGGG
>NW_026623279.1:2431250-2438370 GCF_030028575.1 Malurus melanocephalus
CGGGGCCCCGCTCCCGTTCCCGTTCCCGCTCCCTCTCCGCTCCGCCGCTCCCAGCCCCTCTCCAGCTCCCATCCCGCTCCGCTCCGCCGCGCCCAGCCCCGCTCCCGCTCCGCTCCGCCGCGGCCCCGCTCCGGCTCTCCCGGCCCCGGCGCGGCCGCGCTTTCCCGCCGCGGCTCCGGGCGCCTCCCGCCTCCCGGCATGGACGTGAGGAGAGTGGAGAGCATCTCGGCGCAGCTGGAGGAGGCCAGCTCCACAGGCGGTAGGACGCGGGCAGCGCGGGGACGCGAGGCTGCTTCTCCGAGTTGTTTTGGGGTCTCGTCCCCTGTCCTTTGGGCTGCAAGTCTGGCAACTTGGCGTGAGGCGGGAGGGGGGAGCTGCCTGCCCGCTTGCGAGGGGTGAAGGCATCGGTGCGGTCGTGGCCAAATGTGTGTGTGTCTGTCTATGGGGACAGTAAGCAAACGCTTAATGCATGGGTTCTCGGGCTGAGAAGCGTTGAGGGCTTCGCGGATCCCTCCCTGAGACGCCTGCTCTGACCTAACTGGTACTTTTGCCTTTGCTGAAATGACTTGGGGCTGGGTATGAACCTCYAGGGCATATCCTCTCTAGTTACCAACTCCGAGGAGATAATTTTGGTCAGTCCCCCTTACACCTTCCTGCTTTGGTCTCCATTGTACCTTTCTGATGTCTAAGTGACAACTATTTGATGGAAACCAGCTTCTTCTGGTAAGCCAAGGGATGCTGGTGCCTTTATTTTCTCTGTATCTCAAATGCAGTTGCACATTCACCTGAGAAAGGCTACAGGATAACTTGCATTTTAGGGAGGAGAAAAGCTCGCTTTGCTATCCTCCACAGAGATTGTGACTCCTGGAGTGTTAAGAGTTTTTTCCAGTTATTTGAAAATGAAGCTTCTTGGGTGCAATGTGTGTAAGAGGATGTTGCTGAGAAAGGTGTGCAGCTCAAGACAGCTGGGTGAGCAGAGGATGGTTGGACAGTTAATGAAAAACTTTGCAAAACAAGCCGTCAAAGCCAGGAGAAACTTCTTGTGCAGTTAGTTTTTTCATAAACTGTGATGCCAGTGTGGAATAGTAGCCTTACCAACAAGTTGTTGGAAAGACACGGCGCGGTCCCATTATTTGCTTGATTTCTAATGCTTCAGAATGCATCTTTTGCTTGCTAAAAGAGGTTTACAGCTAGGTGTTCTCTGTGTGATTGTATATTTTTTTTCTCTTTAAGTCCCAGCTTTCTTAACGTTTAGAGGGTGTAGCCTTTCATGTAGGATACTAGAGCATTTATTTTGGGGATAAGGAACTTTTATATTTGACAGTTTTAGCAGGTCAATTTTAAATCGATTTTTGCAGKTCTTTGAACTTTTGGGAAAAAACGTATAGTCATTATGATTATCCAATAAGGGACATGGCCACCAAAGTGGAGTTGTGACACTTCTCACTGCTTTTCAGATACAATCCCCCCAAGTTATAATTAAGGTTTTTCCTTTCACATACCACTCTCAGCTTTCCAGCTCTAGTCTGTTAGAGGTCCAAAAGTCAAACTGTTTTTCCATAACACATATATCATCAGTGACAAACACTGGGCAGACTCTTGGCTACCTGTGCGACCACCATGCAGGATTGTTTGGGCTAAATAAAACTGAGGTCATGATTTAGATGTTGTGGTTTGCACAGCTGCTGTTGAGGGATTATTTGGTTTATGGATCATTAATRTAGGTGTTGAAGCATAAAGAAAGTTTAAAGCTTAATGTTTTTGCTTACAGGTATAGTTAGCAGTAACAGAAAAGTGTCTATACAAAAATTAGGGAAACATGATCTGAATCCATCTCTTGCAAGTAGTATGAAATACCAAGGTTATATTTTTACGGATGTTGTCTTCAGTTGAGCCGTATATTAGATGTGCTTTCTGTTTTGGTTCTTTTGATACGCATGCCTAGTACCTTTTAAAAATTAATGACAGCTTTAATTCACATTAAGCTTGTAATGGTGGGAGGCAGTAAGATACACCTTTGCACTCTTTTAGAATACAAAGCAAAATCTGATTGAAACGTGACTTACTGTAGGAAAAACATTTCTTAAAAATAAGTTTTTATGCCATAAAAAGAATATGGCAAGATAMAAATGACAGAGATAAAAGGAAATACCTCCTTCCTTTTGGAAAATGACACCCATTAGATCACTACTCAACTTATATCTCATCACTAGTGTGATGCAATGTRAAGCTGACAAGTGTCTAGCTTCACTCTGGGCTTTGTCCTTATGTGAAAGAGCCCGTTTGTTTTCATCTTTCCACAATTTTGGCCCTTTTTAATCTAAATTTTCCTTTCCACTTTTCCCCTCTCTAGCTGTCTCCCTCCAGGCTCTTACACATTCAACTCATTTTCAGTGCCATCAGCATTTCTGAATGTACCTGTCTGTTGGATTTTTAACAAGAAAAGTGGATTTTTTTCTCATTAATTCTCTTCAAATAGAATCATAACTTCAAACGTTAGTTATTTTTAAATGGTAATGCCTGCAGTAGCGTTGTTACAGGGATTTGATGCTAGTGCATGGGAGTCAGAAAATGAAACTAAYGAAAGTGTGACTGTACCTCAATTTCATTTTCTCCAAGCGAAAKAAAGCCCAAATAACACAGAGGAAGCTTGAATAATGAAAATTATTAATGAAAAAGGCAACATTTTGTACCTTTTAACAGGTAGTGGCTGCCTTAAGCTGATCTCCTTACATTTAATCTTTCACCGTGTAGGGCATCTTCTGATTCAAGGGTATTCAAGTTAATATCAATKGAAGCACCACTGAGAGTTGTTGAAGTAACAGAATGTGTGCTCTGTGGAATACCAAGTTGTTATAGGGATGAACTGTTTCATCCYTCAGCCTCATGAAATTGTCTTTATCCATGTCTTGTCTATCAGAAAGCTGCATTTGTGCTAGTGATAGCCAAAACTCATGCGCTGCTGGATAAAGGCATGCARCATCTTGACAAAATGAGAAGAGCAGAGGGAGATTATCAGTAAAAGTTTGTGTGGGTAAGAACAAGTTTAATCACAAAATGTCCTGTGGGTTCGATATCTAGGACAAACTTAAGCTGTTGGGAATACTAATRTGAGTAAGACATTATCATAGCAACTGGTTGCTTTGCTTTAGGGTGTGATGAATCCAGAAGGGGGATTGTGCTGACCAGTATGACCGTRCTTATTCAAAAACCAGAAATATTTACAAAAGCCATGGTGTCATTCATAACAAGTTTTGAAGATTTTCTCTTATTAGACAAGGCAGTCGCAAATTTCTCGCTTTAGGAAAAAGGCTGTAATTTCTACATTGTGAGCAGAAGGACCACAGTGGGCCAAACAGTATTATTAAGCAGTGTTTACCCAACTTTAAGTTTACTTAGAGTTAAATATTCTCTGCCATACCTCTGAGAGATTCTTGTGCATTAGTGCTCACTTTTGCTTTTAATGAATGACTTGCTCTTGTTGCTTGGGGCATTCTTAAGAGACAAAGGAAGTAGTGCTAAAAGGACAAAAAATTACATATTGAATAAGCTGAAAATAGGAGCTTAGGAAAAGGGATGCTAAGAAAAAGTAAGAAAGTAATAAAAATATACTGGAAAACAATTACAGGAAAAAAAAAAGAAGAGGTGGGAGGAGGGGAAAGGAGGAAACAGATTTTGTATTTTACACATTGAGATATAAAATTTATTATGTGCTAGTGGTATGTATTGGACCAATTTCTTTATGTCCCAGTTGAGTTTCATCAGACACAACGAAAAGCAGGCAGTGACTTTCCAAGTGATTTGCACCAACATTCATATTAGTGTGAAAACTTTGGGCTGTCTGGGAGATCCATCCAAAGAATGTGCTGTCAGTCAAGAGTCAGCATCGTTTTTTTTACAAATGATCTGTTGTCTCCAAACACTCTTCATCAGGGAACACTTTKAACATTCAGATGGTGCTGGACATCTTGTCTAGACTGTGTTAGAGGTGTTGCTTCCAAATACAATGTTTTTACTGTGAAATCTGCAAATACACGAGGGAAGGAATGAATTAAATGGACGCATGTTCTAATAAAGGACGTGTATGTATAATGCACATGCAAGGAGATGCAAACATTGTAAGTGTAAAATACACATTCKACTCCTGCAGGGTGGAGGAAATAATTGACGCTTGAGAGAACTGCCTGCGGCATAAGCTTCTGAATAAAATTTGACTTCTGCCTCCATCTCTGGTTCTCTTGTTCAATGAGTGTAAAGAAGTAATTATATGCAAAATTATGTTACAGAGAGTCGTATTTGACATGAATGCTGAAAATACCTTGGCTTTTCATCAATATGAATTTTACGTCATGTAAGTATCAATTTTCACAAAATACATCTTTCTTATTCATTAGTCCATCTTTCAAGGTTACTCCCTGTGCWCAGAGAGTTGATAACTGAACATCTGGACAAGCTTCAGGTATACTTGGCTTAGGGAACTTAGGCTTTCCAGCGATTTTAGACATTTTAAAGTATATGGAGGCAGATATGGTATCTAGCAGTAAGTGTAGCCATCAAAATAGCTGGTGTGTATCATGGAAAGCTTTTACAGTGTATCAGATAAGCACTTAGGACATCAGCTTTGGGTTGGAGCTGAATATTTGATCTGTGCAGCATTCAGCTGTAATCTATCCCATCTCAGCCTCTCAGTTTGCTATTGTGATTTATTCGGAATCTTTGGCACTTGAAAAAGAAAGTATCTAAAAATACAACGCCTGATTGCTTCACTRTTTCATAGATATGTGCATTCCTGCCAGGCTGTCCTACTATCTTGTCCCCATCCCCCTCCCCAATTCTGCTTGTCCTCTCTTTCTTTCAGGTACCAAAACACACTGTGTTTGAACTCTTCCTTGCCAAATGCTRTCTATTTATTGTCTCCCATTAGCAGAGGCCATCAGTCCTATTTGAGATGGGAGAGAAAATGTTAGAAAACGTTTGTGGTYGTGGAAGTCAAGGAGCCAAATCCATATTTCAGTAGTCATAGTCGATACAGTCTGAACCAAGCAGGATTCCCTTCTTTAGCAGCACACACTTCAGTGAGTAGGCTTGGGGCTATTCTGGGACAGAAGGAGTGCAGACACCAACCCCTTTATTGTTTGGAGCACAGTGTGACAGTGCAGGTGTSGGTGGTTAATGGGATGGTTTGTCTCTATAATGTTTGGCCTGAACTGTGATGTGTGGCCGCATCAGAAGTAAATGGACAACAGTTTGACATAGGCATTCGTTTTTTTGATAGTAGTTGTTCTTTCAGAATCCTGGCTTCTCTGGCAAAGTCTTTGCTTTCCATCACTGTGATGGCTGAGTAGTATCTGGCCTGGACTTCCCRCTGAGCACACCAGGTGGAATGTGGAAGAGAAATGACATATAAAAAATGTATTTGTTTTGGAATCTACAGAACTGTGGAAAGCATGGAATCCAATTGTTTTGTGATGTTCTTAATTATTAGTTTGTAATTGTTTTACAAGAGTCTTAGGATCATACTGATCATGATCTGATTTTTTTTCATCATTTCCATTTCTCTCACTCTACAGGAGAGATTGTTTTTGTCTGTTTATCACCTTCATGCATGCAGCAGCAGAGAAGGTTGGGCTCTAGAGTTACTTTTATGAATTTGGGAGATCTGTAGATGCTATAAACTGGCAGCAGTTTAAAATATGTGGTTKGGTTGAAAATATATTGAATCCATTCACCTCTAAGAATAAACCCAAACACAGAATAAAAGATTTGAACACATACTGGTTTTTATTTCCGGCAGCCCAGCAGAGACTTAATATGGTATTAAAAGGAGCTCTCTGTCAGAGGTCTGAAAATAACTATAGTGTTTCTTTTTTATATTCTTTTTCACCTATAAAACAAATTTCTTTAGAGATGCACTTTATAGTTGTGATCCCCTGTTGCATGTTTATAATTCATACTGTAGCAACACAAACAGTGGTATGAAAGTCATAGATGCTTAGGTGTCCACTGGAGAAATGAACTACAGGTGGAAGGCATGATAATAGGGAATTTTAATGTACAAAAGTTTTGCCCTATTAAAAAAATGACTCAGTTAAACGTTTGGATTTTCTAATAGGAGAAAATATCTTTATTTTCCTATCAGGTATTTTTCAACAGATAATGCATAATCCCCAGGCACAGTTAAATGCCTAGCACTGCGCAGCACTTTATACCCATGTACCACAAAGTGGCTGAGTGGTGGCAGCATAAAAAGAACTATTCCAGCTTAAAGGCTCTTCATGTCCATAGACATAGACTTCAAGGTGGTTGCTCTGTTTCATGCAGTCWGTAAGAAAGGGTTTGCTATTTTAATGACAGGAAAAAAATTCCCAATTTTACTGATTAATTTTTTTTGCCTCACTATTTTCAGTTACCTCTCCATATCTCCAGAGACATACATTATGAATATTGCTGTAGTTATTAAGCTTTAGTAGAGAAATTCTTATTTTTTGAATCAAAATTTCATTAGTATTCCAGAAGAAAAGACAGGATTTATTAGAAAGGCAAACAGTAGCCATAAAATAGGATGATGGGTCTGATTCTTCACAGTGGGAACAAYCAGAGCAGCAAGCATTTCATCACAGAAAGTCATTTGATTATTGTAACTATTCCTAAAACATTTGATACCTGTGGGAATAATTGCAATGAATAAGGAWTTTTAAAATTAAATATAGTTATTTGACTTAGAACTTTTAATGATATTATAGTGCATGTTCTAATAAAAACTCATTGAGAGAGTTCGTGCCAAAAGATAAATATTATATGTACATCTATCCAAAATACGTGCAATAAATTGAAAAAGAGGAAAAAAACTTGGTTTTTTTTTTTTTTTTTTTTTCACATGCATGCATGGTGCAACTTGAAATGATGATTTTCTGAAAGTCACAGTATACAAAATTTGTCAGATACAAACATTATTGCAATTGAACATTGAGGTTTGGAATTTTGTAATATGTCTGTGTGTGTACATGCTAAGTACCATAAATTAGCAATTTATAATTATATTTTCAAAATACCTCCACCTACTACTAGGTGCATACTACTAGAATGCCTTTTTTTTTTTTTTTTTTTTTTTTTTTTTTTT
>NW_026623279.1:2438415-2666686 GCF_030028575.1 Malurus melanocephalus
GCCAAAGCATGTTGCACCAACCACTCCTTGGCATTTTGCAGCAACCCGTGCTCCCTCCCTGTGCAGACGCTGAGGTGGATCAGGAAAAGMCCCCACACACAATCAGCCCCACTGCTGGCGGGAGCATCCCTGTCTGTGTGCACGTGGTTTCCCAGCACACATGGTTGTTGGGAGAATAAGAAGTMCACAGGGATTACAATCCTACCTGAGCAGTTAAAAGAAAGGCRAAGACAAAAACCAAGAAATGCCTTTTATGTGTGTGTCTTCAGTGGTATCTGAGCAAGTGGACTCTGGGATCTGCTGTTCTTTTAGACAGAGATATTGAAGCCTGTCTATCTTTAAGTAGGAGAAAAATCCTTAAAGGATTATACATCCATAAAAGATGTWTATCAAGGATATGCAGCCATAGATGAATGTTTTGCTTCATTGTGTGCTGTAGCAGTGTGATAGGTGYTTCCTCAGATCACCACAGTAGCTGGTTTTAACCAGGGAATACCAGATATCTTCAGTCATTGTGACAATTGACTTACATTCTAGTGCTCAGTAAGTGAATTGTACCCTGTGTATCGTATGATTCACTCTTTCTATTCTGTGTATTGTTTTCCATGTTGATTTATGGACATTTGAGGTTATTGTGTTTCTGAAGTGGCATTATAAAAAGTATCACCTGTTGTAATGCTATCAGTAGAGAAAGATAAATCTAGACTGTTTCTTTGGRGTATTCTGTGCTGGCAGCATCCACCTGCTGGTAACTGAAACAAGTATACATTAAAATTTGTTGTTATTTAAAAAAAAGTGCTGTAATCAACATACACTCTTAGGTGCTGCCCTGATTTCTGCACAGCCAGTCTACCAATTCCAAGATGCCTAAGGAAAAAAAAAAGCAAGCCCCAAAATTGATATGCAAGTTGTGAGGATGTTCAGTATCATTAAAATACAGAGGATTTCACGCTGTTGTTTCAGTAAGTAGGTCTACTTTATATACTGCATCATTCTTTGATCTTTGTGGTGGTGATGAAGTGGGGTTTCCCTATTTTGGGTTTTTTTGGAAAATGGCACATTGTGTAGTCTTCTTCCCAGCCTACCTTCAAGAATGGGGAAATTCAKAAAGGTACCTCTGTGTCTAGGATCTGTCTACTCACTGCACTGTTTGCTTCAGAGCCGTTGCTTGCAGCCTTCTCTACATGGCARACAGGAAAGAAGAGGTCAAATATCTTGATGGGTTTGGTAGACAGGTGATGGGTTTTGCCCTTTCTGCCTTCTGTTGCATGGTGATGATAAACCTCTCTGCAGGAGATTGACACCTCCAACTCGCTCAAGCAATGTCTCCTTCTTCTGCTTCTGTTTGTCACTTGGAAGGCACATGTGAACCCCTCAGCTAAATGAGCACTTCCTGACCTTTTTTGCATAATCTTTTTCCTCAGAGGGATGTTATTTTTAGGTTACACTTCATTCTTGGTTGGCTGATTGTCAGTCAAAAGAGAGGAGAGTAGGTGATGCATCCAGTTGAACTGGTGGTCTCTAATGTATGTTTTACAATACAGAATTCCGATACGAAAAATAGTAAGTGGAGGTTAAAGTGAGGAAGKAACAGACATGACAGAGGGTATAATGAAATAGTTCTGTACACGGCACACTTGCTCTCTAGTTTCCCCCAGCACATAAAATCTTTGCTAAAAATATGAACTAGCAGGACTTAAAATTAGAAAGACTTGTACACCTTGCTTAATTGCTTAAATTGCAGGGTTGAACAGTATTTAGACTTTATTCAGGCTTGTAAAAATATTTGTGCCAGCTACACCTTTTGTTTGCATTCAGCTAATTTTATGATCGTAAAGTAGAAAAAAGCAATTCTCTGTTTCAATACAGACTTAAAAAGATCTCTTACTGTGTCTTAAATCTTTGAGCCACCACAGTCTTCTTGAGTCAGTAACTTTTTTTGTTCCTGAAGGTGTGGGAGGTGTTCAGCTAAAATCCCATGTTGTATTAAAAAAAAAAAAAAGTCTCTCCTCATAATTTAGCTGTATGTTTTACTTTGCCAGAGTTCAAAAACAACTGCCTATACTTAGAAATGCAAAAATAGGAACGTTTTGACCTGTTTAGAGTGGAATGTATGTAAAACTATCTAAAAGGTGTCAGTAAATTTCTTATGTCTTATTAAGCAGTGTTTTATCAGCAGTCACTTTAATCAGCAGCACTTAAATTACTACTAGGCTGACAATCTGTTRGGACTTTTTCAATTAAAGAATTTGAAAAAAGTAGGCACTTTTTTTGGTGTATTTTTCTTTTCCTTTCAAGAACCCAAAGCATTAATCGCGTGTTTTCATGTAAGCCTCTTCACAAAGAATACACACAGAAATGCTGTCAAGTTAAGTGACTAATTCCTCACTGAAAATTAACAAGAAGAAGTTGATGGCATTATGAAACCACTGTTTCGTAAGTGGCAACTCACAGCGCTGACTGTATAGAGGGGATTCTTTCCACTCTGCAGGTGCAGTTATAAWAAACGAGGATGCAATAGTAAGCACACAGTTCATTTTTTTTTGTGGCAATAACACACAGTGTTTTGTGTTCCAAGAAGGGTGTGTATTGATTATTTSCACTCAAGTAATTAATATAGATCTTCTGGATTAATCAGTGACTGGTTATGATTGAAAGCCTGATCCTGCAGCAGTTGCAGTGCAGTGCAGCGTTTGCAGCTGAGGATCATCCTGTTATGCTTAAGAAAGGCACTTGCTTATCAGTGTTTGAAGAGTTGACTTTAGTTCTCCAAATTCTGAAGCCTCTTACAGAAGAGAGAAGCAGCATAGCTTTTRTCTTTTCCTTCACAGTCCATTATTTCATAAGCCAAAACTGTGGCTGCAGAGGATACCCGATATATTGACAACACACCTTGTAATGCTAATGTAATCTTATCATGCTAATATAATGGGAAAGAATATGAGAATGTGAGAAACAAATAGAGATATCAAAAGCGAGTCTGTTTACCTATTAAAAATAATGGAGAGTATTTCTAAGTCAAATCACTGAAACTGCAACTTTTAAGAGTCAGTAAATTATTTTCTTTATGGGAAACAAAACTTCCTCAGGGAATGCTGATATTTTGGTGTAATATCTTAATTTGAGAAATTTSTATTAAAAGAAAAAAATCTCACTACTGACAAAGTTGTGACTTTTCTGTCTGAGAAAAAAACAAATAGACATATACTCAGTCAAGTTTACATGTTTATATTTGTCTCTGAATGCTAGGCAGACAATGACTAACCAGGCTGACTGCATGCGACTGTGTGTAATCCATGCAGCCTGCTCAGAGTAAAGGGCTGATGCAAAATCCAGCTCAAAAATTCTATTACATTGGATTTCATTTGTATTTTTGAGATAAAAGCAATAAAAAGGCACGGAATCACAGAAAACTGTTTCAGATGTGAAGTTGAGAAACCTTCCTGTTTGTCCTGATTCCCCAAGGCCGGATCAAATATTCATAGGGTAGTTCAGACGGCTTTTTGCTTAATGTACTTAAAATTCACTACTTGCTTTATGACATAGCTGGTTAATCTATTTCAGAATTTATCTTTCCTGATACAAGCTTTTTCCTCGTTCTAAAGTAAATCTTCTTAAATTTAAAGCCTGGAACCCAAAATGGGTAAAATACATAGCCAAGATTTTATAGTACTGAATAAGACAAAAACTTTCTTTGGTGTGTCTTAGATTTTTTGTCTTACTTATTTTTTCAAGTCTGAACTGCTGTCCCTTCCACCTGTCCTCAGCCTGTGATTTAACATGTTCAGCAATGGCAGGCTTCCCAAATACACAGTTGTCACCTAAATAGTTTTTCTCCATTCTGTTTTTACAAGATGGATAATTTCTCTGGAAATTTACTTGATGTCTTCTACATTATCCTTTACAAATGATAACTAGTTTTTTATYTTCTAACTTTAAAAATTTTTGGAAGCTTGCTGTCTACAGTGCTTGAAACTGGARTATTAAAAGTAGGGTACAGATTTCAACTTAATTCCAGGTGTTTCTGTCTATGAAAAAGGAGAGATTCCAGCTTGCCCCTGTTAATGGTAATTCTTCCCATCCTACAAGAGCTCTGTAGAAGTTCTCGCTTCCATGGAGATGAGATCAGCTGTTCCCTGTTCCTGTTGGTAGTAAGATATGCCCTTGCAGTGCACAAGTCTTTGTATGAATCAGCTCWCAAGAATTCGGGATGAGGTAGGAATCATTGTCTTGCAAGAAATAACAACARTCAACTTTCCCTCATCTCTATGAGAAGCTTGACAGGAGACCRCATGAATTCTCAAGGGCCTGCAGAACTGGTCTCTTTTATGATCAGAACAGATATTCCAAATAAATTAAATAAAGAAACTCAGCTTCAACTTGCACTGTTTCCAGCTATTTACTGCATTTGGATCTTCAGAAAGAAAACTTTGACAGTGACCCTTTTATGAACTCTATCTTTTCTAAGAATATTTTAGCTCTTGAACATTTGATATGTAGCATGAACTTCTTAGTTCTCTCTTCCATAAATAAAAACTGAAGACAGTTACTTTAAACAATTTTTTAACATGAAAAGTCAATGTCACAGGCAATAGCAAAGCTTTTGAAGTTTCAAGCACTTCTTATTCAGATTATTTTTATCAGTGCTGTACCATCTCACACTTGATAAGATGTGCCTCCACTTTTATGAGTGTCTTTACTAAATGCTATTATAATGATAAAATAGGGTGTGCTCATTCCTCTCTCATTTTTCAAGGCTGATGTATCTAGGAGGCTTTAATCAAGAACATGTCATATATTTTAACTTTTATACCAGCTTAAGCTTTTCTAGTTGTAATTTTTGGTGTGCATACTCTTAAACTATTTAACTTTTGTCCACTGCCTGATTAAAACCACCATTAGAATGGCACTTGCATACAAATGACTGCAGAGGATTTATTATCTGTCTTTCCCAAATTCATTTTTATAGTCTGATAGTTTAGGGATATGGCTCTTTAAGCTTGTAGCTCCAGGAGACTTCTGTGATAGCTGGTCTGCGGATGTTAATAAATTAAACTGTGTGTTTGAATTCAGTTGTGAGATGTGATAAAGCTGTTTTAACGAGCCCAGGCAGAGGCTTTTATCAGGTTGTCCTCTGGAGGCAGGGAGCCGGTGCTCTGGCTTTATACCAATCAGCGTTCCTTGTGTTGGCTTTGCTGGGAAAATGTTACACTTGATTTTTATATGACTATATAACATCATCATCTTTTTCTGTCTACTTTGGCAACTTCACAGCGTTTTGATCGACAGTTATTTTGTTAACATCCATCATAGCTAATCTATTTTATACATTGTGTATCTTTGTCTTCACATCATTTATTCTTCCTCTGAATTTTATTTTAAATGTTTTACAAATATATAATTCTAGCATTGCCCTTTTCCTTCAGAACAATTTTGTGGACAGTTGACCTTAGTTGGAAATAAAGTGTGCAATTAGTTCTATTTGTTGTGCCTGTTTCTGCATAACTTTTTATTAGTCTAGTTATTAATCTTTTATGAAACTATTAAGGGATTAATAACATACTTTTGATAGTACTGTGACAGAGGGAACTACATTATTCTTGCATGATAGGATCGCAATGCTTTTTGATCAGAATTGTCACCATCTTAAAATTAAATTACTGGACACTTTCTGAAGTCTGGAGGAATAATTTGTAAGTGACAGAGAAATGAAATTGAGAAGTCTTGAAGAGAAAATTGTWACTTTGTCAGTCTAGGCATTTGGGCTATGCTGAAATATGGGAAGCAGCAGCTCAGTTCAGTGGGAAACTGGGTGATTGAGTAATATTGAATAAGAATTTTTACAGAGTTCCATTTCAGACTAATTCTAGTCTAGTTCAATTGAGTAAATGCCTGATAATGTTTGTAGTGCATTAAGTGAGCTTCTAGAATGCATCTTCCCACTTAGTTTCACCTAAAATAACCTGTGTATTGCAAGTGCATTCCATGATGTGAMCCATTAGGTGACTTCTGAAAGCACATTCCTGATCTGGATGGAAAAGCTAACAGGTCCACATGTCAGCACTCTGGGAGCTTTCCTACTCTCTGGGGCCCAGAAGTTGTGTGAACTTGTTTGCACATTTGCATCTCTTTGTCAGAATTCACATTCTATCCTTTCTAGTTCAGGGAATCGATGGAGACATACTTAGGAACCGCACTAGTATTTTAGGGATTTTTTTCCAAGATTAGGCCTACTTATTTTAGAATTTGCTGTATTAATATCCCCACAATTGTGTCTTTTTAGGACCAAATTTTTTGTCAGAGATTTTCTTAACATCTAATCACCATCATCAAGCACCAGCATCATTACGCAGAAGCTGCTTCTCATTTTCTGATAGCAGCTATCACTTGCCTGATTGACAATTTGCAATTAATTCTTATTGTGAGTATTCAGGCTGCTCGTTTAGTTGTGACTGGAACAGCACATGTGCAGAACATATTACAGAACTGCCATCAGCGAGATGCCTTCTTCAATAGGAAAATGTATTACTGCGCCAAAAATAAACATCAGAGATTTAAAAAATGGAATACATGTATGCTAGAGTTTCAGTGCTGGGCTTGGTAAATACACGATCTTAGACTGGCTGTGTTGCAGACAGTTCTGCAATGTGATGCAACACACCCTGGCAACTTCTTGAAATTTCTGTGTTTCAGGATGCAGTTGCTTGTCCRGAGAGAATACACAAAAGCAGTAAAAACTGAGAAAGAAAATTAAGTCGTACCACTACGAGGAGCATAACCCTGCATGAAGTTTCGCTATTTTTATAGATTACATTCGTTTGTTATAGTGCTAGAGTTGGAAATTTAAAAATGCTGGGCTGAAGTTCAGCTTGTTGAATGTTTCAAGACTGTTTTCAAGTACTTTTATAGTCTGAACATATCTGTTGTGTAGGGTTTTCCTTGCACACCCTGGCTTTGAAATCTAATGTTAGCATTGTTTGCTATAAAAATAGTCACAAATTAACTTAATTACATATTTTTCATATTTTCGTTTTCAGTAACTACACCTCACAATTTCTTTCTGTGTTAAGGAATCAAATTTATATTCAGAGTGATTATACTTCTTTTAAACATTACTAAATTGCTCCTAAACCAAATTATTTCAGGGAGGATACAACCACCAGATTTATTCTTAGCTCATGTGATTGCCTTCTCAGCCTAGTGTGAAAAATGTTTTGAAGTCTTAAATATGTGAAGATTTATCTCCCATATTCAGTTAACTTATGAAAAATCACACAGGGTTATTTTCCCCAGAATTGTATAAGTGRGGAAAGGCTTTCCATAATGGAAGCTAAAAATAGAAATTATTAATGGTAATTTCTTGAMGTTTGAAAGTGACTGAAAATTTCTGTTCAGCAMTGGTGAGGCCACACCAGGAGGGAGTCCTGTGTCCAGTTCTGGGCTCACCAGTGCACAGGAGGCATGGGCATGCTGGAGAGAATCCAGCACGGGTGATGAATGAACTGGAGCATCTGTCCTGTRTGGAAAGGCTTGGGACTGTTTGGCCTGGGGAAAGAAGTCTCAGGGAAAATGTCATCAATGTGTCAATGTAAATCAATATCTGAAGGGAGGGAGCAAAGAGAGTGAAGCCAGACTCTTTTCAGTGGTGCCCAGTGACAAGAGCAGAGGCAATGGGTACAAACTGAAACACAGGAGGTTCCTTCTGAGCATGAGGAGTGTGAGAGTGATCCAGCACTGGGTGCAAGCTACCCATGGACTTTGTGCAATCTCTCTCCTTGGAGATATTCCAAAGCCATTTTCAGAAGGTCTGGGCAAACCTCTGGGTGGCCCTGATTGAATAGGGAAGGTGGGACCAGATGACTTCTGAATGCACCTCCCATCTCAACCATTATATCATGCTGAGACTGAAATGGACAACACTTTTTTTCTAAGTGTACATTGATTGTAATTAAATTTCTTGGGATGCTTGTGGAGTTTTTTTTTTTTTCCATCTTTGCTTACATTTCTATGCACAGTTTTGTATATAAAAGTTATTTCAGGGATGGTTCTCACTGAAGAGAAAACTGGTTGAATATTTTTAAGGAAATGGCAGGGAAGACTGTAGTTACATATTAAATTGAAAGAGTGGTTCTGCAGTGTAAGATGCACTTAACCAGTAGTTCATGGGTTGGAAATGATACTTAGAGTTCAGATATTCAGAGTTAAGTAATTCAGTTCTCAATTAGAGCTCTGCATTGACACACCAAACCCCCAGATTTCTTTAGTATGTACTCCAAGATGTACTCAAGCATTACATTTTATTGCCATGATCTAGCTGAAATTAATTTTAGAGAATGAAGTGTTGTGTCAATATAATTTTTTGTTAAGACTCCTGCTATTTTTGTATGTTTTAAAATAGGATCTGTTCCTTTAGCCGTTCCTCTAGAGCTCTAGATCTGTCTGTTCAACCTTGTTGGTCACCTGTTTTTGTGAAAAGCCTTCAGAGGCCTCAGTGAGCATTAGCAGTTGGCAATTTAAACAATTAATGTGAAAATGTTGGATCTGTGGACATATGCATGCACAACATTAAAGGAATCAAAATTTGAATTTTCAGTTTCACTGTGTTGGTGTGTGTATGGTACTTAATAGTATTTTACACCTATAGTATCCCTAAAATAACTGAGCAGGAAAATAAAAATACTGGTCTGGGGTAAAATAAAGATACTGGGTTTTGCAGATTTTTTCAAAACTTAAGCCTGGGATGTGTATTGAGCTGTCATCTTTTCYTAGGGAAAGCATAAATTAGGTTAGGGGTTCTGGAGTTCTTTAAYATTTTTCACTTTAAGTGATTTTGAAAGTTTCTTTTGTGATATAGCCCACAGCAGCAGCATCTAGATGTTACATAATGACCCACTTATGAAATGCAGTCAGAACAGATGCTGTAGGAGTGTGCATTAACTCACACAGAGATGTCTCCAGTCAAGTCACAGAATTTTGCAGTTGCTATTTGAACACAGGAAGCCGCTTAGCTAAGCTCAGGGTAAATATTACCCTATTTTATAAAGAAAAATATTTTCTGATTGTATCACAGTATAAACCAGAACATTTAACTCTTCGTCTTTATTTGAAAACACAGGAAATTTTCACCTAACCTGAAGTTTTGTCCTWAATGCTAGGTGAGATAGTGATATTGCAATTACGGGTTTGTTTCCATATTTTTGTTATGCTGATGGAAAAGTGAACCTTTAGTTCTTAAACTTTATTACTAAAAACTATTGTGTTAAGGAAAAACCTATTAAAATGTTTGAGGCAAAAGGATGAGCTGAAGTGTTTGTGCTTTTCAGAGCTCTGCTTGATAAATAAAGATGTTCTTACATAGTAGTTATTCATTCTTAAAACATAGTATCAGCTTAATCTGTTTTACAAGCATTGGTTATATGGCCAAAATTAAGAAAAAAGCCCCAATACATACAGAGAACTGTATATGAATGAYGTTCATCCCCTTCCACACTAGAAAATAAATTGGCATTTACCGCCCTAATCTCCCATAGGTAACAGACTACCAGAAAACAGCTTCTCCCCAAGCTGCCAAGCCTCAGCTTTTTGGAATGTACTGTATTTGCAGCAGAGAGCTCTATGGTCCTGCTTGGCAAAGTCTCAAGAAATGTATGGCCAAGGATGGAGAAAGTGGTGTCACTATTTTACAGGGACTGATGCAATTGTCTGGGACAGGTGTCATGTTCAAATTCACAAATTTCTAAGTGCAGAGCCCAGTGTAGGTGGAATTAGACACCCAAGCAGGGTAAAATTGTTTGTTTCTGGAAAACTCAACTGACTGCCACRAAGTGAGAGTGGACTTTTGAAACTCCTTTGCTATTTAACACCTTTATTTGATGATATAGTTATCCATAGAAGAGATAAACCATAAAATCTGACTGAATTTATGCTTGAAAATTAAACATGTTAAAGGTATTTTGCATCAGGAGAGAGCCTTGCTCAACTTATTCAAGCTCCACAACATGATCATCCCTACTGAAGATGGTAACCCATGCTCTAGAGTGCAAGAAAAAGGTATTCAGAAGAGTCTGATTATATTATTTTACCTTTTACAAGGTTAATGTAGAACCTCTTCAGGACTGTGGTGCCTGCATTCATTACATAATATGACTGTTAACAGTAGCTCAGGGCAGCCTGGGGATACACGGAACCTTAATTAARGCTGTGCTGAGTGCTATAGTAGGCATCCCCTTTAGAAACTAAAATCACTTAGGTTCAGTTATAAAGCTCTGGAACTAGTAAACTGACAGTGATTTTAAGCGGAGATTTATTGAAGTAATTTATTCTTTTTTACATTGTTTCTTCTTTCTTGCAACTAAATTTGGCTTTTCAGGTTGGGGCATAATTGGTACTGAAAGCTGATAGCATCCTTTTTTTTTTAAAAAAAAACATCCTGTTTATTAAAGCTGAAGTTAATGAGCCCATAATTACTTTAATGTGGAYGATAGCAGGCTTAGATACTATCTTGTGATTAATCTGGGGAAGGATTCTCATAACTAGTAATAGGGGAAGCACTTATATTTTAAATTGTTTTTACTGAAGAGCCRCTTCTTGTGGCTTTATGTGATATTTTATAAAAGCTCTTCTATCTTTTGAGTGCTATAAACACTTGCTTAAAGCATATTTGAGACTTTAAACTTTTGAAACAATGGATAATTTTCATGCTTTTCCTTTCTGTACATTTAAATATGTCTGATACGAAGATAAATTACATTGGGTAGTATTATATCTGTATTCAAACAGAAAAAAGAAAAAAATATTGAATGGGGGAGAAGAAAAAGGCAGAGATAGTGTGTGTCTTCCCATTGTTGCCACTGTTTTTTGATCACAAGTTGTCATCATGACTAGATGTCTTTATGACTTAGTCTTTAAAATGTATGAGGAAGCATTTATTTATGCTACACTAATATAAAAGGAGAGACCATGCAGCAAGAGGATAGGTTTAATGCTRCATAGTCAGTGTATAATGTGGTATTAAAACCAGGTTGGTACCTGGCTGCCTGGTTTATGCTTCTGTTCAATCAGTCTAAGACCTTTCTTTCCATAGGCTAGCAAAGTTTAGTTTTATGTAAGTAATAAAAACTTAGGATCAGCATGTTTGATGGAATAACCCAGGTGCTTTGCTATTCTATTCAAATTACAATTCAACCTTCAACAAAACCAATCAAATATTGGTGTAAGGTCCTCCCCTTACAGACTGTCTATTCATAGAGTTCTTATGGATTCCTGTAAGAGTTYTGCACCCTTGAGAACTTGCAAACATAGACTTACTAAAGCTGTTCGCAATTTAGCAAACTCTAATGAACTTTGTTTGACTCATGTTCAATGGCATTARCTTCCCTTGATGATTAATTCAATTCTTGGAGACATTTTCCTTGCCATTCTTAATGTCAGTAATTTACTTAAACAGCAAAAAGAAAAGAAAAAAAAATATCTGTAGGCATTGGAAGGGAGARTAGTATTCTGAATCCTTTGCTTCTCTCTATGGAAATCTTCAAGTCTAATTGCTCTTTTTCGCTGACATCAAATTTCAAGTGCTCTGCAGAGAATAACAGTTGTTCTACAATACAATTGTACTGTTCAAAGTGCAGTACAGGGTCCTAAATTCTCCTGTGAGTTGTCCCTCTCTAAAAAGAGGATTGAGGCTAAATTCTGAGATTATTAGCTATTTTGTAAGATGAGTTTCAAATAAAATAAAGATTGTCCTAGCAAGAACAACAAACAGTTTTTATGTTTGTTTTACAATTGAGACATGCTGCAGGGCTTCCTTACCAATTTATCCATTGGTAAATGTGGCATGCAGAGAAGTGTCTTTTGCCATGGATATTAAAGGTTTTCAGACTGGGTAATGATAATAGAAGAAAGAAATAAATTATCATTTTTTTACTAGTCAAATCATAGCTTTATGACACGTTTACTAACTCTAGTCTTATCTAGTTATTTTTAATTTAATGAAAAAAATCTCTGACTTTCTTATTTTGTCTTTTGTAGGAAATGCTTGTGACAATTTGAAAACCGTTCATTCACAGCACATTGTTTGTCTTATTGGGCCCATTATTATTTTTATAGTCATGGCAGGTTCAGCCTTCTGTATAAAGGAATTGGGGTTTCTTTAGAAAATTGCCACTATGATCAACCTCTTATTTCTACACTACTGCCATTCCTTGGCCTGCCTCTCTTAAAGGYTGAGAAGAATACTAAATCTGTACTTTACATGAAGAAAGAACTGTTCTGAAATTTCGTAGAAGAGAAGGCCATAAACTGACATAATTTTCTGATTAAGCTGCAACACAGTGTTTTGGCTCGAATATTAAAATACTCGAATGTTTTTCCTTTGCTTCCATGCTTTTTGGACACAACAAAACAAAAATAATCTGCCCAGTTCGTACAGATCACTGGGAAACACTGCAGCTTAGGAGAAATATAAATGTGTTAACCCTGACCATGTAGAGTTTTTTTGAAGTGATGCTAATTATACTAATAAGAAGATCACTGTTCACAGCAGAATTCATCAGAGCCTTTTTTGAGTCAAGCAGATGGTTTAAAATTTATACAAAATTTAAGTTTGAGTGCCTGTGGGGAGAAGCTATAAACTGCAGTGCAGTGGACCAAAATCTTAGTGGTTATAGAGCCTTACCTGCAGCCAGAGGTGGCTTGCACARCAATCACCCATTCACCCATCCTGTGCCTACGTGGAGGCACCTGCTTGCACTCCTCTGCCATTGCCAAGCCTCGTGCCAAGTTGCAGAGGGGACTGTTCCAAAGCATTTGTACCTCAGCTTGGATCCCCCTCAGATAATGAAGGATATTTCACAGCGCTCAGTTTTATACCACTGAGAGCACTGGTATCAGCCTTAGTCTTGTGGTTTTTAAAAGCAGTGATGATGTTGTTATTATTTTTGGCTATCTGGGCTGGCTTTCTTTGGATGGATACCWCAAGGAAGCAAAAATGATGAATTCAAAAGAAGTTTCTCCTACAGTTTTCCAGCCAAGTGATAACTGGGTARTAGTAGATGCCCTACAAAAAGACTGAAATAACCCCAATGTTGGATTTTTAAGTAGTTTCTTTGTATTAAGTGGCTTTGCAGTGATCTRGGCACTCCCTGGACATGCCCATTGTTTAGAAAGGTCGTATAAACCTGACAATCTTTTAGTCACGACTTCTGAAGAGCACCAGTGCTTACTGATTTACCTTCCTTTCAGTAGATAAAAATGCTTTCTCAAGCAGATTGGAAGTCTATAAATAGTAGATTTGGGGCCCTTGGAAATTTGTTTAGAACTTTTGTGTATTTTTATCCTGCTTATTATTTTAAATATCAAGCGCATTTATGAATGGAGTTCAGTATTGGTTAAAAATGGTAATACATAATTTTCATGTATAAAAAAATCTGCTGTTGTATATTTGGTGGTTGTTAATTTTAGCAGAACTGCTGACATCAAGAGATTCAATTCTTGTGCATTTATGCCTTTTTTTCCAATGAATTTTTAGTCAATCCAGAACTTATAATGAACAACCAAAGTTTTTAGCAATTTTACTATCAAAATATTAAAGTATTCAAAGACTTTCTAATAATCAAGGGAGTTAACAAGCTAATTAATGAGTATAATGTAACTGAACAAATGCTACTCCATTTTAATTCCAATAACTGTTGATCAAAAATGAGCAGCAAATTAGATTTGAAGCCCACAATACAATATTTYTAAATAGAGCAAGTACTTATATTCAGAACTACATCCCATTTATTTTTCTAGATAATTAAAATAGTGAGAAGTCAGCATAGAAAAAAATGCAAGTATTGGATATTTCTCAGCATTATTCGATTTCTTTCCCCAATATTATGGAAAAATATTGTTGAAAATGTAGATATTTGAATCAATACTTGGGATAAAGAAATGCATTTTTATTTCCTATTTCCTACACAAGTAAAATTAAAACTCTCTGGAATTTACTGCAGAAATGGTTGTTTCATTTTGTGATGTGTGTAGAATAAAATGTTGCTTTACATGCAAATGTGGTAAAAGAAAKGAAAAAAATATGGTCTAGATGAAGAAGAACAAAAGTTACTTACTTGCTTAGAAAAGATGTCTAGTCTTATGCTACGCAGAAATTATTCTAAACTCTGAAAGGAAAAAATATTTAGTTTCTAGAACTCCCTTAGAACCAACGATCTGATTCTTAAAACTATTTAAAGACTGTGGGAGGACTGCCACAGGTGGTTTCYGAGAAAGTGGAAAAGCCATGTCAGATGACAAACGTAGAGACTRCTGTGCTTTAGTTTGTCACTTGGTTCTTAGATTTCCTGTCACCATCTGGCCATAACAATGCTCTGTTTTAAAGCAGTAGATTACTATATTTCTGCTACCTTCTTGTTTTAAGGCTTACTGCTGTGGTAATTGGAGTGCAAATTAAGCCAGAGAATTCAGTAGCCATCCAGTGCACAGTATATGAATAGCTTTTAATAATGTGCACTGCTGGAGATTATATAAATGATTTTGCTTTGAACTTTAATTTCTTCTTTTTATAAGTGTTCTAATGCTCTGCAGCATTAAACCTGCCTCTCTCCCTTTATCAGTTAGTTAAAAGGAAAGATTTTTATGTGCCAACATCAGGCAGCTCGCACAAAGTTAACTGAATACTAATTATGGTTCAGAAATTTTTTGTTCTCAGAGCCAAAAAATGTCCCCCTGCTTGGTTCCTATCTTTCAGCTTTTCTAGGTACCTTATAACTCCAATTCCTCAAGCATTCAAGTATATAAAGTCAATCTACTTTCAAGTTAGGCCATTTTTTAAAGATGTGTGGAGGAATCATGAAGAAAATGTTCAGTCTCCATTTCACTTTGCCTCGGGTCACATTTAGAAAAGTGCTTCTTCTAGACTGTCATCTGTGGGGAATAAGCATTTGCTAAGTCCTGGAATCGAGTTTTTTTTCTACATAGAGACATTTTATTGACTCAAAGTCCTTATAACCTCTGAAGAGTGAAGGTATGGAAATATTTGCCAAAAATCTCCTCTCTTTGAGGAGAGAACAGCTGTTCCAGATCTGGAGGGTGGAGAGGGTTCATTTGGGTCTGTTTCTCAGATGAGCTTACACTTTCCAGAAGAGGATTAAATGTTCTTTACATACTTTTGTAAAGTTTTCCTGTCCTCCAAAACAAAACCAAGCAAAAAAGAATAAAAACAGCTGAAAACTAACAGTCTTAACAGCAATACAACACTTGAATTCAATATCCTCCAAAAGCAGTTGTGCTAAAAGTAATGTCTTTCTGTCATAATCATTACTAAGCTTGCAGGTTGTCAGATTTGATAATAGGAGATAAACTGATACCTTTTCTCTTAATTGAAGTAATAATTCGGTAATATTTTGCTTTAGGGCGTAATGTGATTTAATTGCTTCTTAAATGTATTTTGATTTTTTTAATACTATCTACTTTAAATTTCTTTGATATGAGTGCAGTAGAAGAAATTTGGTTCTCTTTTACTACATTAACTTTGCATTTAACTGGGTTACAAAACAGACCGCGTATTTACAGATATACTTTCAGTATGCTGGTTTAATCTGCCTTTTATACTGCATCTAAGGGAGACTTCCACTTCACTACTAGCCAGCATATATTTTAAATGGCTTAGATGTTAAAACTACCTTGTAATATAATAAACTCAATTCCATATAATTATTGCAGTAYAATTACTTTAATCTAAAGCTTTTGCCATTGCGTTTTCTATTTTCAAATTCCAGTAATCAACTACATCTGCTACTGCAACTGATGAACTGTAATGCTTATCTACAGATGTTTAATTTCTACTTACAACTCCCTTAAATCTTGATTGCATTGGGATGAAACTGTACAGGTCTTTATGCAAGGGAAAAATGTTCAACTTCCCTCTTGAAGCATGGAGAGGGACTTTTTCTTATTAGTAAAAAAAAAAAAAAAACAACAACTTTGCAATGCAATTAAGATCAGAAGTTGAGACTCGTCTACAAAAAATGTCCCTTTAATTACAAATATTTGAGTTTCACAGTGAAAACAGGTCAACGTTACATTGAGCTAAACTTTTTAGACGTKCAGAGAAGATTTGATTCTGAATGGTCTCGTTGACAGTGCAAACCACGCCCAGCTCTTCAGCAGAGAACCATCGAGCGCTCTGCTTAAAAGCCTCCAAGTAGAAGTCCCACAATTTGAGGAAAGACCCAAGTGTTCTTATTGCTAATAGGCTGGMAGCATCAATTACTCCCAAGCTCCTCCTTTAGACTCCCCTCCAACCATRTGGGCAGCCTAGAACTGAACCTGGTTTGTTTCTGCCTTCAAGTGCTCAAGTACACCAGGCAATAAACCATCTTTACAAGCAAGGCAAAAGTGTGACAGGAATGGGAGTTATTTAGGAGACAGGAATATATTTGTTGATTTCCCCCCACACCAGTGACAGTTCTGTTCCCTGGAAGGTTGCATGTTTCTTAATGTATTCATTGTTAGAAGAAAAAAGCCCAAACAAACCAGTGAATAAAATTCGGATGGCAATTATTTTCCTATTTTTGAGCTGCTTAGGCGGGAGGTTCTTTTATTAATGGGTAATTATGGTCTGTAAATTGTCCAAAAGTTTTGAGAAATGTTCCTTGAAACCAATTATTGTACCAACTTTTCATTCAGTCTCCCACTCAGCTGCCTAGATTCTTGCAGTAACTAGCCTCAAAATTAATTCTTAGTTTTTATAAGACTGCCACTTTGTCAAAGTGGCAAAGCTATGGCTTTGGGATTGACATCTTTTGCCACAAGGCCTCTCTTGGCTGTGATAAAATTAGAAGGTAAAAGATAATTACTTTTTCTTCATATTTTTGGAGGTTTATTATCGGTCTGCTTTCTCTCAAATTTTTAATTTCTAGTATAAATTTGCACATCATTTTTAATATGTATGCAGAATGTGCATTCAGTATATTCTTTTCAAAGTTTCTTGACTCTTTTTGCAATGATAATAACTTATCTTTCCATGTTCCGAGTRGTGTGGATAATTAACTCGCAGTAAATAGGATCAAATTTTGAGGACTTGCTTATGGAAATAAATAGAAACCTGGGAGATTGTGTAACCTCTGCTTTTTTTGCTTGCATTTGCCCTGCTTCTTCCATCACTGCTTTTTTTCAGATGAGGATATAATTTTGTGGTTATCCCAAAAGTAGGAGTTCAGAATGTATTATGCATTTTCCAAGACTCAGAGAAACGATAATATTTTTAAAACAAAAACCATCTAGGTTGCATTTTTGGCACATCTCATAAAGTTAATTTCTTTTGAATATTTACATAACATTCTATCATGAAYTAGTCTAGTGTTTGTTTAGGGAGTTTTGTTTCCTCACTTCCCCAATCCTAGTGATTATCACCCGCTGAATATTTGGCACATTAATATTTTAATTTATTATTTTAAATCTCTCTCTTTGTATTAAACAAAGCTCACAAACCTATAATTCATTATGTTGTATAGGTTTAGAACTTAGCAAAGTAATGATTCTCTGAATACTTTGAAATTTGACTGTTACTGGTTGTATGTGATTTTTGCCTTGCAACAAGCAGTAAAGAAAACTCTTTTACAAATACTGTTGGCAACTATCTTGTCTAAATACTTTTGTTTTATCCATGTTTACCGTTGTTTTCATTTCTCATGCTTCAGAAGGTGGATGTATGAGGCACAAAAGCTAATCACTCAGTGTTGTGACACAAAAGTGAATCTATTGTCTCTGCAGAGCTGCACAGATGTACATCTTTTGAACTGCCGTCAGAAGCATCTCTTATAGTTCAAGTTTATTTTCTCTTCAAGTATTTAATATTTGATTGATGAAAAATCACATTAGTGGTTAAACTGAAATACTGTTTCATGTGCTCTCAGAGGACTTCCTTCCAGTCTTGAATCAAATTACTGGAGAAGGTTTAAAGAACAGAGAAGATGAGGGAAGAAACTGAAATCAATACAGCCTAAAATTCATCATCTGCGTTTTGAAGTTTCTGACTCCTGAGTATSATTTTAAGACTGTGATCCTATTAAACCTGGGCCAAAGCAGTGCTTCTTCACTTGCTAGATTATGGCAAAAAAATGAATAAAGAAGCAGATATTAATGAGAGAAGGCACTGGTCTGGAACTTGAGCTGTCTAGGTCAAATTCCTGGCTTTGCTGCATGCCGCCTCAGGCAAATCATTCACTCTCACTGGGCTTCCATTCCCCATCTGTCAAATGGAGAAAATCGATGCAACCTTATGCCTGGCTTCCATTTTGCCTATTTTTATTGTTGTTCAGAGGAAAAAGAAATATTTCTTAATACGTGTTTGTACAGTAGCTAATATACTGGAGCCATTAGGTACTTCCATAATGCTGTAAGGGATGACAGCCTCTAGGCAGGAGCGTTTTGAATGTGTGTTCTGTGAAATGGACGTGCAATCCGCTTCAGACCAGTTGTGAAATAGTGTGGAACTTTCTGCTTGTCTTTTTGGCAGCTGACACATTTTATTGTTAGGTTGCTGTATTGTGGTTGCTGTGAAGAATTAGCGCTGTCAGCATTCCCCACCCTGAGGTGTTACATCTGAGTTCCCCCAACCTGCCTGCCCTCTCCACTCACAAACACCCTTACAGCAGGGCTTTACAAGTAGCTAATGTACGTCACCTAAGTGTAGGTAATGGCTTTTTAATGGCTTCCATTGCACTGCTAGAAATATAACTTTCAATTTTATGGCTCTTTTGCATTTCATGATCCCACAGTGCCTATGAATGTTAGGACTTGATAAAGATTGAGTGGACATAACAAAATACGTTCRCGCTGCCTAACTCAAGCCACTTAATCAAGTTAAAGATGTAGCCAGAACAGGACAGTTTGGGGCAGAACACACAGGAATTCTGGATCACCCTCTTTTCTGGCATCTCTCTGTACAATTATCGATTGAGTAGGCRGGATTTACCCACTCAATTTAATGAGGGAGGTCAAGTGCTAAAAGTCAGCTGGCTTCTCTAGTCTTCTGTCTAACACAGCAATTTTTAGGTTTTTTATCTTATTCAGGTGAATCTCTTTTCCAGCATAAAAACTTTGCTACCATTATGAAAAGCTCCAATTTACAAATACCTGCAGATGACCTGGGGTATGTAATTATGTTTTAGCTTAACAGTTTTAAATKGAAACACTCTCTAAGAGTCTTCTGGCACAATCTTTTAATACAGAGTTGTTAATACAATAAGTTCTGGTTTTGAGCTAAATTAGTATCTGGAAAGAAATAATTAGTCATGGTGTAAAAACCTCTGTGTACTCAAATTTTAATGTATCACTTAAAATGAAAATGAGAACATGAGTTATTTTGACAGGAACTTAGCAAGTTTGGAGATTATTCAGTAGTGCAAGTGTTTCTTCTTTTTAGATTAATTTGGCCATTTTGAATTAGCAGTATGTATTATCGTGGTAAGGTGAAAATTAATGTGCTGTCTCATGATGAAGGACTGAGTTACCATGTTTTTCATCCTGTGCTGGAAGTTCAGCATCATCAAATCTTGCTTTCTGGAATCATTATACAGATTTTAAGTAACATCCTGTCCCCTTGGTTATGTGGTGGTTATTTGAAAAGATCCTCATGAAGAGTGACAATATAGTTTTCCTTAATTGTCAAAGGAATATTGCAAAGTCATGCACAGTCAACTAAATTAGAATTTGTTTTGTAATCATGACCCAGTTATTATAGTAAATGCCATGGTACTAAACTATCCTAAGTAATCARAACTTCATAGGATCCTTAGCAGTGTCAATAGGGTACAGAATTAGGTCTGGAAGAAGTATCTGGATGCTAAACCACCCTTTCATCCTTCTCCAAATATGTACTGAACCATTAATATTTCTCTTCTTGGATGGTGATCAGTGATAGAAAAAGAGTTTGGGGAGTTGTGGGACAACTGTAATATTACTTACATGGACCATTTATCAATATTTTAATATGGGGAAATTAAAAAAGGAATTTGATAATGGCATGTGTCCTGAATTTGTAGCTCTCATTTTMAGCGTTGGTATTGCATCACAGTTGAATTTTCAATTTAAAAAGAATGGCATGGTATGGAAAATCCTAATGCAGCAACATTTCTTCTTTCCCCAACCTTCTCGGTCTTCTTCTTCTGGTACTCATTTCAGTCTCCATTCCTTAGAATCACAGACAGGAGTTTCTTTAATTTTCATCTTCCATTTTAAATTGAAATAATGTTTGTGTCACTATGTAATACACACAGATATATGCACATCACTTCCCTGTATGGCAGYATCAACATGGTCTGTTGCGATCGGCGTGTGGCATCACTCTGCTGGTGATTCCTGTCATGAGCACACACACCAAGTGCTGCTGTGGTGCTCCCTGTCAGGGTCGTGGGGCACACCTTCTAGGACCTGCATATTATTCTGATTGTTTGGGTCTTTTTTATTATTACCAATGCACATACCTGGCATTTTTCTTTGTTTGTTGTTGTACCTCCAATATTGTCCCAATACTTCTAAGCTAGTCACCTAATTTGATCTCTAGTTTTTTGATCTTTAGTATGGGGCAKTAATGGAGCATAACCAACTCTGTAAAACTTGCTCAACTCCGCAGTTAAAAGTTGCTCAGTCATCATTGCAAAAGAGAAATTAGCATTGTTTTGCTTGACCGTTATACAGTATGCRACAGAAGTGGCTATACCAAAGTGTGGGAATCACACTCAGCTGGGATTTCAACTGGTGGACCCCAGTTACTGCCAGAAATAAATGAAATATAAATAGAAGTCATAATGAAGAAGAAAGAAAGAAAAATCAACGTATCAGAAGTGAGGCTTGAAAGAGAAAAGTCAAATAAGTGGTATGAATGACTATTTCTCATTAATTTGATTTGATTTTTACCATATGAAAAGCTACATACTGGACAATAACTTGTATTTAATTATACATTAGTTGTTAGGATGTGGTATAAATCCTCATTTGGTATGAAGTATTTAATAATTTTTCTTTTATGGGAGCTCAATATGTGTATATTTTTTGAAAAACAATTGTAATTTCTTCTTAACTCTTTTCTCCGCTTTTGCTCTTCTATTTTAGTCTCTTTTACGGTTAACACATCCAATTGCAAGATGGGGACARTGACAAAGCTAAAAGCTTTTGAGTTTAGCAGCCAAGTCTGCCTATGCCAGGCACACATCAATTTACATGACAGTGGAAGGTTAAAAATCTCATTATTATTTGCACTGTTATGGCTTCCTTCCTAACCAATAGCTTCAAATGCTGAACTGTAGGTCCTAGAAAATCATCTGATCTATGAGATGATTTATTAATTTGAGCCACTTGATATTGCCTAAAGCTATGAAAATAGGGATATACTAAAGAACATTGTTGTAATTATTCCATTAGGAATCCCTTCAATTATTCATGTGTTTTAATCACTTGGGCATTTAACATAGTGCTAAATTATAATCATCTGATTACATACAGATTTGTGTGGAGCTTTGACAATCTTCTGTGCTGAAGGACAACATGGGCAAGTGCAGACAAATGCCTTCATCCTGAAAAAACTGGTTAATCTTGAATTCACCTGGTAGAATTTAGGTGGTGTTAGAAGCATTGCTGTAATTTGCCAGAAAATCTGATAGAATTGCTACAGAACTGTGTTCCGTATTCCTGTTTTTACAGTTATATTTCCAGCTTTATATGATGATGAAGGTAACCTTGCAAACAACCTGTGAAATGAGGGGAGAACAACATAGTGCTCTTTCCTTTAATCTGCAAAAAGTAGCATTTTTTTTTTAAATCCAGAGATGATCACAGTAATCTTCTAATCTGACCTGCTTCAGGCAGAGGTCTTTTCACAGGAATTGGATCATGATTGACGTTTCAAATATGATTATTATTTTTAACAAAATGAACCAATAAAGGGATCTCCACACATATATGATTACTTTAATTTTTTTCTTATTTTCCGGATTTGTCTAGCTTGAGTTTTTAACTTTTCAATCATAATTGCTCCATGTCCATCAGCCTCAAAAGTTTTCCATATTCAGATTTCTTTGCTGATGATGAGTGTCTTCACAGAAAGATGTGGTAATCCCTTTACTTCCTTCACTTTGCAGTCATTCTTTGAAGTTACCCCTCTATTTTCTCATCTCTTTGGAAGTTTGCACTCTAAACCAGAATGCTTGTCTGAGGGGTTGAGGGTTGGTTTTTTTTGTTTGAACAAAGATAGAGTCTCTCTATTCTTTGCTCCTAGAAGTATGATTTTGTATTTTGCTGAACTGAAAAAAAAATTGCTGAGTTTATCCTGTAACAATAAAATGTCCAATGGACATTTTATTTCATCAATCTTTGCATTTCCCCATATAAACCATTAATAGCATATTTTATATTGCTGATAAAACAGTTGACAAGTTGGCCAAGAGCCAGTCCCTTTTACATKCATAGATGTATTTTCATTAACGAGTGACTCCTACCATTGGTGTTTAATAGCATGTTACTTGTGACACAGTAAAACTTAATGAACAGATGCACAGATGAAAGACATGAAAGCAGGTGGATATCATAGAAGAACAAAATGGCCTGGGTTGGAAGGGATCCTAAAGGTCATCTAGCTCCAAGCCCCCTGCCATGGATCACACTAGTGACAACACACCAAGTAGCTAAGGTACTATGTCAGACATCTTTATGTCACTTTATTGAGAAGTCACATAAAATACCCACGTCTGAGATGGATAACAGTTATAACTTGCTGGTAGCTGGTGTCCTCTCAGGTTCCCCAGGTTCACAAAAAACTGTTTACTGCTCACCTGTCAAAATGTGYGGTTACTGAATGTAAAGTTTATTATAATTTTTCCAAGATGAACAGTCTCCAGCTATGCGGCCTTCATAAGCACTACAAAAATACATGAAATTTCCTTTTTTTTTTATCCTTTATTAACATAGTCTATCTCCAGACTCACTTTTTGAAATWTAATTTTATTTTATGTATGTATTTGTCCAAAGAGGAAAATGAGAAATGATTATTCTTGTTCATTAACAATGAGAAATAACTGAGTTTTCTCTCATTTAATAAATATAGATAAAAGTGAGACTTCTCTTTTGTTTTCCAAATTATGTGAAATCTGCTGCATTGCAAAAGTGTGAGACCATTAAATTACAGCTTTTCTGTTTCTCTCCTGCACTACTACTGTGCAGTAAAAACACAGTATAGAGATTCCTGAGACTTTAGTAGTTCACAAGGAAATGGCAACTTTTATTTTTTGATAGGTAGTGGTGGAAGTTTTCAAAATGCTTTCTGTCATTGGGAGGTGTTAGAATAAGGCATGCTGTTGATGAATCTGTTTCTGTAGTTTCCAAGTACCTTGTGTCACTGTTCCCTTTGAGGATTTCCCTGTAACACTAAATACACACTGTAAATGTCACTGCTCTACCTGGACAGGCATTTAACATATGTTGACTGTACATAATCAAAGATAGCACCATGCCTTGAATACTGACAAATGGCAATCTTTCAATTTTAAATCGTGCTGGCCTGCTAAACCACTTAAAAAAAACTGTTTCCCCCCCCCCCAAGCAATACAATAATCAGCTTTTCCCTGATGTGATTTTATGTAAATATATCACTRGATTATGACCCATGCTGATAAGGTTTTTTCTGTAATGAAAAGTTCTGTTTCAATGTTTCAAGATTATTTTGGGGAAGAAAAAGCTCTCAGGTGTTCCCGTTATKGGAATTCTGGAAAGTGCTGGCAACTGTGGATAATCTGTGCTGTACAATTTGCTTATCCTGTGCCCTGGAGGAAATTTTAGATGGCTAGAAGTATGAAAACACAGTCTTATGCAATTGTAGAAGTGCATTTATATAAGTGCATAATTGTACACTTACATAAGTATGTAAGACAGTGTTTTTATACCTAAGTTTAAAAAAAAAAAGCCTCTTATTTGTGTTTCTGAGATAGGGATTAATAAATTGGTGAGAAGCTCCTAGCTTCTATGGCACACTTTTATCCACACATTTAGTACACATGAGGATCATTAGACTATTGTAGAAAATCAGTGGCTATAACCTGGTTGTTCAAGGGTCTTTCTTTAGCTGCTGATGTTCTATGTGCTAATTACTGAGGAAAGCTGTTTCTTTTAATGGTAAACCTGTAGTTCTTATTTGTTTGGTAACTCGTTTTGTGTGTTTTCTGTTCATTTTCTCTGAGAAACTGCATCTGGAAAAGACACTACAACCAGAAGTTTTTCTCACTAACTGCCCTGTTCTCTCCACTAGACCAAGTATTTAGAAGTAAAAAACGTTTAATGTAGTTGTTCCAGTGGAAGACAAAGGTTTTGCTCTTATACAGCACTGGTGCTTTCCCTGTTCTGAGACAAAACGGATTTCTGATCCCATTGCTTCCAGGCTCATTCGCAAGACACACTAAGTCTTTATAAAAGTAATAATTTTAAATTTTATGGTTGGCCCAAATGGTTAGTGGTGGGTGGACTCAKCCTACCTGATGATGGTTCACCTTGAACCTAAATTGTAAGTATTGATCAACTTGGCCTCTAGATATCTGGAAACAACTGGGATACTTTTCTTAATGGCCATGGCACAAGCAACTATTTTTCACTGCTGTGCATGTTGTCTAATGTAGTAAAGGCTAAACATTGCTGGACAGTCCTAGAAGTAGCAGAAGTTACTAAATATTTCTGAAGAGACAGAAACTTTTGTATCTGTTAATTTGCTATCTGTTAACAGATACAAAAGTTCAGGTAATATATTGACATGAGGCAGCAAAGACATGTCACTTAGTAATTGAACTTATTAAATGGCAATGTGATTAAATACTGTATATAGAATATAGTCATCCAAAAATTGCATGAAAAGTCTTCTCCTAATGCCTTTCTAAATAATAAATAACCTCCTTGCTTGCCAACATTTTCTTCTGCTTCCTGAGTTCCTCTCGTCTTACCACAATGTGAATTTCAATGTGTTATAGTTTTTGGTCTCACTCCAGGACAGCTGAGGAAGAAATCATAAAAGGAAAAAAGAAAAAATAGCTTCAAATGATAATTTTTCAGTATATGATAAACACCTGAGTCTGATCTTGGAAAATGCTGGAYACTACAAGACCATTATTATCCACTGTAAGAGCTGGAAGTGCTCATCATATCACAAAATTGAGCCTTAATGATGTGCCTTCAATATAGTGCAGTTGAATAGATTCTGAATTTCTATTCTCTCAGCCTCTGTTCAATCTTTGAGGCTGTCTATATCCAGAAAAGTATAAATTATTTGTAAACAGTTCCATAGGAATAAAATTTTATAAGGCCATATGAAAGTCTRTATTAAACTTCAGAAATTTCTATTATTRTTATTTCATCTACTTCATAACTTAGTTCTCTTTGCATGTATATCCAAATAAATGCAGCTTTAAATTCTATCTGGAAACTTTTTTATCTTCTATTTAATTTTCCTTGAGATGTTTATCATTATTTTACTGAGCATAAGGTAACAAGCATGAAGTTAACGAGATAAAAATTTTCAATGCGATTTTATTTAGTGCAACATTATGTGGCAACCTAAAAATGCAAGTTTATACCAAATCTGCATTGTTTTCTCTGAATTTGGAAGATCGTTTAAAAGTTTAGCTGATACTTCATCAGGGATCCAAGTGACAAATATGTTCATACTGATTCATGGATACTGTCTCTAAGCAGTGTATATATCCCTGGTAAATGAGGCTTCTGTGTCTTTTTGGAGGAAATGTATGGGTTATGTTCTACTGAAATATGAAATCATAAAACTTCTTATCTCCTCATTTATATTTAATTTTATTCAAAACCAAAAGGAAATATCAGACCTTTTTGGCTTCCYTTCTGGAGTGTATTGTGCAGTAGAATTTTTGTGTCTCTTCAAGCTTCTTCTTCAGTGACCATATTATGGGTAAATACTTTCCATTGTCAAATAAATTTTTAGAAGCTTCTCATTTCAGCTAGTCAATTACTTGCTCAGCTGCACCCTTTTTCCTCTCTCTTCTTTAACCATTTAAAGCAGTGTCTCTATCGACTGGCATTATAATGTCTGAAATAATTCAGATTTTGTTCGTGTTGCTCAGTGAATGAAAGACAGCAATGATGATTGTTTTGTAGCAGTTACGAACTTATGCTGTAGATGATTTATTATAGTGTTTTCTTATTCTAAACTGTTTATGTCTGAAAATGCCTCTGATTAAGGAGAGTATRCCTTAAAAATAAAAATTTCAGATTCTAGTAATAAATTGCTTAAATAAACAGGGAGGTAAAAAAGGGGATCATGGAAATGTTTTGCCGTTGTTCAATTAGCTTAATTCGTTAGTGCTGCCCCATCTGCAGGTCACTCTCTGATAAGCAGCGTTTTTTGTTTTTTGTTTTTTGTTTTTTTTATACTAGTTGACAGTAACGAACCCTGTCCTGCTACCAATGCTGTGCTGATAATAAGTGTTCATCACTGCTTCCAAAACTGCTTAGATGTTCATAAATAAGTCACAATTCCTGTGAGGTTTACTTCATATGTTCTTAATTCTCTGGCATTAAAAAAAAAAAAAAATCGTTAAATGGATATGTGAGGATTGAATGTAATTTCTCTGTCCTGTACTGGGTGATCTATATGTATGGAAAAAGGAAAAATAGCTTTTGTGTTCTGGAAAAAGTTTTTGGTTTTGCATTTTGGAAACTCTGTGCCTCAAAATAAAGATGGACAGTTTGTTTCACTGTCTTTACTTGTAAATGATAAAGATCCACAGAGAAAGGAAATTCCRGTTTGTTTCTAGGGATATTTTGGCAAATATTGGGCTAATTAGGAGTCTGGGCAAAAGCAAAAGGAAGTACTTTCTAAAGCAGTGATCATAATCTGAAATGGAGTTMTGATAGTTATGAGTTAACTGGGAGTCTTCTGCTATTTATGGCAATACTTTTGAGCACAATAGATGTAGAGTCATAAATGAAGTCAAGGCAGTTGCAGGAAGGGAGTCTATCCATWTAATAAATCCATATATCCATATAATAAACTTGAGACCACTTTAGAAATGAATACCTCTTGCTGTTATGAAGCAAAGCATATGCATTATATATTATAGAGCATTGTTTGCAATGTTATGATCACTATAAARCACAAAATATGATTAATACTGCTACTGATAAATAAGGTTAGTTGTAAAACCTGTAAAAACAATTTAAAGCAAGAACAGATAATTTCCAACAAATTCTAGTGTAAATTTCTCTTTAGAATATGTTGACGTTTCCATAGGTTTACAGAAGTTAATCCAATAATCTACTTGTATTAATTTCCTGTACTTTCTGTCCATCCTCCCCAAAGTTATACTGTTATGATACTACTTTTGGTACAAAAACCATGATTTCACACATTGTTTGGGACCAGTCTCCTGTTCCGCTATTTTCTAAAGAAACTATTTGATCTGTCAGTATTTCTAATGAACTATACACTAAGCCACACAATGATTTGTGTACAAAGCTACCATGATTAGTCTCATAAAGCTTATTCTCATCTGTTTCAGTTTTCAGACTTTTAAAATAGGAGTTTTTCTTGTCAAAGATGATGATATGCAGATGTAGAAAAATAAATACCTATTTGTATTGAGTCATGTGAGTTCATTTGGGTATGTTTGGCTCTTCTTTGTTTAAGAAGTTAGACAGTCCAACAGACTCATTAATTCCTCATGAGCTGTGACATTGGTGGCACTTTCAGGTAGATTGTTACCATTTTCAAGTATCAAAACATACCATTCTCACAAATAAAATGGATCAGCCCTGGCATGTTTTCTTTGCTYGAGTTCTCTCTCTGACCCCCCTCTGCCAGAGTCTATTTAAGTGCAGAGGATGGACCTTTTCAGCTTTGGAATACCCAGCCCAGGCAGTCTTCTCAGCTATGTGATTTTACTGAATAGCTTCTCAAAAAATATTTTCTAAGGGTTCTTGCCTTTCACAGCAATGGCATGCAATTGTTAAAATTTGCTAATGTAAAGTTACCTRTGGAAAAGAATTTTAGACGTAACTAAAAACTTCTTAAGGCTTGCATAWCCCTTTATCCCCTCTCAGTAATCCAATTTCCTCCTGTGGTTTTGGAAAATGAAGTGTTATACTGTACCTGTAACAAGTCCTGTAAGAATTCAGTCTTTGATGTATTGACAAGAAAGCTTCTTGGCAGCTATAAAACTCTAATTTTTCACCAGTAAATAGATTATGTTTCTCTTTGCTGAGAAATACTTATTACCACTGTAAATCTAAAACTCCCTGCCACTTTAACCAAGCCATGGGAGTAGACAGCTGCTAATAGCAAGCAGGAATGTTTTAATTACCATTAACAGTGGATTAGCATTAAAATATTTTCTACTCATATCGCAGTCCTTGTCATCTCTCTTACTATGACAGGAGGTAAATCATATCTCTCAATTTTGTTTGGCTACTGAATCATCCAATGGGAGCTCATCCCAATATACCTATAGCCCCAGGAGGGCTCATTATGACATGAAATTCCTCTGGCACAGTGAAGGAGCTCTTTGAAATTCCCAACCACAAAAGTTTGCTCTTGCTGCAGTCAATTAGTTGTTGCAGCTATCATAAGGTGTTCCTATGACCTATACAGTGCTGGGAGATAACATGTATGAACACACATGTTTTTCTTCTGAGCTAGATGACCTGAATACAACCTGAAATCAATTATTAATGTGTGTTGTCCCAGCCCAATGTTCAGTGTTAAAAAAAACAAAAGAATTCTGGGGCAGTTGGCCTCACTATTCCTATTTTTGTTATTTTCTCCTTATTTATAATACAGAGGTTAACCATGCATGAACAGGCAAGATCTATAGACATTTTATACATACAGGAGGATGACCTTTATGAGAAAAAACCAAAGACCAGTTTTCCCTGTACTTGTGGAGTATTTTCAAATGCTTCCCACAGACTTTCTAGAGAAACTAGCACTACTCAACTCTGCAATATGTTCAAGACAAATTAAGGTTTACCTGTTTTCTTTTGGCAAGAGTAGAACCCAAAATTTTACTCAATGTTGAAGCATACAGGAATCTTTTGTTACCTGGTACTTATCCAATTGCCTTTTTTTTTTGCCTATACATAGACAAAGGAGGAAAAGGATAAAAATATGTTAATGAAGTTCAAGTTAATGCAACAGCAAAACCTTAGAGAGCGCTATACAGTAGGGGTAAATAAAAAGCTGATATATTTTTTGCTTCCCATCTTTTTCTGTTCCATTTTTCATTCTACAGAAAGAAAAATTTTCCTTTCCACTCATAAATCCTTTCCTTCATCTACCAAAATCAGGTATCATAAAATACTACTGAAAATTGCCTCTGCTGAGAAAAACAAAATCAAAGTAAACCCCGCTTTTTCTCTGAAGCATCTCATTGTAATATTCCTTAGCATGTCAGCACTCACCCACACATTCATCCAGAACTGGATTCTGTAAGCTTGCCCTATTTTTCAGTATTCATTTCACAACTTATAGCTGCAATCTCTAGTGGCTCAAAGTTTTCAGCAGACTTCACTGGTTTAATCTAGCTTTATTGTTGATGTTAAATGATTTCTTTCTTCCAGACCCTTACAAGAACACACAGTCATCAGTGAAAGTTCTTGAAATTCTTGTGCTAGGGAAGTCAGCTAATGCAACTAGACAAAGATTCCCCCTAATCCCATATAGAAGCCAGTTTTGACTGTTTGATTTGGAATATTCTTGAGATATTTCTCCTTCTATAATGATGCCTCTGGTCTTTCCAACTTCTATTTCATCACTGAGGGAAGAATGATATAGTTTTCCATAAATCTGTATAAAGTTAAATTTCACTTTCCCAAAGATCAAATCTGATCAAGCAATATTAAGACAACATGCAGACACCCATGTCCATGTACTAGAAGCTAGAAAACATTTCCCTGTAGTTCGRAGAAGTATTGCTCAAAATGTCTGTAGCTATGTGGCATTGCACAGCCCTTATGTGATTCATCAGCTTGTGACTCCGGAGTTTTTAGCTTGTATAATTTAGATCACTCATAAAAATAGTTATTTAACCATCAATAGGAAATAAAAAAAAATATACAAAACCCCCCAGTTTTACTTTTGGGTGTAACTGAGTACAGATAAAACCCAATAACATGAAATAATGAAAACTTGCTTTCTTTAGGCAGTCGCTSTGTCTGTGCACTGTTACAGCTGCAGGAAACAGTTTGCCTTTCCTCACTTGCAAGTGCTCAGGAAGATTCAGGGTCTTGTTACTGCTGCAGTAACATGTGAGSGCTCAGACCAGAGGCATTTCAGGTTTTTGCAGATCGTTGCTCCCCATTTGTCTTCTTGATACTCCCCCTAGTGCATAGGTCTGTTTATTTTCTTTCTGACCTGTTTTACTACTCAATCCCAGTTGGAAGATCTCCCTACTCCAAGATCCTGCTCTTTAAATTCCATTTTCATTTCACTTTAATTATGAAATTATTCAATGTATTTTGGGAAAGGAAGGACCTTGTGCAGTGTGGATTGATACCATTTTCACATATGCTTTTCTCATGTTACTAACAATATGACAAGTTTTTCTCTAACACCGTGTGTAATATATTTTTTACAGCCCTTGGGTTTGTAAATGTGGATTTCAATATTAATCCATTTCCTTTCCTCGAAGTCATGGTACACGATCTGAAGAAGAGATGGAGGTAAATAATGTGCATAGCTTCAGAAAAGTGAATTTCTTTTATAAATCATTATTGCGATTATATGAAGTACAGTATCATTTATTTGGAAAAATTCAGTGGTACCTTGAAATTTAGTGTTCTACAGTTTAAGCTTATTTTAAACTCACTGCAAAATTACAGCATGATGATTAGTACCACAGAGAACTGATTCATGTATATTTCTATTGTAGAAGAAAATTGCACTGGACTTGATTGAGGTTTGAAATAAGGAAACAGATACAGTGCAATCTGAACATCTTGACATCTTCTGAACCAGTTTTTTTAGAAAGAATATTTCCTTCTAGAGATTTATTACAAGTGAAACTCTTCATATCATGGTAAATAAGATGTAGTTTTCCTGTGTGTAGAAGCAAACCCCGAGATTTCAGGAAGGATTCTACCTCTCCAATCCCTCTTGAGTAGTGTTATTGAATTTGTGCTTTCATATGTGCCATCTCAGGCAAAACTCCTCTGTGTTCTTGTACCTCCTGAAGACTTTATTCAAATACTAATATGGAAGCATACCCAGCAGCCCTCTCCCATTGCACTTGAACAGTTTCTCCATGTCTAAGCAGTTCACATTCCTRTTTATTATCCCATCATGGGAATCATTCTCCCAGAGGCTTGTCTCAGTTGTTTCTGGTTCCCCATTCAYGCTCCCTATGGATTAATGAATCTCTGAGATGAGGCCCTCTGAGGAGTGTGACAGAATCTGTTGTGAGAGCTTGCTTTTGAGCAGGAACATCAAGGACTTTATAGCTGCCTGTTACATGGGCAGTTTCTCTGAAGGTTTACATCCAGAAAGCTTGAACTTGAATTACTTTAACAACATTTTCAAGTTTTAGCTGTTTGAAGCTATGTTACATGACACTGTATTCCAGGGCTCATGGGCATAGGGTTGGTTTTCTCTTTGCACTGGACAGGAGCAATTTAGATGTGTTCCACCAGAGAAGATGGGTGACTTTCTGCAGGAGTCTTGCACAGACTGATGAGAAGAGAACTTCCAATGTTCAGAGGGATGAACTCTAATTTCTAGAGTACATTAGTTTCATTTTAAAATGGGATGTAGGAATAGTTGGGAGAATTATCTTTTTAAAGTAGCTGTTATTTCTATGTAATAACTGGCACTCACATTTTCTTCTTGCAAATCAAAATTTTGTTCCAGTAATCATCTGGAAATCCAGACTGAATATTGTGTGGTGAAAAGGTATTTCTTAGCACTGTAAACACCAATTTAAAATGAATACTTATTCTCAGAATGCCACTTTTGAAAGATACAAGACCTGTGAAATATGCTTAAACTGGAAGAAGTTTCTCTGCTGAAGTTTCAGAAGTTTCAGAAGCTCCATTATATTGAAATTCAGCTTACTTTGGTAGTARCTTGTGATGGGACTGCAGCCATGTCTGGAATGCTGTGTCACGCTAAGGACTTAAAGGACCTTACACCAGCAAGAATTGTTCCAAGAGGGCAAATTTAAGAGTTGTTCAATTCTAAACAGCAATGGGCCTGAAATATGTCCCTAGATGTGAATATGAATGGAAGTGCTTCCCTTTACTTTTGCAGCCCAAAAATCAATTGTTAAGGCCAATGCTTCTCTGTTGTTATGGGCAGAGTTCACTGACAGCTTTTTTCTTACAGTTGATGGTAGGCTGTTTCCAGAGGTGGAATTAGTGTCCTAGTTTGTATGGRTAGACCTGAGATGTCTCCAGTTGTTACTGACAGGTGTGGGGTTTTGTGTGTAACACTTTGTGCAGAGCAACATACTCCAAATATCCATTTCACGTCCATGAAACTTGTAAATGTATGTAATTGGCATGAAGATTAATTCAGTTCAAAGGGAAGCTGACTGATTAAGAAAACTTTGAGTTCCAGTACCTTWTAAAAAATAAATTGCAGAGAATGTAAACTTGTTCCTTTGCATCCTTTGATTATTTTGCATAATCAGTAGGAACTCCTGGTGGAAGTGCAGGCAGTGAGGTGCTGTGTTCCATTATGCTTGCTTTCTTTAGGAAACAGTAAGTTTACAATTGAAAAGTTAGCTTTGTTTATCAACCTCTGGTGTGTACTGTGCCAATTTCTTTTTTTCTCTTCTGGCACTGGCCTACCTTTTACCTTTAGAAATTGTATTTAATATTGTTAGACGCAGACTGTGTGCGAGAACACAGTGTGAGGGGAAAATAAGAGTGAAAAAGGGGAAAAATAAAGGAGTGAAAAAGGGGCCACTTTGGTGTRGTGCCACAGGCTGGGCACAGCTTCTGTTAGTAATCAGAGCAGCTCCCCTGGTGCAGTCTGTGGCTGGCTGTCAAAGGGCTGCTGCGGCTGGCAGCGTGGGTCTGTCCTCAGCAGCGCTCATCTCCTYGGCGTCTCTGGCTGGAGCGAACAGGAACGCTGCTTAGGACCCTTGTGTGACCTTGGAGTAGCACCAGATCCTGGAACACTGGGTAGGTTCCTTTTCTGGGGTTTGTAGCCACAAAGTACAGTTTTGGCTGGGTCCTAGTCAGTGATGGTTATTGCTAATGGCCTCTGGCTTCTTCAAAGTGTCAGTCTACAAAGAAAAATAATGTCATGTAGGAGTTTATTGGTCTGCCTCTGTGAATGAGRAGGTAGGGTAGAGAAATGGTCCCCAAGTGTACAACTGGCTTTAAGTGGCTCAGCTGCTCTTCTGCATTTGAGTGACAGTGGCATTAAGGCAGCACAGAATCCCAACTATTCATCTTTTCTGGGTAGAGCAGCTGTCTTTCAGTAACAGCTAGAGGAATGCAGCTCTGCTCTGTGACACTGATGTAAGGCAAGCTAGGATAGCAAGGATAATAGGTTCATGCATAAAGGACTACATTATTTCCTTTACCTAAACAACTGATTAAGGTAAGAGGTAAATATTTATTTACCATCTAAAAGTATTATATAATTTATGGAATTTAAGTTAAAATCAGAGTTAAAAAAATAGTAGATAAAATCTGATTTACCCCATCTGTATATTTTACAAATACTTTAATGTTACAGATAAATGATTAAAACCAAAAGAATATAATACACTAATTCYACTTAATAGTACAAATGTATGAGCTTAGAATAATGGTTAATGAAATTCTAAACCTTTTCCCTTTATCCCCAGACCATCTCATATCATCTCCCCCCATCTCCCTTACCTACAGGCTATGGATGTAAGTTGTGTATATATCCTTCAGGAAAACTAAAGGTTAAGTTTCTGTTTAGGATGGAAGTGTTAGCCCCTGAGAAGAAAACACACGAAGAGAATGAAGATTTGCAACAGTATCCTCAGAAGCCTGCAAGCTGCAAGAAAATGCTTAGGAATTGCTGCTTGATAAAGCGAATTTTTGCCTGGAAAAATTTGAGCTCTAAAGGTACCTTTTCTATTGAAAATTTAAGTGTAGGAGAAATTGTTGTCCTTCCAAGAATTCTTAATTTTTGATACAATGGAATTACTGATTTTAACATCAGTCAAGTTACAGGTACAAAAAGTCTCTGCTGTCTTGAGTCTATTGTGCAAAGAGATTAAAAATGGTACAGCTTTGATTGAGGTGCTTTATCATAATGTGATAAAAATAATTGTACTGCATGAGTATTCATTTTGCAGCACATAAAAATACATGGTCTGCAGAAAAAAAATCCTTCAGTCAGAAGATAAATGAGTAAATGTAAAATCCCAGCAATTTATCAGGGCCCAACCCAAAATTCTGTTTTGATGAGTAAAACCTTCTATTATTGTTGTCAGAGTATATTTGGATAGAAATTACATGATCAATCCCTTTGTCTTTGAGGAAATGGAGGAAGGTAACATTCTGTCACATTTACACATAATGATGTTATGTACTGTATTTATTAATAAATACTGAAAGAAATGCTTCTTTTTAACTTAGAAGTTGGCTGTGAAATATCTCACCATTGAAAGTTGAACTCTTTTATGAATATTAAATTAAACAGCAACCATCCTGAAATGATGGTTAATCTGTTTCACATTATTTCCCTCAGGAACATACAAACAGTTAAGCATTTTATTCAGCACAGATTCTTCTCTTTACCAATTATTTTAAAATATAAGGGAAAAAAACTGTCCCAAACAATTCTTTTGCATTTTAGCAGCATTTTTCATGCCCTTTTACACAGTTTAGGCAAGAAAAAMAAAACCAAGCAAACAACAAACCAGCTCCTCAGTATATTCAATTTGTGTCTAACAGAATGAAAAARATGCATGACATTGTTTTATCATGAAGAGCTAAGTCACCACAACCTCAGTGTGTGATATGTTATTTTATTTATACATTTACTTGAAAGGCTGTGCACTAGTAGCTTAGTTCAAGCTTTTAGAAACAATGTTTTGGTTAAATACAGCCTACCTCTGCACTGATCTCTGCATTGTCAAAGTAAATAAGTGTTTCATGTGCCTTTTAATCTGAGCATAAACATTTAACTATTCTTGGCCACTCATTTTTAGAGCTTTAGTTTAATATTTTCAACAAATGGCTCATTTAATCACATGCATACTACGGTTTGCTAAAAAAATGTTTGATTTTCTATTATTGTATCAGGTTGTACCTATAATTTGCTGCACTTTCTATTTTTTGGTATTRTTACTGGAGCTAATGAGGCAAAAATAGATTTTCTGTAACTCGTTCAGAATGCTCATCCTTTCGTTCATGCAAATTTTCAGAACTTTTTTCAYTGGAATATTTATCATCAATCTCAGTATGAAATAGAAATAATCACCTTTCTAGAAATGGGTGAATCTAAAGTAAATTGCACTGAAGTTTATAGGTCTGATTCTTCAGTACCTTCAAACTAGCTAATAATTTACACCTCCACAAAGGGTCTGAAAACAGTCAATAGGTGATGATAGTGCTAAGGATTTATTTTATTTTGGTAAAGTGAATTAGCAGAGAGATGAATCACTGTAAAATCGGGCTCAGTAAAGGTACTCTTTCTGACTCCAACAAASTCAGAATCTGACACATATTTAACCCAAAATGAAGCTTTTATTTTTGCTTTACGTAATACCAAATTATAGAAAGCATATTCCCATAGGGACACCTCTAGAAGAAGCTTTGAATATTTATCAGGGTCAAGAAGACTGACATCCCAAGTTACTTTATTCAGCACTCTTCTCTTGTCCAAAGTGACCTCCTTGGCCGCACGGGTTTTGTTGGACTGCAATGACAGAGCATTCCCAGTACTCATGACAGTGCTGTAGGAACCAAGAGCACATGGCCAGAGAGCTGCTTGCTCAATACCTACTTTCTTCTGCTGGAAACGTGAAAGTGGGTTTGCAAATCATATTGTGACGGCTCATTCCCACTTAGGCATTCTTTTACACAAGTCAGATTCCCCACTGGTTATCTTAGCTTACTTACACAAGTAATGTGGGATAAAAATAGTTGTTAGGCAGTTGAGACTTGTAGTTTAGTATTTAAAAAAAAAAAAMCCTTAATTTTTTCTGTTCACATTTCTAAAAAATCATAATGGTAAATACCAGATTATTTGGTAATTCATTGCCCTTGTAACAGTTTGCAGCTGTAAATGCTGGAAAGTAATGGATATTTGATCTTTCTTTTAACATAGATATTATTTCTCCTCTACAATTCATTTTTCATGTTGTAGCTTATTTCTATGATCTTGCGACTGAGTTTGTCAACATGTTTTAACTTCATAGAATTAATGATATTTGCAGAGACAATTTTCATTTATGAATTTGGAGCAGGAAAATAAATATTTGATTTACTGCAATGTTTGGATAGTTTAAGTCTATTTTCAGAATGAAAAATCTTTACTCTTATGATAAGATTTTAGAATATCTTCACASTGGGGATGCCTTCCTGCTCTTCCTGTTTCAAAATCTAGGAATAAGAAGAATGTTATAACATAAGTACCGGAAAGATAATTATTCTCAACCCTTTTTTCATGCAGTATTTAAACAGCAGGCATTAAATACATGAGTGCATCCTCAAAAGAATGATCAAGAGAATTAAAAAAAAAGCATTTCATTGTATTTCAGAGGAAAGTAAATGAAATAATGTGGTTGTCAATGGAAAATGTTTCTGTACTAAACCCAGTATTTTAATCTCAAAGCTKCTCAAAGCTCGGTAATTTGACTAATTCCATCAGACAGAGTTTCAGAGAGCAGGCATCTTGTAACTGAGAGCAGAGAAACAGACTATGACCAGTGCCAGGAATGCATCAATGAGACCTCCATACAGCAGTAACCTCTGAGCCAAAGTTTAAAGGTTATGTTAAAAAAACTTTCACTTTCRAATGCTCAATTTCAAAAATGGGCAGCCTGAAGCATCCCCTCACTAAAGCAGCAGCCTCCTCWGTAAGCCTAGGACAGTCATGAGATTTCCACAATTGTTCTATGCCATGAATATACATTTTGCTGCAGATTTTATAGAATGCAAATGAGAGACACCAAGAGGACAACAAGTTATCTGTCATGAAGATAAATTTGGAGGCATTGTACTGCTGACTCTGCATTCATACTGCTAAAAATATTATACATGATCAAATTTATTTATATTTTTACATTGTTTGTGTTTCCTGATATCACATATGTATGAGTTGAGGTATGAGGGCTTTAGGAATAATCCCAAACTGTCAATCATTGTGTGTGTTTTTCCCTGTCAAGTAGCACATTTGAACAAGATAGAAGGAAAAAATAGCCCAAGTTATTTCAGAGCTAGTTAAAATTCTGCTCTGCCTAGGGTACTTCATATTGTCTCAGACCAYGGATAGCTCAAAAAATTCCTGCTGAATATTGTCAGTACTGTGTTTTTAAATATGTGCTTCAAGTGAACAAGGTAGTAGTTTGTCTCCTGTGACCCATTTGCCTTTGCTTCTCCTATGCAAATAAGTTGACCATTGCTTTGAAATCTACTCACATCTCAAGGTCTCTCAAAGACCATGAAAAACTTTTCCTCCTACCTGTTACAAATTAAAAAAAAACAAACAACTTTTTTCATATGGGATAAGTATCCTTTGGACTGAAACATTTTTCCAGTGTCTCTCAGCATTACTTCCCATGTGTTTCTACTCCTTTTTTATTGAGCAATGAAGTGATGAGGCAAAGACAATTTGTAAGGTAGAAACTGATGGTATCAGGATTACCTACAGGGTTTATATTCCAGCCCYTAACAGCCTTAATTAGAAACTATCATGATTCATAATTATGAGACAGGAGTTTTTCCTAACTTTATTACTGAAGCAAAAATTTTTTTTTTGTTTGCTTGTGYATGAAGTGATAGTTCCTGAAATCTGCCTGGTACTAGTCAACCTTCCCTACAGGAAGAATATGAAACAAATGGTGTAGATAAAAATGTCAGAAAACAACAATAAATAATAGATACTCAGTGTCAGGAATACCATATACTCCTGACTTCAATCCCTTGTCCCAGTAGCGGCTCTTTACTAACAGTCCTCTCCTAAAGGATTGCTGATATACAGTTCAGATATTAMCTTGTCCAGTAATTTAATTTTTATGGCCTGTCCAATGTGTCATTTTTTACTTCATGTAATTTCAAACTACATTGTGTAATTTTTGTGGTTTTTGTTTYCCCTCAGCTTTCTCACAGATGCTTTGAACATAGCTTGGTTTCTTCGGCTGAAATCACAGATTTACGTGAGAGGACCTATATATGGGCACTAGAAAACATTTTTCCTGTGTGCCTATAGAACTGCAGTTCACATGACTTTGCAATTTTGAGTCTGAAAGTCTTTAAGAGAAGAAAAAAAAGACGGGTGGGGGAAAGCAGGGAGAGTGCAGGAAAAAAAGAGATCGAGAAAGGGAGATAGGTTGTGGAGACCAAGGACTGTGTCCCTTGCTAGACCTCCTTCTCCTTTCCATTCTAGATGCTCAGCAAGCCAATAATTAGATCATAACCCTGTGCAATCTTTCTTGAATGATCAAAAAGGAGGTTTTGTAGTCTATGACTGCATGTATTAATGATTGAAGACATTAGCATATCTGAGATTYTATGCTCTGAACACAAACATGGAAAGCCATTTAAAAATAAAAACTTYAACAGTTTTCGGAAATACTGAAATAATTATTTTGTAAAAACTACAAAAAAATTTATTTGAGAATTCAAATCAAGCAATGTTTAGCTGACTTCATCTATTTAAAATATTAAAATGTTTTACAATTTGATTCTGCTTGGTGCGTGTTAATCTTCAGTAAGTTTGCTACCCAGAACTTAGACCCAGGAAATCTTACAGCGTGAAAAGCTTATTCATTTTGTGTCTTTGAATGATATTTTTGCAGAATTAATGAATTTTGCTCAGTAATGCTTTGTGCATATTTTTAATTTCAGTGAACTATGAATTAGCACTCTTTCTTGTCTCTAGTAAGTCAAGTCATTTTGCCTTACACCTTCTGGCTTTGTGTGCAAATGATTCATTTTCTGTTATGAAAGTTTTCCCTTCTGAACAAATATTGAATACATTGTATAYACATATTTTTCAACTCACCGAACTGGATGGGAAATGTGGATACATTTCATTTAAATGTAGAAGTATTGTTAAGTGAACACTTCTATTTATTTCAAATTCTTTTCTTGAAACCGATATAGGATTCTATTCTTAGCTAAATAGTTCTTCACATTAGAATAATGATATAGTTGAACACGTTTACTAGGTATGAAAAGAATATTTTAAAAAATGCTAAGAAAAGAAGAATTATAAGGAGTAGTAATCTATTTGTAATATTTTTTATTTTGCTTTACACTAAAGCCTGTTCACCCATTATAATCTCAGACGAAGGAGTTTGTATTAAGTTAYGTGGTAAAAAGGGGCACCTTTTAGTTTGTTCCCTTCCTGACAAATGCTAACTCTGAAAGAAAAATCATGGCAATAAAATTAGAGGCTCTCCCTGGTGAATGTAATTTTCTTTTAAATTTGTTGCACGGAGACATCTAATCTCAATAAGACTTCTAATACTATCATCAGGGTAGCAGTCATAGTTAATGTCAGAAATCAACAGGATYATGTATTACATAGGAATTCTTGCTGTCTTTCAGATCATTAAAATGGGAATTTGAAAAACATTGATTCTCAAAATTTAGAACTGTTCCAGAATGATCATTTTTCTTGAAAGCGCTTTTACTGTGTATTTGTGTACAGGCTTGTTAAAAGTTGCATGTAGCTAATGAAAATGTGAGGCTCTGACACACAGTTTTGTATGTATAAAATTATCTCACATCATTTTTGGATACAGAAAGCTTAATAATCACTCTTCTTTATTTCTCATAAAAAGCCCCTCATGAACATATATCTTATGATGCCCCTAAAGTTTTAAATTTAATACTTGGAGGCCACAGTCATTGCAAAAGATCTTGCAGCTTTACTCTGTACTTAAAAGGTTTTTAAACATTTCCAAATTTTAAAATAAAGTGGCTGAACTTTTGCAATAATCACTACTTTACAGTTTGGAGAGAATTCATACATGCATTTTTAGAGCCCTTGAAACAGTTATTAGTGACTATAAAAGTAAGCATTATCCATAACTAAGTTTTTAAAGATGCTTAATAAAAAGATAGCAAGTTGCAAAGGACAGATTATGAAGTCAGTTCTTAGAGTGAATGTGCCTGCAGTGTAAGGAGAATGATATTTCATGGAAATCAGATTTCCTTAACATTTTAATCAAAAGATTAAACATGCTCGACAGTTAACCCTTGAGAAATAAGGCTCAGAAAGATGTGGGTGTATCACTCCATGGAGTTTCTGCTCTATGCTTCCCTGGATATATAAACATTACAGAGCAAGGTCTGTTTTTCCTTTTCTCTTGGAGGTTTGTTTCCTTTGCGTAAGAATGGATTTTTATGGTCTCCTGCAATTGCCACCTTTATAACTCTGACATTGCCSTTATCAGGAGGGACATGATGCTGGAAGAGGAAGCCTTAACTCATGGCAGATTGCTGCCTTTTAGGCTCTGCATTTGCAGAAGATCAAGGTGAACTCACAAACTTTTTTGGTCTTTGCGTCTCTTTCTTCTCCTACTGACAGGTATTAGTACCAAGCAGTTTGCATAAACTTCCTAAGAGTGTACAATTTTAAATTAGCTCTAGTTAAGAGCCATGAGCAGACCCTTTTTATTAACCATTTAGTTTTTGATTAATCATCACAARTGTGGCTTTTCTTCTCATATAGAAAGCATGAAGAACCATCAAGCTGACTGGAACCTTTCCAGGAATGTCACTATGAACTCTGCATGATKAAATTTTATTTTTCTGTTGAGATCATTAATCCTTCTTACCAATGATCACCTTATTTTTCAATCACTTTAAATTATTAAAACACAATACTACCATCTTCTTGAATTGGACTGAAGAATGCAAGGAATAGCTGATTAACTACTTTTTAATCAGCTGATTATACCAGAAATATAGTTGTTTCTCTAATTCTTCTTGTTTCTCTAGCAAAATTTGAGTCGCTACTTCAATATTATGTAGACATTTGAAAATTATCCATTGCACTAMAATATAGGAGTTATATTCTCTTAGCATGAAAGGAAGTTATGAAGTTCTGACCTTTCCATTGGAGAATTGTGTATCTAATTTTATTTCCCCATATATTCCTTAATTTTTGCACAAAGGTCAGTGACCCCTTTTTTAAAAGAAAAAAGGAAATTTTGCTAATTTACTGAAAATCTTTTACTTAAAAATATATGTCCTAGCAATCAAAGGTTTGTAATACAATGAATTATAGAGATCCACTACTTTTGAAAACTCAAATATATCCTATATGAAACCAATATATATTCCTATTAAGTCTCTGTACTTGCAGTATCTTTGATTTTTACCATGTCTGCCAACTGGTGATTTTTTATTTAAAAACATTTTATCAGTCCAAAACTAATAGGCCAAAGAAGCATATTAGATTAAGCAGAAGGACTTTTATATTCATAGCATACTTAGAAAATGGAATCAATCTTTAAATATCTTGCCACTTTCCATCTGGGCATTATTCCAGCAATTTAAATGGCTAAATATATTGAGAGTATTCCAGATTAAATGAGATCTCTGAATGTCTTTTTATAAATGGTATGGCTTGTAAAGAACTGAATTTGCTGTGGTGGTTGGCGATATCTGCGTTTTGTTTACTGAAGTGTACTGAGTGTTACTGCAGTGTAACACAACTGCGTTTGCAAGCATCTGTCCCTGGAAAAAATCCCGTGACTGGAAGGAGCACTTCTATTGCAGATCAAGCAACATGACAGAAGCAGCTTCTTAAAAGAAGTATGCAAAAACAGTTGGGGTTTTGTTTGTTTGTTTTTTGTCATGGTGAATCATTATGAGTGGATAACACCACGAATTATCAAAAGAAAAGGAAAACCAGCATATCTCAGAAGTGAAAAGTCAGGGCAGAAAAGAGTAGGCAAAATTACATGTTGCTTTGTTTTCTCTCCCCATCCCTACCCTCCTCTCCCCCTTTAATTTAAATGCTTCTTTCTGTGGGAGTCTGCAGTGTGCTCTTGGTAGTTCCGGCACACACCAGTTCTGATAGGACAGATTTGGCCTCCTTTAAGCCCAAAAGGGGTAAGTGGGAGCACTTGGGGCTTTTCAATGTTGCAATAATGCTGTGCTGCTGGGACATCCCTGCTGATCCTCCCACTAGCATTATCTTCTTGGCAAGGAGATGCGTTCTCAGTTATTCTTTAACTTTCTTACTCATCCTTTCAGTGTGCAAGAAACTAATAAAAAATCAATAAGGAAGTAAAGTTTTCCACCAAGCCATCTAAATGTTTAGTGGGCTCAATGACAATATTAGTCATACATGGCAATGGTGCAATTGGATTTTCCAGATCACCCGAGCCAAATGCCAGCAAGCCTATACTGTGCAGGAAAGCAGAAGGCATATTTGGCTTCACATGTCACAGAAAATGGTGTAGGAAATATTGGTATACCTATGTGCTTTTTGTACTCTTCTCTGTAACCCTCCATGTTTGAAGCTAACCTGATTTCTTTGTTATGCAGGCTGGGAAAAGGAATATGTTGATAAGTGAAAAAGTTGAAAAATTTTAATAGCATAATACTAAAAGTCCTTTTCTGATACATAATTTGATTTGTATAATCGTTGGTCTTGTGGGTGTAAAAGAAAGATACTTGAAAGGATTGAGGTTATTATTGTCAACAGTAGAGAAGACCTATTTCTGACAAGGCAAGAACCCAAGTTCTAGGGCAATAGTAAGGTGAAGCTGGTTTTGTCACCTGCTGCAGTCCTAARCCTATGCAGAGGCTTGAGCGTAACAGCGAGAATGACTGCCAGCAAGAATATATAGAATTTAAATCTCTGTCAGTTCACATCACCAAGTTCCTCTGAATAGAATTAGCAGCACTACATCTGAATTCCTTGTTATACTTAATATATATATATWTTTAAAGCCATAAAAATAACACAGCTTTTGGCTGTAGCATCTATCAGCTGAACTGTTATAAATGTCTCTGTGTTTATCTTTGCACATGGTTGTGTTTATCTTTGCTGGCTGAGAGGTAAAACTTTAAAAGACCCTTCAGTTGACAAGAGCTRTCCTTACCAAGCTGTGATAGTTTCACTGCTTAAACTAAATCCTTTGATTCATACCACTTCTGATGCAACTGAGATGAAAAGTGACCAGTGAGAAAAATCAAACTTGGAGCAGGGGAATCATCGCAGTATGTCCCTACGGTAACATAAAATTAATTCTTGTGTTCCTGAATCTCAATATTCTCTGCTGTGAGAAAACACAGAAGTTAGTCCATCTCGTTCTAGTTTTGAATGATATGGGCACACAGTAATCGACWGTAGCTATCTGTTTATCTCTTTCCTTGCTGTCAAATTTGTCTGAAACTGAAATGCCTCTATTTTTAATAAAAAAATCCAGTGTAATTCCATAGTTGTTGACTGAACAATTTAGAAAACAGTGAACRAAACAGGATACAAAAAATGAAAGAGGTCCATATGGTTAATCTATGCTGGAGAACCGGATTTCTTCTCCCACAGAGCCCCTGTGTCATGGAATCATAGAATATGCTGAGTTGGAAAGGACCCATCAGGATCATCCAGTCCAACTCCTGGCCCCRTGCAGAACACCCCAAGAATCACACTGTGTGTCCAACAGTATTGTTCAAACACTTGAATGCTGTCAKGCTTCGTGCTGTGACCCCTTGCCTGCGGTGCCCAAATGCCCTCTGGGTAAAAAACTTTTCCTGGTATCCTGGTAAACCTCCGGATGTGATGTGAAGGAGTCAGTCAAGACAAATTTTTGGTACTGAGACTATGTGTTTCTTGTTTTCTGAGTGAATCCTTTGGGTTTGATTTGCAGAATATTGAGYACTTGCAGCATATCTAACTAGGCTTTGAACATATATGAAAGGCTGTGTATTAAGCATTGTGAAAATGAGCTTCCTTGGGTTTCTTACCAAGTGCCAAATTAGTCAATACCTTTGATCTTAATCTCAACTGTGCCTCTGTTCTGCATGAAGTAGGTATAATAATAACCTCTCATCTCACAAGGACATTTTGAATATAAATGTAGTAATGTTTGTGAAGCACTCAGACACTGCAATRATGAACATCAGAGAGAACTCTGTTTTCAGTTCAGATTTTCAATAATGTTTGATACCTAAGTTGTGGGGGCACAAAATGAGGGAAGTRTGAAGTTTTGAATTTGGTAAATAGCTAATATCCGTGAATGAAATTAACTTATCAAAAGAAACTGCCTTTCAAACTAAAGCACATCATCATGTCATTAAAAGGTTGCACCAAAATGCATATGTAGAAAGGGGCTGAACTAATGCTGTTAGGATTTATGATCACGGTACAGTTCTTTTGATGTACACTTCCTCTGTAATTAATATATATACCAGCGTTTCTGCGTGGGAAGGATTCATAACATAAAACTCAGATCTTTGCTTGTAGTTCAGCTTAAAAGCAGGGATAATGTGATTGATCTAAGCATCAATCCCTAGGTTACAAGGAGTGAGTGGTACAGAAGGATGTACACCTTGCAGTTAATTGTGCTAAATCTTGGCTTGCTGGAATGAATGAGAACCTTGCCATTAAGTCCCGTCATAAAAGGAATTTCATTTAATTTGTTTACATAAATTTGCTTTATACATATATATATATATATATATATATATATATATATAAATATATATATATATATATATATATATATATATATATATATATATATATATATATATATATATCTCTAAATATTTAACTTATCAGTATTGGGTTAATTCAATTTGCTTTATATAAAGCAAAATGAATGAACCCTATACTGATAAGTTAAGTCTTTATGTAGGAAAACAAAATAACACCCATGTGATAAAATTACCATTTTAATGTATGATGTATTTGTTTAGAAGGAGCTTTTTGGGGAAAAAAATAATTTTTTTTAGTTGATTCTGTGATTTTGAAATAATAAATAATAACAAAATATTATTTAAYTTTTGCTGGAAATTGTTAGTGTCTKATTTTGAACATGGTCTCAATACCTAACTTATTGAATTTATAACCTCACTTTAACTATTTCTTTACTTAATTTTACGTGATTCAAGCTATAAAATCTCCAAATCTCAAGAAAAGAAAAAGAAGTTTTAGAATTTTTATTACCAAAAMCAAATCACAGAATAGGGAAAAAAATACAAATTTATTTTTATAATTCAGTTAAGTTACAATTGAATCTATATAAAAACTAATCAGTATACTATAATTGAAGAGATATTTTTGGACCAATGTACCAGCTGGTATCACAGATGGTACAGATGGCATAAAGCTTTTTAATGGGAAAAAGATAATGTGTTGGCACAAAGAAAGTTGAGTATATGAACATGTGATTTTTCTTTCTCATTATAAACTGTCTAAGCAGTGTAATTTTAATTGATACACAATTTWTACATTTGTATTCCACAAATTGGGTAAATACTAAGATTAATACTTTGCAGTCAATGGCATTAGTATAACCTTAGGTTGTTCTGGAAAATCTCATATGCCATAGTAGGCAAGAACTTACTAAATACTGTGGTTTGGAAGAAAGAATTGTAAAGCAAGTTTGGTATTATTTGGCTTACATTATGGGATTAATGGAGAAATTTATGGAAAGAGTGGGATGCCTCCTAAAAGTTTTATTCCATGAAATTTCATATTGGTATAGACATGGCAAGAAGTGTGATAGTATTGGCAGTGAACAATCTTGTCCTGTTGCTGGGCACCCCTGAGCAGAGCCTGGCTCCATCCTCCTGGCACCCTCCCTTCAGACACTCACAGACATTGATGGGGTCCCCTCTCAGTTGTCTCTTCTCAAGGCTGAACATGCCCAGCTCCCTCAGTCTGTCCTTGTAACAGAGATGTTCCTGTGCCTTCATCATCTTTGTCACCCTCCCCTGACCTGTTCCAGGGGCTCTGTGTCTCTCTTGTACTGAGGAGCCCAGAAYTGGACACAGCACTCCAGATGTCTCTCACCAGGGCTGAGCAGAGGGACAGGATCCCCTTCCTCATCCTGCAGGCCCTGTTCTCCCTAATGCCCCCCAGGACCCCATTGTCCCTCTTGGCCCCAGGGACACTGCTGGCTCATGGACACCAGGACCCCCAGCTCTGCAGCGCTGCTTTCCAGCAGCTCAGCCCCCAGCCTGCGCTGGTGCCGGGGTTATTCCTCCCCTGGTGCAGGATCCTGCACTTGCCTTTGTTGAATTTCAGATGGTTCCTTTCTGCCCATCTCTCCAGCCTGCCCAGGTCCTTCTGAAGGGCTGCACAGCAGCCTGATCAGGGGGATCAGCCCAGAGCTCCTCCCATGTGTCATCCATGAACTGGCTGAGGAGGCATCTGCGCCTTCATCCAAGTAATTGATGAATAAATCAAAAAGTAATGGGAGCTGCAACATTCCTCTAAATGGCCATGATTGTAGAGGTATCCAAAGTATGGCCTTCTCCCAACTCCTCAAAGTTTCTAATGTAAAAAGGAGAATTTTCTTGCCTTATTTCAGTATCATAAAGCCCATTTATCCATTTTTGATCAGACCTTTGAAATGTTTTTTATCCCAATCTTGGAATTTTTAAATAATAATAACAACATTGAGCTTATGAAATATCTCAGRACAAATTCTCATAAATTTTATGGATTTGTAGAGATGTTATATAAATTATTTCTACTTGTATGAAACTCCTTGACAATTATATGAAGCACTACAATTCAGTGTGAGGTTGWTTCTTAGACAGCAATTAAATTCTTGATTTCTGGGTTATTTTTTTCGTATAAACTTACATCTGGCTTCTTCTCCCCAGTGTCTATAGTGACTGTTAAAAGTGTCCTACAGTAGTACTTTCTCTGGCTGCCAGTCTGTGATTGCATAACACRCAGTTTACCTTACACTGGGCTTGGAGATTCTGAAGATTTGGGAACTGCAGATAAAATTGCAAGGCTTTGTGCTCTGAGCCACTGGTCCACCCACACCATGGACTGTCATGCCATTTCTGGAGGAGTCACCTTCTGCATGACATCTCRAACTGAGTGGTTAACTTTTTGTTTACAGTAACTGCCAAGATACCAAATCCTGTTTCTAAGGACAAGATACACATTAAAGTTTTTAGAGCAATTTTTAGGTTTGATCTTCCTTAACTCGAGCTGAACGAGAAGTAAAATTGAAAACTTATTGAATTTTAACAGAACAGGGACATACATCAGTGTGTTTCAGTAGATGATAAAATAATTTGGTGTTAGCTATAGAACATAGCATCTGTTGTCAGAGCAGAAGTCTGATTGTCAGCTGTCTTTCATTGAATTAAGCTCTTGGAAAATTGCACAGGAAATGATTTATTCTTTTTGCTTAATGTCAATTACAGAAATATTCTGAACCTTCCTTGGAGAAATGCAGGTGCCTTTGTTCTTGCCTCTGCCTGCTGCATAGCAGAGCTTGAGTTCAGTTTTTTGTTGCCTTTCACTTTTTGTAGTAAGATGCACTTCTGAAAATTGAGAAAAAATCTGCCAATTGAGAAATCTTTATGCCAGAAATAAATTACTTCACTGAGGAAAAGTCTGTKGGGAAATGAACTTTCTGCATTTTGTAGGCTTTGAATCTCTCAGCTCTTCTTAACACCCAGCAATGCTCCATGGGATCCTTGGGGAAAATTTTCTAACAATTTTTAGTTGTCTTCATTTGCAGTTTTATCAAAATTTTCAAATTTCAGATAAGAAGTTGTGTAAATTTATTTTTCATTAATTTAATAAATGCTGTCTTTTTTAAGATTTTTTTTCCCAAATAAAAAATTGATTAAAAAATGATGTATGAGTTAATAAATTCCTTTATTTATAGTTATTCTATAAAAAGCAGCCACTGCCAGAGAAAAAWAATGCCCACTTACACTGTTAAGATAATGAGATATTTACCCAAAGTAATATTTTAGGATCATTATCATGTACTATTTCAGTAAATTAAATGTCAAAAGGATGCCATAAAGCAGTCATATTTGAATTAATTACATAAGTTAAATGTATCAGAGCACTATGCTTTGGAAAAGTTCAGTGTTTCCACTAATATTTTTTTCTCATCATATAACACAAATTTTCTTTCCGTTTTGCAGTAGCTTCTGCTGTAATGACATTTAAAATRCAGTAGTTGGTTTAGAATTATAAAAACATATTAAAAAGGGACAATTTAAGTTTATGGAGCTGTATTAAGTATTTTTTTTTAATGTATGTTCTGATATTTTTAAGGTAAAATATTCACTGCATATATGTTTCCATGGGATATGTAAACTAAGAACAGAATTTCTTCTTTCCCTCGATCAGCTTAGGAGCGAAATGTGGGTCAAACCACAGAGATGGATGTACAGATATTAGTTATTTATCTGCTTGATCATCACCACACAGACATAGCAGGATCCCAGCTGTTTCTCTGGACAGTGATAAATTATGCAGCGATATCCTAGCTGAGTTAACTGCAGTGGGAAATGATGTGCAAGTGCTCATGCAGGACCTTCACTGGTCTAATTAGCCAACTAAGCAATGCTAACTACGGCAGGCATTGTGCCATGTAAGCAGAGCTGCACTGCTCCTGAGACACAGCTACTGCCTGTACACAGAGCTATTTTTGGGAGCTGTGAACTTCTCACCGCTTATTCAGAGTGAACTGYATGCATCTAGCTCCCCCCTGGAGTGCAGAGGAAAGAAGGCTGCTTCAAAAAGCAGGAAAACTTAAAAGAGACAAAAGGCATTGAGTTTCTTTCACCTATAGGCTGGGTCTCCTGGAGGTGTACACAGAGTCTCAGGCTCATTGCTGCTGAGATTTGCCTCAGTGGCAGATCTGCCAGGCTGCCACTTGCTCAGTGAGTGTGAGCAATCTGTTTTCATCTCTGTCATATCTAAAACTGGATATCTCCCTACGGATTTGGAAAGAAAGACACCACAAGGAAACCTCTTKCTTGTCATGTAGTTAGCTTACTGAGACATTACTAGCAACTTTGCTAGTGGCTGTGAGTAGAGATMTGCAAACAGCCAGTTATTAGTTCTAGTGGTTGATTAAAAACTACTGGAAAAGTATGTTTTGAGATTGAGAAAACTGCTTAATGCACCCCAGAGGTGTTCCTAGTGACACCAAGATGTGTTATGTTGTCATACTGGAAGGAGGGGATGCCATCCTGAGGGACCAGGACAGGCCCATGACAACCTCGTGAAGTTCAACATGGCCAAATGCAAGGTTGCCCAGAGAGGCTGTGGAGTCTCCCTCACTGGAGATATTCAAGAACTGTCTGGACAGAATCCTGTGCCATGTGCTCTAGAATGACCCTGCCTGATGGGTCCCACATGGCCCACTGTGGTCCCTTCCAACCTGACCCATTCTGTGATTCCATGTTCTGTCCTACACCTGGGTGTGGGCAATCCCAAGCAAAAGAACAGGCTGCAAGGAGAATGGGTTGAGAGCAGCCCTGAGGAAATGGACTTGGAAGTGTTGGTTGACAAGAAATTGAACATGACCCAGCAATGTGCACTCGCAGCCCAACCGCACCCTCGCTGCATCAAAAGCTGCGTGGCCAGAAGGTTGAGATAGGTGATTCTGTCTCTCTACTTCCTTCTGATCAGTACTCACCTGGAGTGCTGCATCCAGCCCTGGAACACCCCAAAATAGAAAAGACAGGGAGCTGTTGGGAAGGACAAGTAGTCCCTGCTCTCCAAGGGGAGTAGTCCAGCAGAGGGCTGTGAAGATGATTGGGGGCAGGAGCACCTCTGCTGTTGAGGACAGGCAGTGAGAATTGGGAGCATGAAGAAGCAGCCTTCCAGTACCTAAAGGCAACTACAAGAAAGCTGGAGGAGGGCATGCATTGCTAGGACAGGGGAGAATGGCTTTAAACTGAGACCAGGTTTAAATGAGATGCAAGGAAAAAGTTTTTTCTGTTATGGGGGTGGTGAGGCACTGGCCCAGGTTSCCCAGAGGAGTYGTGGAAGACCCATCCCTGGAAGTGTTCCAGGCCAGGTTGGATTAGGCTCTGAGCAATCTGGTCTAGTGGATGGCAGAAGGGTTGGAACTMGAYGCTTTTTAAGGTCCCTTCCAACCTAAAACATTCTATGAATTTATTTTTTTTTTTTTACATTTTGAACAGCAAGAAAAATTGATACTTGGTACAAAATACAAGTTAAAAAGACAAGAGCTTCAAATAGAGTAATTTGGATTTCTTCCTGTATAGTGAGAAAAATTAACCAATGCTGATATAAAGCCACAAAATACTTTAGTTGAACTAAATAATAATTTTAAAGTGAAAAATATTCTGGATATTTTTTTTTCCCAGCTATGGGAGTCAGTTTCTCTAAGAGAAGAAAATATTCTTATGAGCTGTTTTGGWGCAGTTGTATGGAGTAGGTGGTAGGAGTACCAAAAGTGCAGCTATTCAGGATCAACCATGCTCAGAAGACATAATTAAAAATACTTCTCCTTGATACTAAAGTCTATCAGAATGTTAATGCCTCCCTTAATKAATTAGATACACACTGCTTTTTCCATACCATTTTTTTACTTAGTTGTAGTTCATTTATCATCTTCAGAAAAGCTCTGGCACATTTTTCATCTGGTCAGCAAATTTGGAAAGAAATTAATGGATGCAAATTATGATTAATAACTTATTTACCCTGCTTTTCTTTTTTCAGCAGCACCACCACAGAGCACGCAGTCAAAAGGCCATGAAATCTGCAACGAGTAGTATACACAATATATACAGAAAGTTATTCACTTGGGGAAAATTCATTCTGCAAATCAAAAATGCAATGAGAAATATTCAGACAGGGCCCTTTGGCCTAAAACAACTTTCAAGGTTTGACAGAAGGTCCCACTTTCTCAAAGGCTCCCTTTTTCATTTGATTTAAGCTCTGTGCCTTTARTGATGTCAATAAGTGGTGTCCTCTGTGGCTCCAATGTCATCTCCCACAGAAAATGATCTCCTTATCTCTTACCAACAGCTCTAAGATGATAAATGGAGTTTTTATGGAAATCTTGCACATACTAGTTCTGAACATGGAAAGACAGGTCTCTTGTTAGGTGAAGGAGAGTCTTCTCACCTCTGAAAATGCAGTAAGAGCTGTCCCTTCTGAAATACTCCCCTTGGGGAACACCAGCTTTTTGACGTTGAGTAATTTTGCATTATCTGGGTGAAGAATGAGTACACAGATGTTTAGGAGATACTCTTTTTTAAGCATTCTTTGGTTTTGGTAATAAATTCCACCTTGCATTCTTCATGAAGTGACTAATTAAGGAATCAGTGAGATGTCCTACCAGGTTGTGTCTTTTCAGCACACTGCATGGACTTATATAAACTTACATGGAGATATTAGATTCTTTATAACTAACATCCTGTATATCTTGGTATCATAGTATTAAGAATATTCTGCTATCTGGTTTCAGGAAAAGATAAAGACAAAAGTAAGCCTGGTTAATGAATGAAAAGACCCACTGTATTTTTTGAAGTAAGAGGAGGTGCCATCCTTGGTGTGAAAAGGAAAGGTAGYCTAAATATCCCAAATTATTTTAGTTACATCATATGAAAGACGAGAAAAGAGGATCTTCTTTTTTTCTGCTTCTGAAAGTATAATCAAGTRTTCAGAATAAACTACACTGGGTTGTGAGGGTGCATTACCTACTGAATACAAACTTATTTCATGTGAGAGAAATGGAAAGAAGCCTAAAAAARGGACAGGGATGACTTCTCTCAGTTGACATCACTTGTTGTGCCATTTTGCAATCTTATTAGCATGAAAAGGATTGCGCTTCTGTGACTGATGTGAGTCCTAATAAAGGGAAAATAATTTTATTTTCTTTGAGTCTGTGTTAGTTTTGGCTTCCTTAAGCCTTCAATATTTTGAGATGACTTGTTTGGCAACTGAAATTCAAAGTACAGATTAAAATAATTAAATATATCTTTAATTTCATACCTTTRGCTTTTCTACATCAATCACTGTAGAAAAATGACAAAGGAAGATATCTGTTGGAGAACTTTTCTACTTTAGAACTGAAATTTTGTAATAGCTACGAAAATGCTATCTTTAGGTTGATACAAAGGGAGAGGTCAAGCAATGTTCAAAGGCTTATTATTCTTCTTTTTATCAACAATAGATACCAAACATTCTGTTCCTCAGAATCAGAAGCTTTATTTTAATTCTTTTTATCTAGCTGGAGAAAGGTTAAAGGGAAAGATTAAGGCATTAAGATTTGTAAGAATTACGAGATTCTGTAAAGGATTTTCAAAGAAGCTTTATTTTTGCCTCAGCTGCATGATAACACAACCCAACTTTTGTTCTGCTTTCAGCTGAGCTATTTATACTTTGGAATTCACTGTGGACATTGCCTKAGGTTATTATTATTTTCCCTCATGGGTTTGTTTGTTTGCTGGTGTTTCTTTTTGAGATGACATTTGAGAATATTACTCAAGCATTTATTTTGTGCTTGGGATGCTTTAAAATGTCCTTTTTGCTTTCTCATTTACACTAAGTGACAGTACTGTGAGTTTAATTCAGTGGAAGAAAATCTGTATCATACAAACCCAGAAAAGGAGGTGATATTTCTTGMAGCCTGAAGGAATGAGACTTGGCCCCTATTTCTCTTTCCGAAATGAAGTAAGGGACCATGACAGGTGGCAGCAAAAAYGATACCAACACAAACTTCACCCCTGAAACTGGATCCTATAAAAATGCAGCAGAAACATGTCCAGTRAAAATGGTTAGCTCTGTGGAAGGCTTCCCTGGGAATCCTGGAGCAGTGCTTCTAAAACAGGATTACTGAGAGCTGCTGGAAACTCGACCAAGTGCTGAATGGTGCAGACTTGTGTTGAATGTTTCTAAATTCTTTTTTAGAGAGTTTAACTTTGCCACCAGTAAGAATTATTCCATTAACTGCAGTGGTTTTAGATCAGCACATGGCCAAGTASAAAATCTACTAATTGAAAGGAAACAGATCCAGCACTGAACAAAGACAGTGTGCACAGTGTTTACTTCATACACTTTTTTTGGTTTGTTTGTTTGGGTTTTTTTAATAATACAAGACTGACTTATGGATTGAATTTTCTCATAGTATTTTGGTTTGGTTTTTATACAAGCCAAAACTGATCCATTACATTCCTTGCTATAGAACTGGATTTGGGCCAGGGTCTTGGTCTTCTTTTAGCTTAACCCATTTTTGAATCCAGGTGGAAAGTGTGAGAGGCTGTACCTGTTGTGGCCCACCAGTACTGTACAATTCATGCCCTGTGTCATGAAAGAGGCACCAGTTTGAATGCTGGGGCAAGGTGGAACATCAGGAAAGYGTTAAGAACGGACAGATTTTATAGGTGACTTGAAAAAGAGCAGCTTTATAGGAGATGGAGTTATTTAATCAAGGATTTGGGTTTGCTTTATTTTCATGAGTTTATAATTCTCTTATGTACTCTTTAATGGCAGTGATGCAGACTTGAGAACAGCATGGGATCTTTCAGATTAGTGAGAAAGCCTCTGTCTTTTGGGAAATGATCCATGTATTTTACTGCTTTGTAACTCTGATTTCCTATTGATTTTTATGTTGGATTGCTTGTGGTTTAAATAGAAGTTTCTCAGCTTTAGTTTGAAACCTATTTAAGCCATGCTGTTAACTAATGTACTTGTTACATCCTTCTTACCCATTTCCTTGACATAAATTCTACTTAGTTCATTCCAAACTGTTTATTTGCACTGAGCTATAAACAACAGGGCAGCAACTGGATTTGAGTTAGAGAAACAACTTTTCTAGAAAAGGTATTATGTTAAAAATAACTAACACACAGACATTCAAGAAAAAAATGATGGAACACCAAAGAAATACAAAGTCACTCAGTTCTTTTTCTTTGTTTTCAGTGTTATATATCTTCTGCAATCAGTTTTGTCTTTACCCTTGCCATGCAACTCACTCACAGTAATAAATTTCYGTAAGAAATTCCACCAAATAGCCATAGCATTAATCTTTCACCATCATAGCTTTGAGTGTTCTTGCTGGTACAATGAAGTAAGATGATGCTGGAGGTAGAAATATTGATTTATATTTTTCAAGGTTTTGCTGTATTACTAATTTTCCTTTGATAAATATAATATTATGTTTGAGAATGTGATTAAACCCATCAAGTTTCGGCTATTCAGGTGTAAGCCTGGTATGAAACAAATTCACTTAACTTGYTTCTATTAATTCAAAAAGCGTAATCATATTTAAGAGGCATCGTCATTCACAGATACAGTTGTAACCAATATGAAAATAGAGAAGCCATRCTTTTTTCCCATATTTTTAGCTTGCAGTAGTTTCAGTAGCTGCACTGCAACCAACTGCAGCTCCTAATGCAGTTTATAAAACACGTAGAACTGAGCAAGTATGGTGTAGACTCCCTAAGGTGCCGGTACTGAAGGAAGTGATCCATTTTAGGGACTATTGGCAACACACAGAAAGATGGTATTGCAGCCACATGGCACAGCCAAATTTGGTACAGTAATTTGGTACAAACATCACTGGCCATGTATCAGATAGAAGCCTCAACAACAACAGCAGATTCACAAAAATGCAAAATATTGATTGTAACCAGCATATGAGAGATGATAATTTAAACTGGATAGAGAAGTTCTSCAGGTAGGTCTCTTCACAGTCAGAGCTGGATAATAAATCCCACCCCCATCCAAAGCAAGCAATGTTTTACAGCTGCAGCCAAGGAGGTTACAGGGCTCAGGTGTGCCTGGTGGACAAACCTCTCAACAGAAGTGATTTCACCTGAACTTTGCTTCGCTGCTTGTGGATGGGGGAGTTGTGATGAGGTTTTGTGGCTGAATGGACTTGGGGGAAAGTTATGACTTGAACATTCTGATAGAAAGTGCAGTGACAGGGGGATTATCTAAAAGCAATCTATTTCAGCTGCCCTAGGAGTCTAGAGGAGAGTCTGAGGCAAATAAAAAGAGGCAGCCTCACCTTTGAGGGACTTAATAGACTTGTGGAAGCAGCCTTACAAGTACTGCTGTGGAAAAAGGGTTTAAAGATAGAACTGCCACGATTTTTTAGAAGTGTCTGCTACAAAAAGAATAGAGAGCATACAAGAGCTGTGTGACTCAGCCAGAAACAAGGTGAAAGGCTGTTTGGAGTGAATGRTCTGAGTTTCCTTCAAGGCATCTGTAAGTGTTTGAATGGATAAGAACAGAGTGAAAGGATGTGACTGAAGCAGGTAAGTCTTTGCTACAGCAATTTACGCGGTTAAAAGGATTAAGTGTTCCTCTTTTAAGTATACAGAGAGRACCTTTAAATTTAATTTGAAATGATACTGTCTGGTTGCAGTTTACACTTATTTTAACAGCCTGAAAGCTGATCTGTGTTAAGCTATCACCACCTAGTGGTAACAAGGAAATGGTAATAGCAACAAAACCATGGAAATTCTTTTGCTTAAGTATTTTTGTTAGCTGTTGTGCTTTTGTTGGTATTGTAGAATACRCAGAAGCAAGACTGACAAACGTCAATAGAAAACAAGTTAATAAACGTGGCAGTAGCCCCTTACYAGCTTAATTTTTTTATGGTTCCTCTTTCTGTATTGTATGATAACTTGTTAAGGAGTAGACAGATAATAATATCTGTCTCAAAAGTATTGCTTGTAGATGTAATTAACTAGTAGATCACTTTGTTATTCTTGCTTGTTTGTTGATTGATYGTAGACGGATTGTTGATGTTTAAAGGAAGCTTAGGTTTGTCAGTATAGGGTGAAAAGTTTTTTTCAAATGCAGCTAACTACATTTTATATCTACTCTTCACTGAGTTGATTATATATATGTTGTTTGATGTATATGTATTTGAGACACTTTTTAAAAAATACTTGCCCTTTTTAATGAAAATCACTTTCAGTAGTATGTGGTTACTCAATCATCATGTGTATCACTGACAGCATTCATGTGTTCAATGATGGTATGAACCAAAAAAAGTGACCTCTGATCTGTTTTTGAAAGTTGTAGAAWAATGCTAATGTTGCTGAAAGTCATTAGATGCTTTAAACTGACTTAAGTTTTTAGAACTTAATTGTTTGACAAAAGATCATATTGTTGTCTTTGTTTCAGTTTTGTTAGATTAGTAATACAAATCCATAGTTCTGTAAATATTCAGATATGTTACATAGATATGAAATTGCCTAATAAAAAAAAGTGAGAAAGAACAGATCGTTGTCCAAGTGCAAAGACTGAGAACAGGAAAGTTATGTGCTGCACCTCAGATTAAATGGCAACTTTGTTTCTTGAAGTGGAAATAGTTTTTGTTTTTTGATAAAGGTGAACATAAAATTATATTCCACTCAGAAGTTTTCTTTGACTACAGATTCTGTGTCAAAAAGGTGTTTTGCTGTGTTGTCAGACTGAGCCCTTTTTGACTGCATTTTCAGGAAGGGTTTCCTGTGGTAACTCTCCTCTTCTGACCTTTTGCCCTGAACTTTAGGTAGTAGTGTGAAAAAACTTGTGGTTGCTTGGTTGGACACCCCTTAGGGTTTTCAGTGTCATCCATCTGATATTCCTTTTCTAAACAAAACTCTTTATATTAGTGAGGAAGATTAATACCAGTTTGTTTGTTTGGGTGTTTTTTTTTTTATTTTTTTTTTATTTTAAAGTTATGAATATTCTTTAGGTGATGGTTTTATCAGGTCTAGTAGTGTTTTGGAAAACTAAAAAAGAAGGTAAAATCTGTGTGATATGTATAAAATGATTTCTTCTGAAYATCTGATGAAATTTTGCAATCCAAATCCACTTGTTTGCTGCTAATTTAGACAAAATGGTATAATGTGGCCTTTATCTCTGCCCCCTCCTCACTTTCTTTTATAGTGCTGATTACTAATACGAAGGTATTGCAATGTTTTTAAATGATATATTGTTCTTTGGTGTCTCATGGTATTGAATTAATTCTGTACTCTCCATCTTTTGAGAGTTTTATCTGCTGACACATTGCAAAGTAGGAATTTGAAGAAGTAGCAAAATGTGTTTTGGCACATAACTGTGCATGTGGGTTTTTGCCTCACCCCGGCAGGCGCTTCTCATGGTACCAATTCCATCACCCTGCATTCCCCCTCTGAGTGAACCAGACTGCTGGGCTGATATTCACAGCAGGTAGCAAATGAAAATAGGACATGCTCGTGCCAGTGATGGCTTGGCATTGCACTAAAGGCAGAAAGAAGGGGCTTAATTTTATTTATTTATTTTTTATTTCTTGAAGAGTTTTGACTATCATTTGAATCCAGGTATCAGTAATGTTGCTTTACAGTTTGAACTTCTTGATATTACAGATTAGTCCTACTTCTGKTTTTTTTTCCTCAGTATCAAGGACTTCCATCAGGATCGGCAGTGATAGGATGAGAAGTAATGGATTCAAGTTGAAAGAGTGGAAATTTAGGTTAGATATGCAGAATAAATTCTTTACTGTGACAGTGTGAGGCATTGGGACAGGTTGCCCAGAGAAGCTGTCAATGCCCCRTCCCTGGAACTGTTCAAGGYCAGGTTGGATGGGTCCTGAGCCAGCCTGGTCTRGTGGAAGGTGTTCCTACCCRTGGCACAGGAGCTGGTACTAGWTGGTCTATAATGTCCCTTCYAGCCCAATCTGTTCTGTAATTCTGTGAACGTTATCRTGTGCTGACCATACATTTGAATTCCTTTGTTCTCTTTTGATCAACCTAAATGAATCCTTTTTCTATTTTTCTGTGTTTCTTTAACCAAAATAATAAAAATATAACTATCAGCTATGTCCTACCATGTTTGCCACAACTTCATAATCTCCTAATCTCTTTTTCYTCCTCTGTGATAGCTCTCAAGGCCCTGTTACATACTTCTAAATATGCCYCTGTAGCTTCCAACAGAACCAAGTGAGGTAGCTTTACTCATACCTGCTGTTCTGTCTCCCTGATGGCACTGGAGATAGGGAAAAGGTGTGATTGAATGATAGAAGGGTCTGTGTAGTAGAAGGGCCTTTCCTTATCATGCTGAAATGACTTTATTTGTCCTTTACAAATGGCAAATGTAAGAATGTGAACAGGCCACATGTGATGATTACTAATGCAGCTGTAAATTGTGCTGGCAGCGCCTCAAGTTCTTTGTCAAAGTTGGAACCCACTTAGAAGCAGCCAAACAGGGAAGARTCAGGGAGGTCTGGATCCTGAATGTTACAGATCCCAAGAGAGAAAAGGATAKTTCTATTAGACTGCAAGTATTCAGAGAAAGACTGTAGATTAAGAGGTAAGAGTGAATGACTAAAACAGCATTCCATGTCTGAAGTTCTAATTCTCAGAAATTTTTTATTAATTAATGGCTTTGCTTAAAGGAAAGGAATACTTTCTCAAAATGAGTGATCAAGAAAATATTCTTTGTTCTGGAAAGCGAGCACAAATTTAGGTCAGCATRTAATAAAAGAAAGCCCTTTAGGTGGCACCCCTTAGCAAACTCTCCTACTGAAGTTGCTATAATTCCATCTGATATCTCAAGTGAAAATGTGTCTGTAAGAGTAATTGCCTGGTCTACTGCTCTCATTCTTCTGATCCTGTAATTGATTATATGAGTTTTTCACAACAAATGCTGGCTGTGTAGTCTGTCTAGCCAGAGGGTGGTGGGTGAGATCCAAGCTGCAGAAATCCTTGACACTGTTCGAATAAATCCCACCTTTGCCTAGAAAGCTTCATGTTCACTCCAATGCTTTTAATTTCTATTGCTTCTTACAAGCAATAGCTTCTTATAGCTGTTACAAGGGAGAGGAAAATCCAGTCTATTGACTTATTTTCTAGAGAGAGGTGTGTTTGATTTTAAAACTGAATTGAAATTGTGATTGCAAAACAATTAAAACCTTTATTTTTGTTTGTCTTTAATAGCTTTTTATAGCAAGCAAGACCTTCAGGTTTATTGAAAAAAAAGGGTTTGCTGGTATTGAGTTGAGATGTTTTGTGTTGTTATTTGCTGGGGCCCAAACCCAGTCTTATTTTTGTCCAGATTGCACCTGGTTATTGCTGAATGCTGGTCATCTTGGCACTCTATCCATAAGAAATAATTATTGCATTTTTATTTGAACTTATGACTGATTCCCCTTCACCTATTTTSAGCTGGGGGCAAGGTTTTCTGACTGGTAGAAGGGCAGAATATTCCCTGAAAAGATTAAGCAAGAAGTCTTTTCCTCAAGGAGCTACATCTATGTTAGATCTCACGTTTTCCTGAAAAGGAAAGTGAGATTTCTTACAGCTTAGATACTGCTTTTACTGGAGAAATTATTGGGATGTCTTGAGCCAGTGAAAGTTTAGGGTGACACTTTTCTTTGAAGGACCATCCATTGTTCAGAAAAGATCTGAACCCGGGAATGTGGTCATCCCTTTTTAGACTGTTGACTAAACTTCATCTGGAGCTGGGACATGTGACCRATAACTTGAACATTTGGGACTTGACAGCACATGCCCTTAGAGGTACATAGTTCTGATATGTCACTCTCATGTATTTAAACCACCCAAAACTCCGGTAAACACGACCTGTAGTAGTCTGCAGAAACAGACTGTGTTTATGTGTGTGCAGAAGTATTAAATAAATTGCACTGATTAAAAGCCTAGTGTTAATTTTCTGATAAGCAAAATGAGGTTCTGGCAATGTATGGTGGTAACTTTATGTTAACCTTCCAGCCTTTGTGAGTAGAATTTTTAAAAAAAAGTTGAAAATCAAAATCTTTATTTAAGAACACAGATTAATCTTATACAGATAATTTTGACTTAATTTATGAAGGTGTCTTTTAATATTAGCTCCTAAGCAGTGATGAAGGATTGCATRAGATTACTAGCCCCTTGAGTCCCAAATCACACTTATTTTTATTTGGACTTTTTTCCCCAGTGAAATTGACTTTAGTATTTGATWAAAAATTTATTCTTACTTTTTTCCCCTGTGGATATTTTTGTTGTTCGTTTTCCCCAGCTTTCAGTTGTTTTTTTTCATTGCTAGCCTCTTGAAACTCAACAGCATGAAGAGCTGGTTAGAATCACATGCAGGTTTTTATATAGTGTTCTATTATTTTCGTGGTATTTTCCACTGTTATGCTGGAGTAGCCAGGTACTAACCAAAAAAGGCTGCCTTTTGTTTAACTCTGTGTACACCAGACTATGTACAGCAGCAGATATTTCTRAATAATAGCCTCAAGAACAGAGGTTATATGCCTCATCACTGCTTGGCTTTAAGCTGTGTATATTCAGTGGTTATAGGATGGTGTGCTGAAGGTAGACCAGCAGGARGAATTAACTCCACACAAATRCCTTGTGAGATATTTCAAGTCAAAGCTACAATTTAACAGGAAAATTACAATAGAGGYAATAGTACAGAGACACTGTCTTAAACCAACAAAGAGTACAACCTGACACCCTGTTGGTCAGGGTGGTGGTAGCAGTCTGAWTAAATGGTGGGTGCAGTCCTGTGGRGGTGGTGGATGTAGTCATGTCAAAATGGTGATGCTATAGAAAGGTCTGCTCCTTCTCTGGAGTCCGAGGTGGTTATCGAGCCATTGTCCTCTGTGATGGTGTGGTTTCATGGTGTGCCAAGCCCCAGATTATACACAGGTAGGAATGTTCAATTCCTCYCCCAGGGTGGGGAATTTCACAAAAGGATGATGAATTCTGGGAGTCACTCTGGAGAGTCCTTGGTGGCCCAGTTACAGAGACAGCCCCACTTTAGGCTGGGTGTGCATTGGACAGATGTTGCAAACTAGCAGCCATTAACAGCTCATCAGAAGGTGATATAGGTGATGGGAGAACACATAATTTGGTTACACCTTGCATTTTAACCCGAGACAGATGGTTTGGCAGTTCACTGTTAATTTGTTATGGGCATTTTTATGGTTTTGCTTGTTTTTCTGCTGCAAAGCTCCAAACACTGCCAAGGTTTGTACACTTTGTTGTTCTCCTTCTATTCCAGAGCAAAGCCTTTTAGTACCTTTTAAGACACCAAAAATCAGTTGTTAGGCATAGAGTTGTTTTATGGTACAGCACAATCCAAACAGCAAATGACAACTTCCGAAGAAGCATCCAAATATGAGCCAAGTATCCTGTGTGTGAGTAGCACAGCCACCATTTTTCCAGAATGGAGAAACCCKTCATTTGGAAGTGAGAAGGGAAAAACATCCTTCTGCATATTTTTATTACAATTTGCCCAAGTGTGTACTCAAGTGAGGGGTTCAGACTCACACCTCTTTCTTACAAACTGAGTATATCCAGTGACTTGAGACTTAGCATGTGTAGAAACTATCCTACTGTTAGTTTGTTGCGTGTACATTCTAAGAAACAATTCTGTAGCCTCAACTTTTGCAGTCAATCCAAGTAGGACTCAAAAAGTCTTGGAGATAGGGTACAGTCCATCTCAATTGAAGCACTGTCCCTTCCCCTCTCCTCAAATCATCCTGAAGTTTTTTATCCTTGAAAGTGTGTCCTACACCAGAACTGCATTCACAGGCACCAAAGAAGTTTCCAAAACTTTCTCCTCTTTATCCTTGGCTTCCCTCCAATTGTGTTGACTGACCTTGAGGCGCTCACTTCCTGCAAAACTGGCTTCTTTTTCTGCATCTGGGGAGAATTTTGAAGGCTGCACATTTGATACACTGACAGGACTGATTTGTGAGCTGGATGAYTGAGATTAGATGGGGACAATGGAGGAATAGGTATGTGGCACAAACAGTCCCAGGCAATCATACCCCCTGTCCTCAGTACTCAACTCCTGAGAGCAGTAACATTAAGCACCAGCCCCTTCAATCTCTGTACCATTATCTTTTGTTTTGCTTTAAGGGGATTTTGAGCATTACTATGTCCTGTGAGCCTTTGAAGACTGARGTTTTGCTGCATTTGTCTTCCAGCAGAGTCAGAGTTTGCTACAGAACTATTATTTTGGTATGTTTTTTTAAATGATGTAAGAGTCTGAATAGTGATACCTCTATGGATATAATGGTTCAGGTAATCTTGTTAATATGCATGATTGGCTTCTTCAGCAGAAATYGAAGGGCAGATAGGAATKGTTTCAAAGGAGTCATTAATGCCTTAATGTGTTAATGCTCCATGCCTAATGGTGTTCCTCCATAGTCACTGACAGGTGTCATAGTGGTCTTAGTWGAGAAAAATAGATGTAGTTCCTCTTTCATTTTATTCTAAAGTCATACCTCTTCCTCATGTAAAACTGCAGTAAGACTAAAAAATTGTGTAAAAAAAAAAAACTGAGGTCAGAGGTAAGGTATAAAAAATACACAAGAGGTTTATAGGTGTGCTGGAGCAAAACAAAAGCTTTCACAAGACTGCAGCTTCATAGTAATGAAATGTGGAAAAGTTATGGAGTTGAGCCATGTTAATTTTATTCTTAYTTTGGTTGTAGRTTKGTAACATGACAGTGCTAACAAATAAAACAAATAAAAGGGTAATATTTTTACCTTCTCTGAGGGAAAAAAAGGGGGAAACAGTGTTAAATAGAGAACATTTAATTGATAGCATCAAACTTCTTATCTTGGATTTACAACATGAAATATATAAAATACTAGAAATGTAGGGTGTGTTTAATCAGTATTTCTAAAGAAAGCCTCAGCAGGTTTCTCWTTTTGTACATGAGCTGAGAGATCATTATACTGGAGACCCATACTCCATCCATGCTGATCTCTCTTGTGCTCAGCTGCAATCTAGTATTTACTGGAATTACTTGAGTGAGGGAGAATGAATGAATCCCCCAACAAGGCTGATAACTTTATGGCTAAAGCTTTTGCTTGTGTTGAAGAAATGTGGATTGAAATGAGTGTCCAAAGGAGGCAGAGAAGTGGTGTTTTAAGTCTGTTTTCCATCCATAAGTCTCCAACCATTGGTATGCTTGCCTCTTASAAAACACTGTTGTTCCCACAAATTGTTAATTCTTCCAATGCATGCCTCTATAAAAACAAAATAAGTTTGTAAAATGAATAGCAACAAATTGCTTGAGTCAATGAAGTTGCCAAACTTGCCAAGCTGTGACGTGAAGTTGCCCAAATGCTCAGTACGGTGCATAACGTCTTGCTTAAACTGACTGCCAAAGGAATGAAAGTAAAAATTGTCTTTAAAAAGACTTCACAAGTTACAGACTAATAAATCTGATGTATAGAACAAAAATGTGGAAGGGATTAGATGAATAAAATTGTGTTGCAAAASGAAAGAATAAGTGTTACATTAATAGAGAGAAATTGCACCCTAGGGTGTTAATTAGCGTAGAATTTAGGGTAGGCTTCCAGGTAAAGTTTCTAAAATTGATGGAAGTGTACTAAACACTTGAAAAAATTTTAGATAACTTTTCATACCAAATAATTTTAATGGTATAACAGGAAAGGTGCACTTCTAGGCTGGCAAGAGACTAAAGAAAACAAAAAAAGAGATAAGAATTAATAGGAAGAGGGTTTTTTCACATTAATAAATTAGCTGGGAGAAAAGATTAATGATAAAACTACAATTTTGTAGAAATTCCCCAAGTTAATCACCATATTTAAATCTAAAACTCAGTGGACATACTAGCAGAAGATTGCAGGTCTTAATAATTACAAAGTTAAAAAAAAAGTACTGTTAATAAATGTAGGTTATGCAAATAGGTAATGTATGTATTCAGAATTAAGCACATTTGGTCCTGGTTGCATATATGGGAACCCTGATGGGAAGGAAATATGCAGCAAAATATCACTGTTGCTTGTCATGAATTTTGTGCCTACTTGTTTCAGAAAAGGCATTTGTGGTTTTTTTTTGGGGTTTTTTTTTGGTTTTTTTTGTTTCTTTTTGGTGTTTGATTTGGGTTTTTTTGTTGTTGTTGTTGGGTTTGGGGTTTTTTTTTTGGTTTTTTTGAATGGGATTGTATTCGTGTGAGGAGAAATTAAAAACTTTAGATCACTGTTTGTCCATTAATGATCTTGACATTTGTTTTCCACTGGCATGTACGTGGAGCAAGGAAAACAAATAGGGAAGGTCAACCAAGTCTTCCTGAGGATGCACAAGTCAGGGTATAACTGGTGAAAGTATTAACTGCCAGGTGTAAATAGCTTTTCACACAATCCTTAATTCAATACAGGAGTTCATGTCTGCTAACAATTTTATTGATAGGTTCAAAAGCCATTAGACAAGTTCAAGTAAGAAAAGTGCATTAAGTGCTTTGGAAAGCAATGATTTACTAAAGCTCTGCTTACCCTTAAGCCACAGATAACAGAATAATGGGAGGCTACACATGGAGAAGTAATGCTCTTTATATGCCCTGATTTCTCTTTTGAAACCCTACATTGAAATCTTTGATCAAGTACCTCTAATTTATATAATTCTTAATATTTTCATCATAGATGTGCTTAATCTCTCTTGCAAGTGATTTTCTGTTTACTTATTAATTCATCCAGATCCAGGAAAGGGGTGCTAGTTGAGGGTCCCAAGACATACAACTTGAATAACTTGCAGTTCCTTGATCCCTCTGTGTTGTGTATCCGGGTGTGTTTGGAGATCTGTTCTTGCCTGGAGATAACAGCCCCMAAATATCATCATAGCATCGAGCTTTCCACAGCTTTAGCTACAGAGTTAAAAGCTGAAATCTTACCAGCATCTCCACAGATGGATTYCTGTATTTACCAAGTGCTTAAAAGCCTGTCATGTAGAGCAGCTGGCAACTATGGGCTCTCAAATTGTGTATTTTACATTTCTGCTGACATTGGCCTAAATTAGCACTTTGTGCTGTGTTGGTGGCAATATGCAGGAATTAGAATATAYCCTGCAAACTCTTGACACTCCCTGCCCTGCTTGGTGTTTTGCTTTCTCCAGATTTATTTGCCTGGAAACAACAGAAGGAAAACACAGAACAAATGACTGACTTTGGCTGCTGCATACAAGTGTTAATTTTGGTCATTTTACAGAGCAATTAATAAATATAGTTGTGAATATAACTTGCTAGAATGGACATGCGTTCAAATACCTGGCTTTAAAATCCTTTTAATACAGCCAAGCACCTTGCTTGCAGCTGGAAACATCTGCAGGCCTGTTTTGTTGGGGAGTGCAGCCCCAAGCTGRGCCCCAGCCTCTTTACATCCTAGCCTTCCCTTTTTTTTTATGACTTTTCTTTATTTTTCTATTAATAAAAATTTGCACACATCAACTTATTTTCATCATAAGACCTCAGTTGTTCAAGAGATAAGATCTCCAGCATGCCCTCGTGTTTTCAAATTATAATCGGGAGAGGACACATGAGGATTTTTTAATATTTTTTTTAATGTGTTTCTTGACTTTTCAGGCTCCTTCACAACTAAAAAATGGAATAAAAAATGCAATATGAAAAATGAAAGTCTTTATTGCTGCTCTTAAAATAACTAGGCCTGCTTATAACTGTTATTCATAATGACATTTTATTGCATGAACCTTGAAAATCATTTTAATTCCTTGATTATAAAGACTGTTAAGAGAACATGTATTTTTGCTGTAGATGCAGATATACTGGCTGGCTTTTCACTGACCTTGAGTAAACCCTTTGCAGACACATAATTTTAGTTCCCTTGAAATCCATTARAAAAGTTAGATTACTCCCAATGCCCAACTTTAGCCTGTCCATAAAATGAGCAATGAATATTTGCTCATTTGTGGGAAGTCTTTAAATGAGCCCAATGCATCTCACAGATTTCCACCCACCACATTCCTCARAGTTTTTAAAAGTGTTATGGGAACACATGAAGGAAAGAGGCTATTATATCTGAAAATAATACTTAAAAAAAACCCCAACAACCAACTAGCTGCCATCTACTATAAAGTTTAGATGCAGGACTGGGACTTTCTCACTTTATGGTCTTTTGCTTGCTGTTTTTGACTGACTGCAGGATGACCCACCTAACTGGATTCTATTTCCAGAAAGGAGCACTAATACTGACACACCACGAAGTGTACGTGATTTAATTAGGGACAGACTGTTCTGTGGCAATGCTGGGTGAAAATATAAGCAAATAATTCTCATGTTACTTATCTAACGAATTGAGGAAGCCATCTGAAATACATCCGTGCATCCACTGAAATGCATCCACTTTGTTTCAAAAGTGTTCAACAGGCACATAATGTGAAAACTTCAAGGCTTTTGTGATACAGACTCATTTAAATACAAAGTGTAAGCCTGTATAAGCATATAAAGGGAAATCATTTAAAACAGACTTATATACAAAATGCTCATTAATGTTATTTAAACAGTGTAATTAGCATTAAAAAATGCATTTGCAAACTTTAACATTTTAGTCTTTGGAAATATTAGGTCTGATGACATCCAGCTTAATTTTTGGTTGCTCAGAAAGGTAGAATTTCTGGAGTCCCATTAGGTAGCCCTGATTAAAGCCAGCTTTCATAGATTCTATCATTAGCTGCACACAGAAAAGCAGGTTGCACAGATTGCACACATTATTGTGGAACATTTTCTCTGCTTACTTCTTTGGAAATTTTGGTCACTTTTATTTAGTGTTTGCTCAAGMTATTGTTAAAAGTTTATGGGTTGGTTTGGATACTAAGTATATTACTGAAACAGCTTTCAGAARACTGAATTCCTCAGGAGCAGGTAATAGAAAAAGGAATTTTGAAACAACAGTCAGCTGTTCTTTAAGTATTGARCCTAAGAAAGTGTATGTTTTGAGTGACAGGGCATTAAAGAGCCACACTTCTGTAAAGAATGCACAGGAGCAGCTCACAGAGGTTGAGAAAGCTTTTCTGGTTTCCAAGGGTTGTTATTTAAGTGCARCTTAGAAAACTGCCTTTTCTTTCTGGTGACTGTATGACCTATGATCATTTTCTCTCTCTCCACTCCATTCTTGAGAAATGCAGCACAGGAGAGAAGTTGTCAGAKTTTATTGATTTCTATGAACTTTCTTATGGGTTAGTATTCTACCCACTCAGTGCTCTCATTATCTGTTAAATGTTCTTTAACTGCTGACTGTCACAACACTGAAAACAGGAAACAAGTGTTTGAAGGAGAACAGGATGGGCAGAAAAAATKAGCTGCTTCAGCATCACCTAAACTTGCTTTCAACTCTTTTTGGCCTTTGTGTAGGATTTTAATTTAGATCTTTACGAACTGGATGCTTTGTTTGGTGGACTAAGGTTAGCAACTTATGCTCTCTGACTTTTACTAGGTAAAATAAAAGATGCTATGAATATTATACTATAGTTTTGAAACGAACCACCAAATTCTGCTAAATGTAGGATTGTATATATGTATTATTTTRTTGTTTTAARTATCTAAAACTTCTCTAAAACCAAGCTGTGAATTCTTAAGGATTCAAGAATAGAAAGGCGATAAGATAATCCTTTAAATTATTTTTCTTTTAGGGCTTGCTTTGTAACATTTTATTATAGGAATTGCTGCAGTGAGTAGATATTCAAAACAGATGCGCTCTAGGGAGATTGCTCTGTTTGCCCTCTTASCTCCATCTTAAACTTCATTAATGAATCTTGCATTCTTATCTCTCTTTCTTTCCATCCCCATGTTAGAAGGATGATAGATAGAGAGACAGGCAGACAGATACACAGCACAGAATTCCACCCAGGGAAAAAAAAAGAACTGTGAGGAAGAGGCAGCTAAAGCTTTGTGCTTGTAAGTCTTTGCAAAAAGACTTTTTTTTTTTTTTTTATCGTTTGTCATAGAACCAAAATGGTTTTTTTTTTTTTTTTTTTTATCGTTTGTCATAGAACCAAAATGGTTTGAGACCTTAAAGGATATTCAGTTTTAAGCCCCCTGCCATAGGCAGCGATGCCACCCAGTAGATCAAGTTGCTTGGGGCCTTATCTAACCTGGMCTTGAACACTTCCAGGGATGGGRCATCCACAGCTTGTCAGTGTGTCACTCATGACCCTCATGACCACTCMTGTGCCTCATGACCCTCACAGAATTTCTTACTAACATCTCATCTGAATTTCTCCTCTTTTAGTTWTGGGCCATTCCTCCTTGTCCTGTCACTATCTGCCCATGTRCAGAGTTGCTCTCCCATTTTTCTACATGCCCTCTTTAAGTACTAGAAGGTTACAATGCAGCCTCCCCAAACCCTTCTCTAGGCTGAACAATTCCAACTCTCAGCCTATTTTCCTAGGAGAGCTTTTCTAGCCCTCTGAGCATCTTTGTGGCCTCCTCTGGACCTGTCTCACTAAGTCCAGGTGTTTCTTGTGCTGATAACCCTAGAACTGGWTGCAGCACTCCAGGTGGGGTCTCGTGGGGGTGGAGAAAAGGGGGAGAATCACCTCCCTTGGCCCTCTGGCCACGCTTCAGATGTAGCCCAGGATCTGGTTTGCCTTCTGGGCTGTGAGTGCTCACTGTTGGCTCATGTCCAGCTTTTCATCCACAAGTGCCCCCAAGTCCTCCTCCAAAGGGTTGCTCTCAATGGGTCCTTCTCACAGCCATGCTCATTTCTGGCAWAGCCTGACCCAGGTGCTGCACACTTCACTTGGACTTGTTGAACCTCAGGAGGCTCCAGGGTCCTGCTTCTCAAGCTTGTCCAGGTCCCCTTGGATGGGATCCTGTCCTTCTGTTCCATCACCTGCACCACCCATCTTTTGTCATCTGCAAGCTTGCTGAGGGTGCACTTGATACCTTATGTAATTTAATCAAAATATCAAATTTTATTGTGGCTAATAGCTCATTCAAGCTGAATTTCCAAAGCTGTTCTAAAATGAATACAGTGGAAACTMTTTTGCAATATTCTGCACTCCATCCGTCCCTGGTTATGCGTTCAGGTGCTAATTTCATTTTTTTTTACTTGTCAAATTGTAGTGCAAGTGTGCTCAACTGAACATAAATGATTCACTTTAAGTTGCATTAGAAAATTACCCTAGTAACMATGCAGTAGAATCATGACTTCATTGCTGTGCACAGTGCCTCAATGTCAAATGCCAGAGTTCAGAAAAAGTTATCATTCAGGTGCCAGAACAGCACTGTCCCTTCTGCTCAGCCRGCTTTTGCAGCACAAACAGCTGTCAGTGCTCTAAGTGTCTGGTGTACAAACAGTTGTTTTCATACCCAGACTTACGGGTCAAGGCAGCAGAGGAGTCGAGGACAGTAGCACTGATGGAAACTTTCTGCAGTCTAATCGCTGCAGTGGGTGTGAAAGCAGTGCTGGCACAGACATCTGTCACTTCTGCAAGGACTGTGTGCATCACAGGTGTGGCTCCCCAGGTGAATAAACTTCCCAGGCTCTAGCACCTCTTGGATGCCCCTGAGCAGGGTTTGTCTCAAAGGAAAAAGAACCCAAGCACGGAGCTGAGTTTGAGGTGCATTTCTGGTTATGTTCACACTAACTTGTAGGAAAAAGTGGGCTTGCCCACTGAACATTTTGATCTAAGTAAATATCATTCAATTAAGTGGTGTTTTGTTTGCTCTTTGAAATACATTGCCAGCTTTTACTGACCAGATCCAGAAGTTGAGATGTTCATCTAAAGGCCTTGGCTGCTGTCCCAGAGATCATTCAGAAATGTGAAGACCATTCACTGAATTTTTAAGTGGCCATGGTGACAGACAGGCACCAGAAATGGTTTCATTTGTGCCAGTAAATAGGATCCTATGAAACTGTGCACTAATAAATGTCAAAAGTTTTTATTGTGTTTTTCCATACCAGTATTTAAATGTTTTATTGGTCAACATTTAATGTTTCAAACAATTTGTTTCAACAAATATTTCAACATGGTTTCTTTAAAATAGTCATTCSCGTATCAAAAAGGGGTTTAAAAAAAATTACTTACTATTTTTGTTAAAAACCACTCCTTTATATTTTCAAGGAAAAAAATGTTAATTTCTCAAAACATAATTCCTGGGTGATAAACTATGCTTTGCTTTTTTTGAAAATAATTAATACTTAYTAATAGATTGCCCAAGGCTTAAGATAATAGATTGCAGAAATAATCACAATACATGACTGTCCTCTGAGATTCAGTTCCATTGTCTCAACAAACTGCATATTTCTCAGATAGGATCTCATCTATTTTTGGTTTTGAAGTCAATAAGCATTTCCTTGCAGCTTCAAGAAAAATCTAAAAGTCTGGCAAAAGCACAGTCTAGTTTAATAATCCAACCATGAAATGACAAAAAAGGCTCATTACTGCTATCTAATAAAGGGGTCTAATGTTAATTTCTGAAATCCTGATTGTACAGTTTCAAGTTCTATTAAAGCTTAAAAAAACACACCTTGTCTGTGTTCAGAGAATCACTGAAATGCTTTTATATTTTGGTGACATCTGTAATTTTATTACCCAGGTTTCTGTGCTCCCGTGCAAAAAAAAAATAATAATAAAAAAAGTTATATTACAGTAGCAATAGTAGCAATAAGGAAAATAATATCTGTCCATATGATTTAAATGTATGCTGTAAGATAAACCAATATGGATGTGAGTTACAGCAAGTTCTCCATCTTTGTCGTGTAGGGGACATTGTATATAGTATTGTAAACATGTTTAATGTTCATCTGTTGTTTGTGAATTTAAGTGTCTGTCCCTAATGGCATTACTTGTAAATCTACAGTACCACAATTCCTAAATCTGTGCCAAACAACATTAAATTCATTTATGGTGACACAGTTCCATGACCTGTTTTATGGCTCTGTGCACAGGCGAAGGGTTGGCCTTTCTTTAAACTCTGCAGAAGTGTTTTTACTGCATTTCTGACCAGTGGGTTGTATGAGAATGAAACTCAGCTCATTTGGCTTTAGATGCTGCAGCTCGTTTGAATTCTTTCGCATCCCCAAAAGTGTAGCAGCAAAGTACAAATATCGCAGCATATGAGGTGCTCTGTTCTGCCTACAAAACTTATAACGAGCTAACTTTTCAAACATACAGTAATATAATTTGTTTTTTATTTCTTTTCCTGGGAACTCATATATGGAAATAGTTCCCCTATCCAATCTATAGTTGTTGTAGTACAGATCTCAATGGTGAAGGCACAAAGAGGGTTGTGAATAATTGGGTATGGGTGCGTGTGTAGGGAGTGAGCAAATGGATACAATCTGCTGCTCCTTTTAGATGTGAGAAAGCCATGTAGCTGCTATAGGGAAATTTCAGGAAAAGCCTTGGGTTTCATCTTCTCTGAACAGATTTCTGGGGTGCTGTAGTGTCCAACCCTCATGCTGGGTGGTTGTCAGTGAAATATAATAGACTGTTGAATTGCTTCCCAAAGGAAGTGGTAAAAGCCAGGTTATTTGCAAGCCTTTAAATTACACTTGACAAAACCCTTGGCAAGGTACTGAGAAATTATGTTGCAGTTGAAAGTACGCCAGCTTGTGCTTCCCAGTGCTTCTCCTGCTGTGGAAATATCCTGCAAACCCAGATTTACAGATGTCCAAAGCAGCCGTGTGGCAACAGCGAATCTTAACCAATTGTAGCTGTAACATACGAGGCTGGGAGCCCTGTGAAGGAATTCACACTCACTATGCAATGGTTCTGCTCTGCTTATCTGTGGGCAGTGTCAGTGAAAGCCAGAATCTTATACCCTGGCTGCTCTGGGTGGCCAGAGGATGGTGGATTCAACAGGAGATGCAAGGAGTTCTGGCATCCCATGGGTCCTGGGAGGTACTGAGCTGGTCCTGGGAAACAGGTAAACTGCTTGGAAACACAGGTCTAGAATGGCACAGAAGTTCGCAGGGTGAACTTCTAGAGAGCTGGTGAAACAAGCAGACTAGTTATGCATATTTCCATCCAAAGGAGCCTATTTTTCCACAAATTGGCTGAGTTTGAATGTACTGACATTTTTTGATTGGAAAGAAGTTTCACAGTTAAAGAAGTGTTGTTACTAATGTACTGGAACCACACTTTAATTGAATCCTTTGGGATCTGAAAAAGCATGGAAGATAAATTTTAGATGCATGCAAAAAGTTTCAGTTTAATGAATATCCTGGATAATCAGAAAGAATTCAATGTGAAATCCATCTAAAAAGTCTTCCATAGAAAGTATTTTTTAATTAAGCTATAAAGAGAACCTCTTTTGTGATCATCAGCTGGAATATTAAACCTATTCAGAGGTATTCAGTGCTGCTGAAGAAGTTATCCACCAAGTTCTGTACAGGTGAGTGAGATGTGTTTCCAGAATCTGATTTGCAGATGCACTAGGGTTTAGAGATCTATACAGATTGACAAGGATTGGGGTTTGTTTACTTCATTGCTTGCTGCTCTTATATTTGAAGGAGAGGGTGTGAGTAGGATAACGCTTAGTTAATTCAACTTTGTGATATCCATCACCATTGATTAACAGGTGGCTTTACAGATTTCTGTGTTTGTTTTCTGGAATGTATTTGTCCATTTGCATATGAATTGAGTGGAGAACAGCTCTATACACAGAGTCCTTCTTAATCAATGACACCCTTCTCTAAACATCTGCAGGAAATAATCCCACCAGTTGCCTTTAAAAAATATACAAATAAAAAAATACCAAATAAAAACATTTTATTTTTTTTGTTCATTGGTTTGGGATTTTTGACAATCAAAACAGGCAGTCATTTATTATTGCAATGATATTAGATGAAACGAACACAACCTCACTGCAAAAACAGTGAATCTTCGCTGCTTCCAAAGTAAAAATTTGATCTCATCTGTCTGAAGTAAGGCTGATATTTTAAAATGCAGCTTTTTTTTTTTTTTATTTTTTTTTCTGTTTTGCTTCTCTTCCTATTATTTAATAGCTAAACACATCAACTCAGTTCCAAGAATATATTTAGCTTACTGATTTAATCTAATTTACTCATTGAGCATGCACTGGAATAAAAAAGCAAATCAATAACACTCTTGGATATCTTCAAGATCTTTTCAGTTCCTGCTCCCTTGTGTCAGCCTCCTTTTATAAGACAATGAGCAAAGCTGGAGAACRCGGGTACGTAAAGGTCAGTATTCCACGTCTTTTAAATGTATGAGGAAATTGTTCTTAGGATGTTATTAACTCYGTGGTCTGGTTGGTTTGTGCAATATACAGCTAATGAATCCTTGCTTTGAGAGGAAAATCTCACTATTGCAGAACTGGTATCTTCATAGACTGTTTCCTGAGGTCCATCTAAGACTTGTGCTGCCGTGTGTATCGGTTTGCAGTGGCAGATAGTTGTAAGCAGAGTTCCTGGCACTCAGTTTCTTGTCTTTTGTTGGATAGCTTAGTCCTTCTCAGCTCAGTTGGTAGGTTTTGTTTACTCCTCTGCTGGCTTTGTGAGAGGCTGCTGTTTGAAATGGACAGGCCACATGCACTTAGCTGCTTTCTGTTCCCCATTTGATTATTTTTGTTTATACTGTACTATGCTCTATAGATTTATTTGTGAATCTCTCATCTGGATCTCATCTTCTAGAAAATTCTACAAGATTTTTTTTATTTTTAAAAAGTGTATTTCTAGACTGTAAAAACATCACTCTCATCTAAAGTTGCTTTGGAATGTTGCTAAAAGGAACATGGGCCTCATTTTCCATAAACAGGTGGGGACATTCTTCTGTCTCCTCCTCTAGAGAGGCACAGCCCTGACAAGAGCTGTTTTGAGCACTGGCCATTGCTTTACAAGATCTTTGTAGAGTGGTTTGCTGGTGTCATGTGGAACTAAAGTGATATATGACAGTATTAAAGTAATGTCAAAACTTGTGTTTCCTGGTAGAAGTTGAGGTTAGAAGGATGCTGACACTGCTGGGTCTGGTCATACCCTGAACCCACAGACTTCTTCTTGACTTGGGCAGCTGGTTCTGTGCTCCAGAAGAGATGTTATGATATTATTACATGCAGGACAAGAAATTTGATGCTGATAAATTCTGAGGTCAACTGGAACAACAGTAAAATCCTTAAGGGATGCTTACATGTAATCATCTGTGTGATTTGGGTGCAATTTAAAGAATATTGTAACTAGAAAGAGGAAAACCTGGAAAGAAATATGAGCTTAAAGTATTGAATAGAATGAATGAGTATGTGAACCAGTGTTTTGTTTTCTTCATAAAACAGAAATAAATGTCTAGAAATGTAGTCTGTTTTTAACAGGGACAAAAGAAGTTTGTGTTCTTTTGCCATCTTTGTCTCTACAATACCATACAGTAAGTTTAACTGCTAAGAAAAGAATGYATCTACCACCAGAACAAATTCTGTTTGTGTTGTTGTCAAAAGCAAAGAGAACTGTGAGTKTAGACATATCAGCTGACAAAAAAGTGACCTTCAGTGATCTTTATTTCCAATTAAAAATAGGAAAATAAGTTTATAGTTTGTTATAATGAAACCATAACTGATTGTCTCATTTTGAAATGCAGAAGGATCTTATTTCCTTCTTAAAAACTATTTTCATATTATGAAGAAAATGGTTTAATTAGGTTTTGTATTCCTAATATGTAAGATTACTAACTGTCCATAAAATTTCAAACTRCTGGTCCTTCTAGAAGGACCTAAGACACATTATGGGATGATTGATACTCTGAACACCCCTGTGAGACATGATTGAGTTTATACTTATGTCACAGAAAGATAGATTTTGGTAGGATACACGCTTTGACTCGCATATTTAGAAAGAGGCCTTGGCAATGCTTTTTTTCCATCAGCACGTTTKCTGAGTACGCTGTGGGTAAAGTGGCACAGCTACCTTGTCAGTTCACTGACAAAACATGAAAAACCAGCACCAGTGAGACTTGTTTGGCCATCATTTTGCAAATGTCATAGTAACATACAACTCCTCAGTCTCTCATCCTCTGTGCTTTCTCTGGCTGAACAAATTTGCCCTTTCAACCCAAGCAGGCAGACAGCTCCTGTCAAACTGAGACCTTCGTGTCCTTCAGCTTGGCAAACACTTTGCAGGCTCTCTGCTGTAGATATCAGTGTGATTTTTTTGCACATATATGCAGTTTTGGGTAAAACTAAAAATAGCTTTTGATCAAGAAGTATCTCCCAGTTTTTTTCCCAATCTTGGCAGAAATCTTTATCTTTGGGTATGAATATGGCTCATATATACAAACATATTTAGCATTGCATGTTGTAGTATTGAATGCCTYGTATTTTTGAATTGAATGCCTATATCTGAAAGCAGCCATTCTTTGTCTAATATTTTGCCAATACCTTTTTAACATTACAATATTTCTCTTACAAAATCTGTTACTAAATTAGAATACACTAACAATGRCATGTAAATAAATACAGCTTCTTTGTAACGCCCTAAATATATTTTTCAGAATTTACTGRTACGGATAGTTCTTTCAAAGACTAATTGTCACTACATTTTTTCTGACTCCTTAGGATCACTGGTAATTTTGTGTTTGTGTTTTAGAACAAAATTGCATGGATAAATGTCCCACTTGTGAGTGAAGACTAGGTTTTGTTAAAAATTATTTAGATTTTACTTAATGTTAAAAATTATTTACATTTTACTTAATGCTTTTTTTCCAACATTTACTCCTGTAAAACAGATGGTGTGTCCTGGGTGCCTTGAGCTTACTAATTMAGCGTTAAAAAATACTAAAGCATAAAAGTTTATTTTCAATTATTTTATTTTTAAAAAAGTTTTTGTAAAATAAAAACTCTACACTTATTTTACTGTAAAAGTGATTTCAAGTCTTCTTGAAAACTAAATTTTACCTTCTTTATATATTCAATTTATTTTCACCAACAGTGTCAGAGGGAATTATGTCCTCATTGCAAATATAGTCAATTCCTCAGATTTAGGACTTTCTTTTCTTCTGCTCACTTAAGAATGTGCTGAGTGTGAACATATAAGCACCCTTAAAAGAAATAAACTTCACAGGAAACTGATCTGTAAATTATTGTTTTTCGTGTGCTGCTCGGGCAATTGGCTGATGTTGYTCTCTGTTGGTACTTCATCAATATCCAAAACCCTGCACATAATTTAGGCTGGAAAGGATTTTTGGTGGTCTTCTCTAACTGCCTGCTCAGTCTTCACTGCTCCCTTCCTAATGAGGGATTGTTGCTGAGCTCAATAAACCCCTGCCCAGGGGTTTTCTCTTRTCATGGCATGAAATATTTCTGTATATTCCTTTTCTGGGTTAAGTACAGGTGTCCCTTCTACCTTGGTCAAAATTGGTAGAATTTTGTCCTCGATCCATGGTTTATTACATAGAAAATGTTACACTCTTGTAGCTTTCTCAGCAAGAAATGAGGTGAAGGATGAGCTCTTGAGAACTCAAAAGATAAAATTTAACTGCTTCTGTGCAGTGAACGTGTTTGCTATGGGCAGATAAGCAATGCCTTGATAATCAGGTCAGTTTTAAAAAATAAATTGTTAAGAATATTTTTATGTCTCTGTGTACATATATCTAGGGACATATAAAAAGACACATACTCAGAGTGAAAAAATTATTGTCTTAATTTGACGGGGGTGAAAAACCAATACATAGTGCAATGTAAAGTATTCACCTTTCAATTTTTTTTTCTTTAAGTATTTTCATGGTGAAACATTCTGGCAGACACTATAAGATGTATAAAACCTTATTTATCTGGTTTTAATCAGCTGCTGATTGTTTAATGTYAGCATGCATTTAATGGAATTATTTTTTCTAAAGGCAATSAACACTTACCTGTAAAAGTTGAATYCAWGTGACAAATTGCAAGCAACTTGGGGTCTTAGATCAGTAGGATTCCTTATCTAAATTGTTTGCATGTTAGATTTCTTTTGTAGCACTGAATAATTTGGATAAATGACCTTTCAAATGGTAATTGAATTTCCTTAACAGCAGTTGGGTGATGGTACATAAAAAGTAATAAAAGCCTTTAGCAGTGCCCTTTTCTGGAGCTTGTCACAGTCTCTACCTCTGATAGTAAGTGACACTTATTATTCAAGTCATATTTTCTTAAAAGCTGTGGCTTTCCTGAGATCGCGTGCAAAGATATACTTTCTATTTTAAGTTAATTGTATGGTGGTAAAATCAAACTGTTTGGGTTTTGTTTTTGTTAATAGTAGATGTTTTACAGGCAACTCATTTTTCTCAAAACTATATTCTCAAAAAGTAAGGTTCTCATTAGAAATTTAGTTTCTTAATATTTATATACTGAGAAATCAATTAATTTGTCAACAATTTAACTTTGCTCTCATAAGGGAAGTTAATTCTAGGTTATTTGTGTGACAGCCACACAACTTGTATTGTCATGTGTGTGTTGACTGAAGCTCATGTGGGACCAAAGTCACCTCTACCAATACCASGATTTTTGATGATCTAAGAATTTGAGATTTGGCCTTTGAAGTGCAAATATTGTGCAACATATACACATAAAAATGGAGAGTAAATACTAAATTATAGATAATACATTTTTTACACTAAATTACTTTTCCTGATTCTCTCTGACTGATACAGCTAGGAGTATTCAAAATCTAATCTTTAAAGTCATCTAGTCATACCTGTGCCTTGCAAAAGAAACGAAAAAAAAAAAAACATCTAAAGAAAAGGTATCACTCAAAGAAGGCAAATCTTCCAGTATGTCATCCATATGGCTTGAACTTTGAGGGTTTTTTTTCATACTCAAATATAAATTGTATTTGTGTAAAATCTTGTAAACTCTCACAGGGACAAATTTTAGAGCCATAAAGCTAATTTGCTGAAAAATTCTTAAAAATACTTTTCATGTAACTCCTTTCTCTTTGTAAGTTGAGATAGTAGTGGTAGCCTGAGAACGAATTGTTTATTTTTATTACTCATCAATATCTGAGATATATATATAGATAGATAYAGATATATAAGTCTATATGATTCTGTGTGTAGTTCTCTCTTTCTAGAATACAGGCATGTTTCTGTGGTTTTAGTGTTTTCGACCTTGGCTATATTTGGYTTTCTATACAATGTCTTGTTTTTCTATAAAATGTCTTGTGATGCTGCAGAGAGCATAATGTTTGTTAAATAATGTTAAACAATTCTTGGGTCAAATACCTGTGATAATTGATACAGGCAATGGCACAAAAACCATTTGGGAGTACTGGCTGTTTCATTGTTTGGGACAGCAAAGGTCCTATGGTTTTACAACTTGTGCTTTACACATGACATCATTTGCTCACACAACATGTCTAAATATACTCAGTCTAAGGTGCTTATTTGCTGTCTCTTARTAAGTCCAATTTGTCCATTTTGACTCTTCCAGAATGTAAGGTCTTCAGATTGGGTAGTTCTCCCCCAGTTTTCATGACTGAAAAATACAGAGTGCCCTGGAACACACACAGAAACTGTAATGAATAAAGGTGATAGRTCTTTACTGAAAACTGACAGAAATTATTCAGTTTACTGCCATCTGCAACCCCCAAACAACCATTTTACCTCTCCTGGTAACAAATGGAGTGAAACCTTCATTGTAGTTGGCACTAGTGGGACTTTTCCACATCAGTTTGGCTGCACTGGAAAATTGATTTAAATAAGAATAAACTAGTTTATCTTGAATAAAAATACAATGAAATAAATTTATAAAATGCAYTAATTTCCTCATGTATCTTTTTCTTCAGTGTCTGAGTCCTGTATGTTTTGTTTCATTTCTGTGATTTTTTTTATTAGGAGCCATTATACTTGCAAAGTACTTAGTGGATTCCTGATTGCTACAAAGGAAATAATTGTGCTAGATAGGAGAAATCAAAGCCTTTCTAGTGCATGAAAGTACTTGGAACACTTACAGATTTATGACTGCAAAATTAAATAAAAAGCAGTTTATCAAAATGAAAGCACAATAAGTTTTCTAAAAACGGAGGACATTTCAGCAATTTCTTAAATTCAAATATTAGCAAAGCAGCTATCTAAATAAAGATATTGAGACTGACCTTTCTTTGGGTGAAGTGTAGTTTTGATGTTGATAAATAAAGGACATAATTAAGAAGACTTGTGATATTTAATGSTGTTTTAATTTGATGATRTCACAGTCTTTTTTGATTAAAAATACTGTTGCCTTCTGAGCTGTAGTAAAGGCTGTTCCAAATAATCATCCACTAGAGGTCTGTGAGAAAGGCTGATATAATCAAGCACTTTTTCAATTTTATTTTAGTTAGTAAGTTGATTCTCTRCTTGGGAAACAAGTGATTGTACCTGCCTCTGAATGTGGGAAGTTGTTACTAGAAATGCCATTGCTGGAAATGGTGTTCTTTGGGTTGGCACTAAAATGTCAGTRCACCAACTGTTCAGAAAGCTGCTCTGTTTCATTATACAAATGTTGCCATCTTCCAAGCGAACTAAGTTAGCCAAATGTGCTCTTTTGAGACCCCATTGGCTTCTAAGCTTCACTAGGAATGGTTAGATAAATGTGAATCTCGCTTTAGTAATTCATGTGTTTGTCTTGTTGCTCTCTAGAAAACTTCTTATCAAAACCTTGAAAATAAGAGCTTTTTATGCAACCCTTAAACCCTTACATAAATATCTACAAGTGTACAATTCAGCATTCACTTATTTTCTTGCCCTTTTTAAATAAAAAGCTAAGCATTTGAAATTTCTGATTGTTTTTGAAGCRGGTTTGTGCATATACAAACAGATGGTGTTTTTAGGAGCCTGATTTTTCTGCCCAAACTTCTAATGAGTGCAGTCTTGCATAGAAAGTAGGGTTTTTGGTACCTTTTTTTCCTTGGGGGTGGGGGGGCAGGAAAAAGGAAGTGCAATATGGTACTGCAAACAATAGCAAGATTGGACAGTGTTTTTTAAATAATAATCTCCCTACTCTTTCTTGAAAACTTAAACCTAACCCGTTGGTACTTATTGTTCTCTTGTTTGAGACAAAGGTGCAGCTAACACCTCAGAGCCCCAGAGCCAGTGCATCAATGGTGCAGGGATTTTTGTAACAAGAATTRGAAAGAATGAAGTAGAATTTTTGGATGCTATTATCAGATGATCCAGCTGGTTTTGAGGCTTAGGAGTTTGTATACTCTGTATACTGTATACTCTGTATACTCGCCTAYAAAACAAAATTTCAGGGGCTGCCCTGACTTCCAGGGTATGGACATTTATTGAATTTAGCATTTTGAAAGGACAGTTTTAGCTCTGGAGATGCATGCTAGTGATCCAGAGAAATGGCCACATTTTTAAAGATTTTCACCCAGTTCTGAGTTTTGTGTGAAATCATGTGGTATCTTTGCTTCACAAAATCATAGAACGCTTAGGGGTTGGATTGAACCTTAGGGACCATCCAGGCCCAGCCCCACTCTGCCATGGGCAGGGATATTTCCCACTAGAACAGGTTGCTCAAGGTCTTATCCAACCTGCCTTTGAATGCTGCCAGGGTTGGGGCATCCATAGCTTCCATGGGGAAGCTGTTCCAGTGTTTCCCCATCCTCATAGTAAAGTATTTCTTCCTAATATCTGAGCTAAATTTCCCCTCTTTCAATTTGTGCCCATTACCCCTTATTACAGTCCTATCACTGCTGTTCCTGATGAAAAGTCCCTCTCTGGCTTCCCTGCAGCCCCATTCAGTTACTGAAGGTTGTTACGAGGTCTCCACACAGCCTTCTCCTCTCCAGGTGAGCAGCCCCAACTTTCTCAGCCTGTCTTTGGAGGGGAGGTGCTCCAGTCCTCTGAGCAACTTCGTGGTTCTCTGGACTTTTCTCTGGACTTTCTCCAGCAGTTCCATGTCCTCCTTATGTTGGGGGCACCAGAACTGTAAGTGTTGCTCCCAGTGAAGTCTCATAAGAGCAGAGTAGAAGGGCAGAATCGCCTCCTTTGACCTGTTGTCACCTTCCTTCAGTTGTCTTCTGTTTAACCTTTGTGGGTTAATTTCCTGCCACTTAAATTGTAACATTATCTTAAGAATTTTATGTGTTTTCTAGGTGTGGTTTTGTATGAAATATTAAAAAACTGAACARAGAAAATAATCTAATTTGTGCACTAATACCTTTTTTGACCTAAGATTTTAGATTTGCATTTTAGGTGTCACTTTTGTCCTGCTAGGAGTTGGTGCATAAACAGTTGCAAATGCAAATCTTCACTCTTTTTTTTTCCCTGAATTCTCATTCCAGTGGTTTTCTTTGAAGCAGCACTCATAAATATTCTTTAATAGATAAAAATATCCTTGAAGAGGAAATGCATTTCTAAAGTGTTGTAAATGTCAGAGCAAGGATGGAGGTAAAAATTATCTCTGAACATAATATTTTTATCAGAAAATTCCTCAGAAAGCACTGATAATGCATAAATACCTATGCTGATTCAAGAAATGTTCTTTTAGATCTGAAGCACATTGAGGTTTGTGGAAGGTTATGTTTGTTTTAAGTTACTTTGTTTCTCCTTGTACTCATAAATTCCTCTATGACTATGAAGGAACTGAAACTATTTCCCTGYGAGCTTCTCTTTCCAGTCTTGGTTTAGATCTCTAATCACAAACTCAGTTTTGCATGAACAGGGCTTTTGTTCATTCTTGGTCCTAGTGAAACCTTTATCTGGAAGGCACACCCTTCTGCTTCTTCCATCCCTGTGCCGAAGGGGTCTACACAGGTATTGCACAAATAGGAATATACARGGAGAGAAATGTGTTAATTGTGCCCGTGTTCTTAAGCACAGGACTTCGTTTTACTCTACCAATCATGTGTATTCTTTAGGGTTTTATAAAAATTGATCAAAGTAGATTGTCAAATTACCAATAAATTTTTGTTCACTACCAAAAAAGCCCTAYGCATACATAAAAGGGAAATAGAATGCATCAGGATACTTGTTATCTGTGGATAAAATGTTCTGAAAAGGCTCCAAGTGTTTCTTGTGGAGAGGCAGTAAAATGCTTAGATGGTGAGATCTGAAAATCAGCAAGGTTCAKTATGCTGGAGAGGGTTCAGAGAAACTGAGGGAAGTCTGCAATGCTGAAGAAAGCCTGGAGTGGRGGATTAAATTAGTGATAAGTGGAAAGCTGGTGAGTAGATAGGATGAATCAGATTGCCAGTAAATTTCAGTAACTCAGAGTAAATTTCTGTTGTGATATCTTACAGAGGCAGAAAGGAATATCAAACTCTGTGGAATGATGAATAAAAATGCAATGTGGAGATAAGAACGTACGGAAATTGTAATGGGGATTGTTATATCAGAATGAAGTACTTTGTCAAATGTTTCTTGAGTACCTGTTGATACTGGTTTTTACTTATAGTGACCAGAAAAAGAGTATATTGGTAGGYTATCAGTATAAAGGTTTTTCATATCATGTAGCAGGTCTGGGGAACAGTTACATCAAGGACAGGTAGCAGATCCCTGAGGCTTTACCAAATTGGGATTTTCCCTTCAGCTGTTAAATATTTTATTCTAATATTTTATTCTGAGCTTAATACTCAGAATGTCTCCTGAGACTTAATTTCATTTTCTGGCTTTATATACTTTTCCTGAAATGCGGGAATATTTGCACTGTGAGACACACAAACATGAAAGTACAAGGTTGAATACTGAAGGCATCTGCTGTTCTCAGTAGGAATAGGATCCTGAGGGAATAGWTGATCTGGCTGAGCTAATATAAATTGTGAACTTTGACAGATTCATTAAAAAGGAATCTCAAMTAGGATTCTAACTTAGAATGCTCTGGAAAAAAGTCTTAGACCTGAAATAYGGAGCTAATTATTGAATGAATATTTATTTCTTATCTTCTTTTTCAATCAGCTGTTTCTTTTAACGTTGTGTTCCAAGACTTGGCTTAGGAGTCTGTGTCCCGTGCGTCTCCAGTTGCCATCATCTGGCTGCTCTTTTATCACAGGTTGAAATGTAATTTCACATTTCAAAACTTACACATCAGCATTCTTGCTTAGTTTCAAATTCTCCTCACTTTTGGAAATACACATAAGATTTGTTAAACTACRTGCTGAAATAAAATCATTTTTATTGCAGATTAAAAATTTATTGCAGGTTAAAATTTATTGCAGAAATTCAAGTAGGAATACTTTGAACAGCATGAGTGTAATTCTCTCTCCACAGAGTGGGCTGAAYAAGATGAAACACAATAAGAATTGAGATATTTTTTTCTCTCAAAGCCGTCCTCTCTTTCTTTTCTTGTTTGATGTACTTCTTACTCTTCTTTGCACCCAATTTTTAAATGTTATGATTAGTCTATGTTGAAATAAGCACTTCTGTGTTTTTATGGCTGTCTCCTTAGACTTGAAATTTCATTTCTGGGTTGGTCACAATCTTCTACTCCTGCTGAGTTTTTTGTTGTTTGGTTCTCCCCACCTCCAGCTTTGATATCTGGAAAGGTAAATTAAAATCTCTTAAGCAATTTTTGCTTATCTATTTTGTAAAATTTCAATAAATGATGTTTGAACTTCAAATCTGTTCTTTTGAAGCTGTCATGATCTCTTGCATAACTCTCTTGGGAAGTAATTCTGGGGTCACACATGATATAATACATGTCAATTGCAATACTCTGCTCCAGTAGCTTGTGACCATGCTGGCATGTAATGGGAAACTCTGTCTCTTCTCTTATAGAGTCTTTTGTTCTCTTAATGTGCAATTTTTCATCAGAGTTAAAACCCTCTTGAAAAGGGTGGTGAGGAGAGGAAGAAAAGCTGATGCAATTGTCTCATATAGCAAATAAAGGCCTACACCATAGATAAAGTTYTGTTTTTGTTTGGTGCAGATCTAGRTGCTTTCACTTCTGGCCACAGACTTCGAATCAAAACCTGAATGGGGAGGAGAAGTGCAGAGAAGGAAGGTCTTCTCCAGCCTCCTTTGCACTACAGATCTGGGGCTGAACTTGGAAGTGGTGATGGCAAGGTTTGGGAGAGTGCTGTACCTAATTCAGCAGGCAGGATGGCATTAGTAGCAAATTGGTTTGGAATAAGCTAGGCAAACTGTTTGGATTAAGAGATCCAAGTCATCTTAATCACAAATCAGAGTKCCTATCCCAGAAAGTTCTTTCTCGCTCTGTGTTTCTGATTTAACTTTTCTGGATTTAAATGCCAGTATTTCTATCTAAGCAACTCAGTCCTTCAGTTTCTCCTTGTATGTACAAATGGTTGTAGAGCTGATGGTCTAATAATTGTTGGGATCTTGGAGAAAATAATCCTCTCTAGTTACAATATGAGCAGAAGGGTTTTCTTGTTCTTGCTGTTAGGTTGGGTTTTTTTTGTTTGTTTTGTTGTATTTCCCCAGAAGCTTCTGCATGAGACATTGACAAACATTTTGGTTCTGTGTCTCAGAGCCAGCAGCCATGCCAGCACTGCTTCATGGTTGTGTCAAGATTACAAACAGCAAACAAACAGGACTTCAGACCTCCAGAAGTTCAGTGTTTGAGCTGATGCTCTTTTTAACTGCAAATAACACAATAAAGACTGATGGTTTACAGCTAGAAGTGGAATTGCATTGTGATGGCAATTTAAACCTTTGCCAGAGAAAATGGGCATTTCTGAARCTCTGCTAAATGGTTCCAACCATGCTTTTCTCATTGACTCTTCTGTTCCCAGTATAATCCTGAATCTCTGCCACTTTATCCTCAAATTTAGAAACTTATCACACCATGTTTCCTGGTTAGTAGGATTTCATTATAGTCTAATATTACTGCATGTTGTCCTACAGGTAAAGAAGAAGAAAAATCCAAACCACAAAACCCCCCAAAAACTTTTCAAGTGTTTTTTTTTTTGTTCTGTAACTCACTTCTATGCGCAGGTCCACTAGAAGTACGTTTTTTTCCTATTGCCTTTTGCATATCACTCTACCATTAAAGTGGCCCACTGCRTGATCAAAAAGAMAAAAAAAAGCAAAAAGCCATAGATAATTTATGGTCTCTCATTCAAAATGATGGGGAAGTCAATTCTTGTAATGCATCTTGTTATTTTAAAATATGGGAGCTATTTAAACCCCAGAATAGACATAAAATCTGTCTATTATATGCATAAATGCAGGAAATATGCCTTTAAGATTTTCAGATCTGATGTGCCATCCAAATTGCAAGAGTAATAATAAAATTTGTTTTGCTTAGTAGTCTGAGCCAACAAATTTATGGAAAACCAAAATTTTATTGGGTGACTTTTGTCTCTGAGAGTCAGTAAAAAGTTGTGATTTTGTTTTTGGTTTTTATTTTTTTGGGGGTATTGTTTTGGTTTTTTTTTTTTTTTTTTTTTTTTTTTTAATGGGTATCCACTGCAGTTTAACTGAATTTTTAAAGCATTATCCTGATATGCACTTTCTGATAGCCAGGGCTGCACAAGTATATTTCTAGGCAAATTATTTAAAGATGGGGTTTTTACTAGCCTCAGTCATACAGTTCCAGCTGTTTTAAAAATCACCTTTTGTTCAGTATGGACCATTCCTGTATTCCTGGATTTTCACAGAAATCTTTGTTCTTAGAATTAGAGTTCTCAGATTCTGCACATGTTTACAAGAAGTAATAATCATGCTTCACTTTGACCTTCCTCCCCAGCCTTAAGTGCAGATTAGAGCAAGTGTTTCATATATAAAACAAAATAAAATCTCTAGAAAAACATCAAAGGTTCAACGTTGCTTTCCAAAGGGTCCTTAAATTTTTTGATGGAAAAATATCTTGGCATCAATTATTTGATTGCCTATGTTTTTGTTTTTGTATTTGTTACAACTTTTATTATCTCTTTTTAAAAACTCAATATCAGAATTTTCACCATCAAAATCTTTGTACCATTCAAAATGATGCCCTTCAAACCCAAGGGAAGTGACAGGAGGAATTTTTGCACTTGGTTTAAGCTAACAAAAGAAGATCATTAAAATTTGATCATCTTATTTTTAAATAAAGCACTGCTGGAAAAGGAAAAGCAATTGCTCTTGGCAAATCAGAATGGGGTTTTTTTTTTTTTAAATTTTTGATATCCAATGGTAGTAGCTATGCACCAGATTATCTAGTAAAGGACAAGATGGGGTTTTTTTATCTCCTCTTTGGACAAGCAAATGAGTTCTGGACATGTCCACTGAAGTAAACTAGTTCTGTGTTGCAAGGGATGGGAGTGGCTCAGAAAGTSCACGTTCTGGAAAGAAGAAAATGGGAGAGAAGGTTCAGGATGAGGCAGAGGAGGGGCCCAGCCTGATAATTTATCTTTAAGAACTGAGGACTGATACAGAAACTGTCTGTCTTCCCCTTTCATGTACCTTAATTACTTTAGTCATAGCAATGTCTTGCATGATTTAAACTGAAAATTGATTGACTTCTTGTCTGTGGGCGAGTATGTGCATTTGGTGACCAGTGTGAACTGTAARTTCACAATGGGTGCACTTCTGAGAAATTGTTTTCACATTGCTGAGCAAGTTCAGAAGTTGAGCTCCTAAATGATGACCATGAGACCAACTTGTGATAAAAAGTCACAGGYAGGAAAGCAAACTGCACACAGATTTTTATAGTAAGGGAAGGTGGTAATGCCTGAAATCTTGCTATGGACAAGAGAGGGAACATGCCATGCATCTATATCTGATCCATATGTTTGGCATGAATTTATTTTTAGCTTATTTTAAAGTATTAGTAGTGTAAACAGAGTACAAAAAAAAATCTAATTGCAGTAATATGAGCAGCTTGTGTGGATATATCATAGTGTGACAACTTAATGACTAGAGACATTCAGGAAAAATTTGGCTYGCATATCATCCTCCCCTAGATAGTATTGTCATTTTCCCAGAGACTGTAGGATGTTCTCCTATTGATTCTATTCTACTATAGATCACTTGCAAGGCAGCCACACAAACCACTCATGGGCTTTTTCCCCCAGTGGTTTTTTTTTTTTTCTCAAAAGATGGAATATTCCTGGAGAAGCCAAAGAAATATCTACTAAAAAACTGAGGRAATCCTATGGTTGTTTTCAGATTAATGTTTTGCCTTGAAGAAAAAATTCGACATGTTAAAGCATTTATTACCCATCTATTTGCATCTTTTTTTTGCTCTTTCATTGGGCAGAAAATAAAAGAGGTAAGGTATTAAAATGTGACCTATCCAAGTTATCTCTGAAGACATCACATGAAGGAGTTTAGATAATGATAAGGTAAAATAWTATAGGATGAAATGTGATTGAGGTTGAGAGTGGAGTTACCTGATAGACAGGAATGAAGACTGTATGACATACCATAAATACTTGAACAAAACTGCTAAGGGCATCTTTGCAATTAAGATGGTTATAACTGACAAGTTAGTTGTGTATTGGAAATTGTGTAGGGATGTTGGATATTTTGGAGTTTTTCCCCCCTCCCCCCAGTCTTGTTCTTTGGACATAAGATAACTCTAAGGGCTTCTTTTTTTTAATTTTATTTTTTTGACTGAAGAGCTTATCTCTTCCATTTTTAATACACTTTCTACAGTAAAGATAGCTGTCCTGTTCTGATGGAAAAAAGTTTGAAGTCATAATTTATGTGATATAAAGCATGATTTCTATTTGGTGATTGAAGGTCTATATTGAGGCACAGACCAGCTGGTATGAACTAGGAAATTTCTGCAGGGCTTAAATAGAAGCAATATTCATATCCATTGTATAAGACCCTATAAAGTTTTAAGTTAACCATCATTTTTCTAGTGTACAGCTGTTGTTATCTTCTAGTAGTATTTCTTCTCCTCACAGTGAGAAATACAAGAAGTAGTACTCCTCTGTATCTTTGTGTTTCTGAGCGTCAGTATTGATTATATAATGTATGTGTGTATTATATCAAAATTATCGTCCTTTTTACTGGTCTGTAGAGTTTGGAGTCATGCTCATTACCAGCCTTTTACTTAGCTTCTTGTTCTGGGCTTCAGAGTTAGTAATTTATTTACAGACAACTAATGAAGTTATTCTTTACTCACCTTGAACATATACAGGTTATTAACATTGTCACTGACTTGTAACTTTATAGTAGCTGAGTTCATAATAAAACTGCTTTGCTACCTTAGGCTACAGAGCTGAAAAATGTTTTGTGTTTATGCTTAAGGCCTTTATTTGATCACATCTTAGAGTCTTGTTGCTAGGAGACTGCAGTGATTTCATACTCAATTTCTACATTTTCCTGAGGTTTCATGCACATGGTCCCAAGTAAGTACCCTACCACTGAGTGCTCCCACCTGGAAGCCAAAAATTGTCTTTCACTGATTACTGTGGGTCACATGTGACATTGAATTCCCTGGAAGCTCCCTTTTCCTGCTTTTAATCTCCAAAATTTACTGTGATTCTGCCTCTTTTTGTTGCTGGTCCCTAGGGCCTGATTTAAAGAGGCATGAAAAGGGCAGATGAGAGAGGTTTGCCCAAAGCCACAGAGAGTTGTGGCCATACTTGTCCGAGAAATGGTTGTWTGGTTGCAGAAGGATATGTGGTAGAAGGTAGGGAAACAAATGATATTGGGAAGTTAGGTAAACTGCCCAGATACTGAACAAGCCACCCACTGTATGCTGCACTAAACTTCAAGGCCCTAACACASACTCAGATGTTTCCTTTACAGGTTCAGCAATGTTAAGTGTGATATCCTCTGACGACCATTTCTTGCCCGAAGCACAAAGTGTGTGGCTTTTTCAGGCTTGATCTGTATCACGAAGCCTAGATGAATTTCCAGTTGCCTGGAGATGATACTAAAATAATTTTTGGAATGTATTTTTTTTTTCTGTAATGAAAATAAAAGTGCCAAGTAGAAAAATTATTATTTAGTTTATAGTGGTACAGTTTTAGGCACATATAAACATTTCCTATTACTCATGAGCAAGGTTCAGCTCAGGTTTCTCAAACCATAAATATGATCAGACTAATTATATTTAAAATGGTTTTCCTCTATGTCAGAGTTAAATTTTGCATACTTTGTGTGAGAGCTCATCGGCTGTATTACGTGGGAAGAATATCTATGGGTCCTTATTACAATCATGACTGTTCTAGAAAATCTGAAGTAGACTGGTAACTGCTCATGTTCCCCAAAGTGCGTTACTGAAGGATTCCACAGGAATGCTGATAAACTGTTTTTCTTCTGAATATCTGCAGGACCCTACCAGGAGGGAAAAGACAGACCACATACCCAGCAGTGTGGCAATTAAACTTTTTCTCCATACAGGTATTTCATATTTAGTAATTACCAAAATCAAATTTTGGATGAAGAAAGCTTTTTCTAAATAACTTCAACCAAGATGTAGGCTTTGAAGAAGTGTTTAGGCTGTAGTATCTCTCTTCTGTCTTTCTCCTYCTCCAGTTAGTAGCTGCAGTATATTCACACAAATGCATTCAATTCAYGCCAAATTAAGGATGTGAAGACTTAAGGATTTGCACTGTTCTATCTTAAATTTTAGGTTAATTAGAGTGTCAAGCCATGGCTAGCATAAAATACCAGAGGGGAAAAAAAAATCCCTGCAGGGAAGCCCTTGACTTCCAAGATGAAATTTAGGTTTTGACCATAARTGGGAAATCCTAGGGCCAAATAAGTTGCAGTATGTAGCAACAAATAATTATTGAAGCCACRAAGTCAACCTTTTTTAAACTATATTTATACACATATTTCAAACAAGTATATGTACATCTATAAGTTTCATACCTACATGTAGTGAAAACAATCTGGATATTTTTACTTACTGGCCTAAGTTGTAGTATTCTCATGGCTGATTTGGCTCAATGCCTATTTTATTGTCTTAAGAATGCTGCATGCCCAGTATTGGCTGGTTTGCAGCCAATTTTTGATGCTTTTGTCTTTAATGGGTTAACGTAGGTGTTGGGGTCAAAACAAAAGCTTTACAATATTTTCATTTTGTATAGACGTGATATGGATATGTTTTAGTTATATAAACCTCAAGGATTTATAGAATTTATAGACTATGACAGCTATAACAGGGAAGATGATTCTTTCTGTTTACTTAAATGAGTTATAAGAACTTCTGTCTTTTCTATTGGAGGCAGCCCTCCAATTTCTTGTGAATGGAACTAAGATAAAAGTCCAAAGCCACAAAAAACCAAAAAAAAAAGACCGAAAAAAAAACAAAAAAAACAAATGGAACTAAGATAAAAGTCCAAAGCCACAAAAAACCAAAAAAAAAAGACCTCCAGACTACCCAAACACAACAACAGCAACAACAACAACAAAAAAAACCCCACCAAAACCAAAACAAACAAACAAAAAAAAAACCCAGAAAACTCCTTATATACTTAATATTAGTATGCCTCAATCTTTTTTTAATTTTAGAATCCTCAGCAATAATATTTTTTTAAGTTGWATGGTGTACCATACATACAAAATAGGATCTGTATGTTAAGGAAGATAATATTTTAGCTTTCTGCAGAATGTTTACTGATAACACTGCCCATGCAGCTTTGCATACAGGTATGCAATATATACTGAACATTACRAGATAGTACTCTGGCTTCTGCAGTGAGAATTTTACAGTGTGTGCACAGAACTTAATGCGCAACATGAAAACTGCATTATGCCATTTTACGTTTCAGCAGGYAAGTCCCAGTCTTGTTTATTCTCCAGCACAAACCACAGGCTGGCTGTAGAAGGTCAGGCTGGGAAGTTGCTCATGTTTGACACTGCAGCATTGGGGAGTGATGAATATTTAATTAGGCAAGTGTGGACCGTGGGGGAGGTTGAGGCAGCTGTAGCTCCTGGTTGACTGTCTGCAGTATCATCTTAGAATGTTGTGTGGAAATGAATCCTTGGGGTAAACTTCAAGGACACTGAGTAGGTAAAAAAGGCATTCTGAGAGCAGCTAGTTCAGGGAAGGTAGGAATAGGAGACAAATGTTTRAAGTATTTCTGTTGCACTGGYCAAAGATGTTATGTACTGGTGGGCYAAGCGAGCAAGTTTTATTAGTTTGCATGAAAGTATTAGAAAAATAAGTTTGAACTTATAGTTTGGGACTATAACAGCAATGAAAGTAATTTATTTTATGCAGGTATTAGCTATCAGAATAGAGCATATGTATAATTTGTTGATATTAAGCAGTGTGAGGTAGCAGTCATTTCTCTGTAGTCCTATTTCAAACACAGCAACAGAGCTGTTTGAAGATAYTATTCTTAGCAAAGTTTTAGGAGAAATTAAAAACTAGACAAAAGCAGGAAGACTGTATTAATTTTCTGTAGCACAGACCAGGATAAAGATTTCTTATTATTTTGTGTTCCACATTTAAAAACATTGGAYGCAGTTTGGGTAAGTAACAGTCTAGTTAATAGGGAGGTTATAGTTCTGCTATGAAGAGTATAAAAAAATTAAAGAAGATAAATAAGTCTGTCTCCATAACCAGGAACACTGAYAGTCCACTCACTCTGTGTCCTGGGCTCTGTGGAAGTTATTGTTCCCACAAGATCATCTCCACTTCCCAGGCACACATCCATTTTAATACGGAATGCACGGAGCAGGAAATAGTTTTGTGTTCCTTGTTGTCACTAAAACATTCAGGACAGATAACAAAGAACAATAACCATTCTAATCTAAGCAAATTTAGCTAGCATGTTGCTGCTAATCAGTTAGGAAGGGAACATATGCCTGCATCTCTGCTTCCCCAGCTGATATTCTATCATGTAACCATCTCTGGTCTGTGTTAATATCCAAGACTAAATTTGGGCAAATGATGTGCAAGAGAATTTTTGTTGCTATTCACTGGCTGTGGCTAAAAGTGGTAGCCGATATTTTCACAGACATCATGAATAATTTGGGATAACTTCTGCGGTTCCTAGTGACTTCTATGATGAATGRCTCTCATCCTGCTGCATCCACTTGAATAATGATGGCGATCTTTGGACACCTCAGTGCACAATACTGTCAAGTCAAGAAGTAAAAGTCCAAAGAAGAGCTATTAAAATAAATGCAGTAGGGACTGTGATTTAGGAGTACCCTTACTTTTTCGACAGGCAACTGAAAAGGGATCTGATGATGGTCATCTACTTGTGGCAGCTGTTTATTACGTTCTATCGTAAACATCTCGCTGTTACCTTGTGCTCRCCCATCTGTTTGTTTCTGCCCATCTGTTATTGCTTGCCATGTGCTTAGGTTGTAAATATCACTGTKGTTTGAAATAAAAAGGTTAAAAAATCCTCTGATTGAAATAAGTGTTCAGTTGTGGAATTCAGTATTTCAATTAAGAAAAAAAAAAAAAAAGCCCCTCATAAGCTTCTGGAGCCAATATTGAGGAAACAGTGTACAGGTTCCATGAGCTCCTGGATAACTTCCTGTAGTTACCCCTTCTGATGAGGTCAAAGCATTTAATTGAGTTGATTTTTGCTGCAAGATTTCAATTTGCTTTTGTTCAATAGCAAGGGCTAGCTCAGGAGAAAATTTTGCTCTTTGAAGTCAGAAGATCGTGTGCAAATGAAAGAGGTATATAAGGCGAATTGCCTGCAAGAAGCCAATCAASTTGTGCTCTGTATATGTCACTTCAGCTTCTGCTGGTTTGTTTTTTTTTTTTTTATTCCCGAACTAGCAAATTTATATTTGGCATGCACTGTCATCCTTATTCCACGGGCTTCTTCTCATCAAATATTTGTGATGGCTTTTTTTTTTTCTCTCCCTAAACTATTATACTGTGCTTTTTGGAATTTTGATTCTTTGCCATTGTTCATATGACAACAGCCAAATTTAATTTCTTCTTGAATCTTTTAAGAGATGTTTTTTTCTATATTTTGTTATTTAATAAAATCTGTGTTTAGTAAGGTTTTCTCTCTCTAAACAAAACTATAATGCTAGCTAATGCAGCAGTATTCACCATTCTGTGTCAGGCTATTGGAATGGTCAGTTCTGAGACACGCAGYGCTTTCTGGGGTTAGATTTTTTCTTTTTTGAAAGAAGAGTAAACCACATTGTTCCAGCAGCCTAAGCAATGTAAAAATCATGGGTTTTCTTCACTTATTTTAAAATTTGTTTTCATGTTTTCATGTTGTTGTTAATGTGTATCTGCTTTGGTTTTGTTTGTTTCATTTTATAGTGAAATACGGTTCCTACAGAGGAACAAATAAATAAATACTGATGCACACCTGCCAATAATGGCCAGTTCTGAACAATACTGGTGTAGTTTTTTCTTTTGTAGTGTTAGACTACAGCTGCATCAGCATGTACCTTCCTCTGAGGRTGGTTAGGTTGCACTTCAGTTGCCAACAGTAGGCCTGGAGCACAGACCGTGATGCTGGGACCCTCACTGAAATGATCAAAATGCATGTGGAACTTCACCTATGAACTGAATAGAATTCAATATCATAAATTCTTTGTTTTGCACTGCTTTCTTGACATGGTGACAAAGAATTTTAAGTTCTTTACTTTTGTGTAGAAACCCCCAAATGAAGAAAATATCCCATTATTATGAATTAATTTGTCCTGATGGTGCTATAGTATGCTTTGTACATTCAGGGACATGTTTCCATTTTGCTTTTAAACTTGACTGCCGTTGTTGATAGTCTTACAAATACTGCACATGGTTCCTCCCCAGACACTTCCTTCTTGCCAAGTACTTGAAACCAAAATAATTTTTGTAGTTTATAATCTTCTAGGAACACATGAGCTGGACTTGGTGGAATGATTTGAAAGTCCAGTTTACAAATAGCTTTTACTTTTTTTCTTCTATTTACTTCTCCCTTTTCCATTAGGGAAAAAAACCCTTTTGTTTTGTATGCATGTGTTATATACTTCCTCTATTATACTTAAATAGTAGTTTTTCTAATAATCTGGTTCCAGTCAGAATTTCTAGGAACTGATCCAGACCCTTCTGACATTAAAAGGATCCTTTTTCGATGGATTTTAGTTCAGCTCTATGGATTATGAATTATTAGGGATGGACCCAGCTTGTAGATAGAATAAGTTTATATATACCTCAGTGCAAACAGACTGGCTCTGACTGAGCATCCTAGTGTGTCCTATCAATTAAAAAAAATGAAAAAAGCATATTACCGATATATAGAAGGTGATATTGTCCACTGTCCTTCATATTATTTCACTATATTTTTCAAATGTAGTGAATTTTATGTAGTGTATTTTTCAAAACCATGGCAGTTTTATTACAGTTTTCTATTCTAACTTTCCCATCTCCTTTTCTCTGATCTGCTTTCTTGATTTGGGGAAAAAAAAACTTCAATCTTAGTCAGCCTTTTCTGCTGAGCAGAGCAGAGAAATACTGGAAGATAGATTTAGATCCAGTCCTATCAAAATACTGCACTGATTGTTAAAAATATCTTGGTGAAACTAGTCAAAAATCTTTCACGATCTCTTCCTTAGGTAGCAGTTACTGTTATTGCTGTGTTGAAATGTAAAAGGCTTAGTAAACAGTGTTAGAACTGATACAGCTTTGTTTGTGGGGTCTTTTGGGGCAGGAAGAACAGCAGAATATGGTGATAGATGCTTATGGCTTTAGAAAATCAGTATTTCAGTTCCTTAAGCTTCAGTTATTTTCTGTTCCTTATTTTGAAGAAACACTGCTAGTGAAAACTCTTTAAAACAATTGGAGATGTCAAATAATTAAGAAGGTCAAGAACTCCAGGTCAAAACCACTTGCATTGGCCTGTTCTGTCCCCTTCTAAAGTAGAGATACAAACTTACAGAGTTTTAGTGTCTCTTTACATCTACCAGCTATTTAATCAAKCTTTCGTTTCAGAGACCAGTGAGGTTCAGCAAATTGTAAGGCATGTTGGCACATCTCAAATACCTCAGAATTTGATGRGTTTTGTTGAGGGGTGATGGTGTTTGTTGGGTTGGGAGGTTTTGTTTGTTTGAGGTGGGGGTTGTGTTTAATTTTGGGGTTTTTAAAAATTTGTTTGGGGATTTTTTTGTTGGCTTATTTTTGTTTGGTTTTGTTTTTAAGTCAAAGTGTTCTGTGTCTTTAGAAAAAAAAACTTTGCCAAGAAATTAGTTCCTGCTTAAGATGAGTGGCTGTAGGAAGTAGTGCAAACATGAAATACTGGAATTTGCCCATATCCTTCTCAAACTAATCCCTGTGTTGGAGTAACCTGGGGGCTTCTGTGAGCTATTTCATTTTGGTTCTTTCCATTATCTATGTAGCCTCACTGGAAACATAAGACAGCAGGCTTGTGCTTTAGATAGCAAACACAGAAACTGTGTCATCTAACTGCGACTTTGATAACGCTTTGATGTATTGTGTCTATAATGTATTTATCTCTGCTCATTGCATAATATAGACAATAGCTTGAAGATGTTCATTTGTGTTTATTGCAATTTTTTAAAGGCATTCACCGAAATGTTTTATGGCCAGTGCTGTCATTAAAATTAGATCAGTCAATGATTTTCTTCTATTAAGCTTTTCCTTAATGGGTTGTCTTTTTTWAATTTAAACTGTATTAGGCATTACRTATTGCATCACCCTCTAATGCAATAGAGATGTTCTCTATGAGGGAAGTACTCCGAGGGAAATGAAACATACTCTTTGGGTTCTGTGGTCATGGATGAAGACTAGAGCAGATCATTTTTATTAATAAGAAACACTTCCCAGCAAGATGGAAAGCAATGATTTTGTAAGTAACGAGTACAGGTAGCTTCCTAAAGAGATTTTGTTGAAGAGACCCAAACCACACAATGTTAACTGTGCCAGAGCTGCAGGTCAGGAAAGCAGGGGCAGCTCCCCGCTCAGAGGTACCAGCTGGGYTTGTGCTTCTTCCTTCCTGCCATACAGGTGTGCACTGCCCGGGGCTTTCCATGGCCTTCAAACAGGCCACGGGGCCTGACACCGAGGTGTAGAGACAGGCAGAGGGTGACACCCCGACTGCATTCCCGCAGGTCGGGCAGAGCACGGCCAGGGGCAGGGCAGGGGCACGGGCAGGGCCAGCACTGTCCCCTCGGCCGGCCCGGGCGGGGCTCCGCTCTCGGCTGTCCCCTCCGCCCAGCGGCACCGAAATACAGCAGCGCCGAGCCCCGGCCAGTCCCACCTGCCCGCGGGAGGGCGCGGAGCCCAGCGGGTCCCGGGGGCGGTGCTGTGCCTCCTGCGTGGGCCGGGCACAGGCACCGCCCCGCCCGCCGGGCTGCGCGCCCGCGGAGCCGCCCGCGGCCAGCGCCTGCCGCCGGTCCGGCCGCGCCGGGGGCGCCGGTGGCCGCGGCAGAGCCTGCGCCGAGCCCTGCGGAGCGGAGCTGTGCAGAGCCGAGCCGAGCTGAGCAGAGCCGAGCCGTGCAGAGCCGTGCCGAGCTGAGCAGAGCCGTGCAGAGCCGTGCCGTGTCGTGTGCTGCTGACACCAGCTGAGCCGAGCAGAGCCGAGCAGAGCTGCACCGCACCGCRCYGCGCTGTGCCGTGGCAGCGCCCGCACCCCGCACCGCCGGCTGCCGCGGCCGTCCCTTGCGCAGCCACCCGAGGCACATCTGCGGGAGTTTGCTCGGCCGTGAGGAGGCGGCGAGGCGGTGTGAGGCTGTGAACTGCCCCAGAAGTTTGCTGGCAGAAACTGTTCCCTTTATTGGCAAAGTCTTCCGGCTCTCCTCAGCGGAATACCCCGTTGCCTAAGATGAGTGGCTGTAGGAAGMGGTGTAAGCGGGAAATATTGAAATTTGCCCAGTACCTTCTCAGGCTAATCACAGGTTCTCTTCACACAGGTAATGACTGTTTTTCTCTGTAGTCGAGCTGTTCAGCATGATAACAAGAGAATTGCCTAAGGATAATACAGGGTTGGCATTGTTTTATATTATCATTCCTTTCATCTTATAAATAATAATAAAAGAAGATCTGTGAACTACTTTGTGGCTGAGCATAATAAAAACAGAGAATAGTCTGATGTTACAGTGTTTTAGACAGTCTGACRTTCTCTAAGCCTTTGCACACACGAACCCAAATTGGGATGTGAGTGTACATGCTTGCACCTGTCCACCTGTATATATTAAAGATACTGCAGAGAAGACACCTTGGTCATAAAGGATGAGTCTTATGTTTTTTAGTTTCACTGTTTCTTGGGCTGATTTACTTTGACAAGCACACCACATTCTTTTTCTTGGAAGCTTGGTTTTGCTTATCTAAAGATGTAAATCAGCTGCCAGCTGTCAATGTCATGTTATAGTATCTTGTTGGAAATTTTAAAATAACGCTTATGCTTTGCCCTTAAGGAATTTGAAATATAGTGTTTTTTAACTTTCCTTACTAAAGTAAGGAAATTTCCTTGGTAATTTTATTCTGTAACCTTGGACAAAGTGTGCAGTACCAGAGAAGGTTTCTAAGCTAGACTGAGCAGATGCTGTCATTTTCTTATCACTTTGAAAGATATACTTTTCTTGCAGTTCAGCATTTTCTGTAGCTACTCTGAACAGCTGACAAGTGTGATAACTTACATGATATCATTCTGTATGTAGAAAATAKGATTATGCTTCCTTCTAGACTTCAGGTACTTTTTTTCCCTTGTAGAGCTGCAAGTCCAGCATCAGCAGATAATATCCGATTATGCTAGCATGACTGTTGACAATTAAAAGCCATTTATTTAAAGTAATCTGAAAGTTTCAGCTGGTTATTTTTTTTTGTTTGGTGGTGATGGGTTGGTTATTTGTGTTTTTTGTTTAGGCACTGATGAAAACATTTGAGAGCAAAGTTGGCTTCAGTAATAATTGGAAGAATCGATGCATGCAATTAATCAGATTTGGGGTTACAATGCTCTAAAGGTCATGGCAATGTATACTTTATATACTTTATATGCTTGTAACTTGTGGAGATCTGACACAGCTTTTTAATAACTTTGAGTGTGTGTAACGTAGAATTTCCCTGCCTTTATTTTCTGTATCATTCCTAGTCTACTGTAGTTTCTCTTTCGTGAATTGCATCAATTTAGATTTCTCTGAAAACACTGGCTTCTTGCTCCCATGGGTTGCTATGGAAATTAAATAATATATGATGCAGGAAGAAAGATRTGTTAGAAATTCATACCAATACTCTTTTCTCACAAAGTCATCYGAGCTTTTCCTTTCCTATCTAGCGAACAATGCACACACTATGCTATTTTTCAGACTGACATTTGTGCTGCAACCTTTCTGAGCTCACAATTCAAAACCATTTTCAAGACTTGTTGTGGATGCTGGTTYAAATGCTATCACTAAAAGAAGTTATTTTGTTTATAATTAAGCAGCACATTTGCAATGATAAAAWGCCAAGTGGAGTGGCCTCAAACCTATTTCCTTTGAGGCAAGCAAGCAAGCAAGCAAGCATGAAATCCCCACCCTTAGGAAGAGCTAAGATACTTCCTAGGAAATTTTCAGTTTGTTTTTACTACAGATAGTGGTATCTTACTACTCTTATTAAGTTAACACACTTTGTCATGTTAAAATGATGTGGCAAATGAGATCAAGATAACGTGGTAATACCTGAAACACCAAGGGAGGCAGAGCTCCACTGTTCAGTTCTTGCATAGCCCAGTCCCACTCATTAACCTCAACTGTTGCAAAACCAGTTACTGTTCACCCTGAAAAATCTAATGCATAATTCATTCATTTGATAATTAGTTGGTAATTAATGAAGATGAATGAGGAAGCCTAGTTGAAAGTGTTCGAAAATTATACTTTGTATGTTAAAGATACTGCTGTTTCTATCTTGAGCATTCAAAAATTTAGGATAGATATCAGAAGAAAAAAAGTGCACTTATTTAACTTCTTAGAAGCAGGCAATCTTCTTACTCTAGTGACCAATTGATTTCGAAGTGTAAATGTATAGTAAGGAGCACAAAGGTGAATGCAGTTTAATTTCCTGGTTAAAACGTTCTGGCCTCAAGTTTCTTTTTCAGATGTTCTTTAATGTTTAAATTATACTTAATAGTTTGGAACTACACTTGCACTGAGTCTGATCCATCCCTTCTTTCTGTATGGGTAGGCATGTTGAATATATGTTTAATCTACACATGGGTACAAGCTCTGCTGCAGTCAGTGTGATTACATTGATCAGAAACCAAGACAAAGTGATACAGGGGGGAGACTGGGTTTCCTGGCTCTGGGCCCAGCTCAGGAGTTGCTGTTGATTACTGGTTTTATAGCCTGTGTTCCATAACCATTTATAGCACTACAGACCTGTTCTGTGGTAAATCTAAATGTTTAAAATAGAATGATCTCATATAGCTGTCTGTGTAGTACATAAGCATGGACTTGTGCTTAATAGTCAACTCAGCTGGAACCAATATTAATGAAACTACCCCCTTGCTTGAAGGTAAATGCTGYATAAATCATTACAATGGGTTTTAAGTGGCAGTCTCTGCATGAATACATCCAGATCTCTCGATTTTATTGTTACAGCAAGCCACTATGATTGATAACAAAATGTACTGAAAATAGTTCATCTTYTAAACAAAGTTCTTAATTTTCCATGATTTCTGTTATACAGGAAGTTGCTGTGTTTCCACAAGTGAAACAAACTCCCTCAAATGCTTGGAGATGGCAAACCAAATGTCGTATCAATTTCTACTTTGTTGGCTCCTGCCTCTTGCAAACACCTGGTCTTTGAAACACTGTTGTAAAATCTTGGCACTGCTCTTGAGAATGTTTTCGTTTTTGGATGAAACACGGATTTGCATATTATAAATAACAAAATCATTGTGAGATCAAGAAGTAGGTCACAGATGATTWTAAAATGGAGGGAAAGTGACTTCAGAGCAATGGCTAGGAAATTTTTCCTAACTGTCACAACTTATAAAGTATGGGGATCAAGGAGATGATAGAACCAAAACTGTCATTGAATTGAGTGGTAAATTTTCCCAATTACATCCCTTTCAATGTTTTTATTAAATGCCTGATATGACCTATTAAGTGTCATATAGGAGGCCAGATTTTACAGGACAGATCCAAATTCCCAGTCAGCGTATTTGTATACAAGGAAAGAAGGAAGTGGAGAATGACCCCGGCTGTGAAATTGTACTCTGTCCAACTAATTGAAGTTATCTCACTCTTCCAGGGTTTTGTAGACTAAGGCATGGATTGATGTGGRTTTTTCTTAAACTTTTTAAGTTTTCTGAGGGTTTTRTTTGKTTGGTTGGTTTTTAYTCTCAAGATTGATGTAATTGRTGTAAAGTAGCACTTATCAAAGGCTTCATATTTTTCTTAGGTAAAAAGAAACGCAAAACCAATCAGTGAATACAGGTTATACTTTTTGATGGCATGGTCTTTGATAAAACAGATTACCAAAGGTRATCTSTAGTSCTTCATTTTGCCTGTTTTGGYACAGAAATGCTGGCCCACTGCCTAGAGGAATTTATCRTCTGAGCATAGACCTGATGGTGTGGGAGGCCTCACAACTGCACTCCTCTGACTGTCCTAGTTCATGCACCTATCACTGCCTAAAGTCTGAGACTAGTTAGGATAGTAGTTTATTCTGAATTCTTTTGAGGGCTGCTTCTTGATAAGTCCAAGAGGAATTACCTTTTTAGAGTGCAGGTTACGAATATTCCATTAACTTCTGTGGTAAATAAAATGAGAAGTAGAATAAATTAAAAGAGAGAAAAAAMCCCCAAAATATCAAAATAATCTTAAACAATRTGAGACAAAGAGAGCAGATAAAAAGAATGTTCCCCTTTTTGTGCAAACAGGATATAACATAAAACTATTTTAARAGGACCTTGTAGCTTGAAGATTTCATGGAAAAGCTAAAATGTCAACATTCATGGGAAAACATAGGTTTAATGTGTTTCCAAATGCCTTTTTTGTATTGCTGAAATATTACTTTTTCTTTTCTTTAAATACCAAATCAGTTTTATTCAGGAACCTAATTAGTCTTTTTTTTTCATTTATTTTTAATAGGAAAGAATTCCAGATTCAAGGTCGGCATCTCTTGGCTGTTGCCTGTGAGGTAGTTTGAACCTCTGGGGTTTCAGAAACTTTTCTTATACAGAGGTGCAATGTTCCCTCTCTATATAATTTCCCAAGTTCTAATGTGCAAAAGTGAAATATTTTCCATGACCTGTACAGGGAAAGAAGTCTCATTAATTTATAAGAGACTGATCCAGGTTTCATTTGAAATTCTGCATTATACTTTTATGCTCACTCAATTTCCTGATTAGGATTGACAACTTTTGTGGGTGCTGTGTTGGCATTCATCTACTTCTGAGGGAACTCACTTCTGTGGAAGGGTGTGGTGGATACCAAATGTCAGCAAAGCTGGATTTTGAGCAGTTTTCATACACTAGCTGACAGAGATGCCTAAGTGTAAAATATGAGTCATTGAGAGAAAAATATCTGGAAAAAAAMCCCACCAACCAACCAATAACTCCCCCAAAGGTTTCTTTGGGGTTTTTTTTGGTTGTTGTTGTTGTTGCAGTGCTCTTGTTAAATCTACTAGTTGAATTTTGCCAAGTCCTCCTGTAATSTTTCCAGGATTTTTTGTTTATTGCATGGTTGAGTACTTGGCTTTTGAAAACAGTTTTYCTTTATACTATACTACCCCTTATATATATTATCACTCCAATATGCTTTTTGTTTAGAACAGGCTGTAGTGCAGATAGAACTCTGAGACAAAAGACCAAGATGTATTGAACTTAGAAGCAGTCAACTTGAGATATATTCTGGGAAAAGCTGATAATGGCTTAATTTAATGCATTTACGATGCATTCTGCTTCAAACTGGAGAAAACCGAAAATATTTATTTTGTTCCGTCCAAAAATCCTACCAATATGCCTCTCACATGCTGCAGACTTACTGTGAACTTTCAGTAATTTTGTGGAAAATTCCTCATATTTCAAGTAATATAATTAGTTAGAAAATGTATTCTATTAAGTTACAGTTTAACACTCAAAAATTATAAATTTTTCCCTCAGAAATGGGTTTTCTTAGACTGCCTTTGCTCTTTGTGATTTGCAACYGAGTGTTGTGCAAAATGTTTCAACTCGAGTTTTATAATCCTGCRTATTCGAGATAGACTGAACTTCACAGAAGCATGAAGCAGCAGTGGATATCTTGAAGTGAAGCTTTTAAAAGCAATAACCTAATCTTTAAGCATATTCTCCTGAATATGTTTGAATATTTTACTTATATGTCCTGTGTTTTTTAGACATTAACTCCATCATATAACCTATTACAAAAAGATTTTTTTTCCAGATCCTTCCAAAGAGCCTTCACTGAAGTCTTAATGCTTCTTTATGGTGYGTTAATTGGAAAAGGACAGACAAAGTTACCATGCTGCATACCATTTCTGTTGAAAAAATTGAGGTTTTACTCTCTCATTCCAAGTCTGAATTGTAATTATAAGGAAAGATACAGTTCAACTTCTCTTGGAAATGAGACATTGGAAAGCATCCTGTAGTCATCCTTAATGATATTCCCTTTGGAAATCCAATGTTCTGTGCTATTCTTACAAGAAWCCAAACTTCTGATGTCATTTATAAGGATAGTATTAAAAATTCAGCTGTATGTGGGACACAGCATTTGATATTAAGTTTAAAAATACTCTTAAAGGAACTCTTAGAAGWAGTTACCAAATCATGCAGAGAAAATGTTAGGAAATGGCAGCATTAAGACTGTCTCAGTGTATATGCAATRTAATGCAGTTCTACACTGTGTGAGTATTTTCATTTAACCATTGTACAGAGTAACTTGGAGTATAGAAGCAGCAAGAAGTAGAGTATATTTAGATTAGAAATTTGGRTGCAAACTGAAATTAATACAATCCTGCAATACACGAATCACTTTTTTGGTTATGTTTTTATTCCTTCTATAGGGGCTTTCTATTGTAGACAGATATTGTGCAAGAATTCTCACAGACAGTAAAATGACAAATTAAATTCAATGTAGGGTAAGGTGAGGTGGTATATTCTGGGCAAAATGAGCTTTATATCTAAATGGATAGGTGGTGAGCTTACTGATACTGGTCAGGAATGAAACCCTGGGGCTGATAAACCTGTGAAACTCCTTACTAAAGGGTGTTGTAAGTGCAAAAAGTTCTGCATGAGTCCAGAGGGACAAGCTGGGCAAGGAGTTGAGAAACAAACCTGTTGGGAGACACTATCGAGATTAAATATGTAAGAATTTCCCTGAGATCAAGACAGTCCATGGTTGTGAAAATAYTAAGGGAGGATGTTGAAAGCACTTGTTCTGTTTCTCCCTTTTACTGGTCATGCACTAATAGCTTTTGGTGAGGATATTGAGCTAGTCTGAACCAATACAGTAATCCTGTGTTTTTATACTGGTAACCTGCATTCCAAAAAGGTGATTTCTCTTGGAATTTTCAAAGAGCAGCCCCTTGAAATAATTTATACTAAGCTATCCTAAACAGTCTCAGACCTCTGTCAGTGACAGGCGCATGAACTCCCCTGAAATGCTTAAAAAAATTGAACATTATTTTATTTTGTGAACTTCTCTTTAAAGCTACATCAGGTATTCTAAGGAACCGTGCCACTGATGGCTTCTGCTAATATTGAACATTTTGAACATACAATATATTGATTGTTATTAGGCTTCTGCAATATTGAACTCTACCTTGTAATTAATTCTGCATTAAAAGTTCTATTCCAAATAATATTGATTTCCTAATTTTATAAATGAAACAGTAACAGTCATTACCACTTCTTCAGAATACATAAACTGAAAATAAACATATACATTATTATTGTGTGGGTGTGTCTTTAGCTTTTAAAACTAGTAACAATTTTATTTACCCTCTTGAAATTTTTAAGGATTGCCCATCTAGGCAGTGTATTTAATTTTAAATATAAAACAAAAGTGTTTGGGATGGAGAGAAAAAAAAGTCTGTTTTCATCAATACCCATACTTCATTAGTTTAAGAAACTGAATAAATCTGAAAGAGGTACTAGATTTTTGTGTCTGTTACTCTGGTTTTTCCGGCAGATTTGTAATTTTAAATACCTTTTATGAGGCATGTGAGTCAAATCAAACAACATTTTGAATTTGTGCACTGCAGACCTTTCTGTGATGGCTTTTGTAAACTTCATTTAATTTCAGGGAAAAAAGTGACAGTTGATCATTTATATTTGATTTATAGTAATACTTGCAAAGGTCATGAGAAAATAAATTCCTTAGTCAACTGTGAAAATAGGAATTAGGCTTTTATGTTATTTACTTCTCAAAAGTTTGTCCACAGATTCTTTAGTCTAATTGCTACACTTCATTATGTTAATTGAAGAATTTCTTTAAAAATCCCAGGTCAGCTTTTCCCCTCAGATGAGYTCTTTGGGACAAGGACAGGATGCGAGCTGGGGTCTGTGGTTTCTACAACACTTATGAAAGGAGAGCTGCTGGTCAAATGTGGTGCTGACACACRCAGGTGCATCCAGCTTGGGGCCAAAAAATTGGGTTCATTTCTAATCAATCGGAGTACACCTAGTATGTGCACAAACACCTAGGATAACCAGCTGTTGTTGATTATTTACATCATCTTGGATTATGTAAAAATTATGATTTTTGCCTTCATAAAAATACATATTTAAAATGTATAAGTACACCCAGTTTTAAACAAATCCCTCTTCTACAGAATCTTAATTTTCACTGACAAGTTTTAAATGTGCTTGTATCAGCATCTCTCACATCAGGTACAATCAGYACTCTTATCATCTAATTCACTATCATTGATGCCTATGGAATCCACAACAGTAAAATCTGTAGAGCTTTCTGTAGAAAATGCATCTGAAATTACTTAATTACTGTAAATGTGAGCCTAATGATTATATATATTTAGTCAATTTCCCCAAATTACCATATGTTTGTTCCCAGACAAATATTGAACACCAATGCTAAGCTGCTTTTAAATTGCCGTACTGCAGCCCAATACAAGTTTTGTAATCTTCCATTACCACTTCAGGAATTACAATATAAGAGAAATCTGAGGAATTGTCTTCATGTGCAGATTTAATTGCACTTAGGTAAAACTGCTACATTGCAGAGGAATCAGAACTGAAGTGACCTTATTTTAGTTTAGCATAATTCATTTCTCAAGGAAATGAAACCAAATTCTATTTTAACTGTGAATGAGTGGGACTTAACAGTGACTGAATTAATTTTAACTATTTCACCTTACTGATAATTAATAATTAACTTTTCATGAGTAGCCTATGTGCACAGCTCCACAGAATTCCTGAAAAGGCATCAGGGCTTTTTGGTGAGGACAGGAAAATTTTTAATTTATTCATTCAGCTAATAACTTTTAAAAATTTAGCCAAACAAAAAAAAAAAATCAGATGCAAATTAATGTCTAGAGAACAGAAAATACAAAAAAAGATGTTCAGGAAAATAAAGAGTGAGAGTGAGGAGAGAGGATGGAGGAGAGGAGTGCAAATAATAACACTGGTTTRTAAAAATAAGCATTTATGTATGGGCACTGATACCTCTATGTTATTGTGTGCCAGATTCATCCTTGGTGTAAAGCTGCAGGCAAATCTGTACCATTGAAGAGTCTGGTCCAAGAGAAATATTTAGTGGACAGCATGGTGTCAAAACTCTCAGCATTCCGAACCTGCAATGTCAAAGACAACATTTTTCTAAAATACGTTGTAAAAATATTTTTTTCTTAAAAAATGGACTGATTTTTGAGTCCCGTGAGTTACAACAGTAACTGAAATCCATGTTGGGGAAGACAAAAATGATGGTGGCTGATGGTCACTCCTCACTTTCAGTTTGACTGCTGGTTGCCCTGACTGCTGGTTTTGGAAGTCTCTTTGCTATTCAGGCACTCTCCCTCTTGCCACACTCAGGTGAATTCAAGTGCCACAACATACCCCCCGTTCACATTCACAACACCCTGAAACTGTAATGCTGAGTGACAGATGGGAATAGAAACAGCAGGGCATTCCTKCCCTGTGAAGACTCACCAGATGAAGTGCTTGAAGCTCCTCAAATAACTGCCGTAGTCTRTTGTGAGAAACTAATTGGATTGTATGTATTGCTTACAGGAAGTTCTGGCCTGATCTATTGAATTACCTACCTGTTGTCTGTGTAGTGTCCTACTGTGACAGTAATTGAAATGTCATCCTGTTGAGACAGTGTAGGACTAAGGCCGGTCCTTTCATGACTTGTCTGCTGAAATGTTTTCATCAATCAAGTTGTACCATGTAGCAAAAAGATGTTCCTTTTCATCAAGGAGGAAACTGCCCTTCAAAAAGTAATAGAATTCTTGTAAATATCCTGGAGTGGGTCCAGCTGAGGGCGACAAAGATGATTAAGAGACTGGAGCATCTCTGTTAYGAGRAAAGACTGAGGGAACTGTGCAGCCTCAAGAAAAGACTGAGGTGGGACCTCATCAGTGTCTGTAAGGGAGGGTGCCAGGAGGATGGAGCCAGGCTCTGCCCAGGGGGGGCCAGCAACAGGACAGGGAGCAGTGGGGCAGAAACTGATGTTCAGAAAGTTCCATCTGAACATGAGGAAGAGCTTCTTTACTTCTTTACTGTGACTGTACATGGAACAGGGTGCTCAGAGAGGCTGTGGAGGTTCCTGTAGTCACTGGAGATAGTTCGAGAACTGTCTGGACACAATCCTGTGCCATGTGCTCTAGGATGGGAGCAGGGAGGTTGGACCAGATGGCCACTGTGCTCYGTCCCAACCACATTCATTCTGCAATCCAGCTTGACAGTGTAAATAGGCAATTTGCTATGTGTGTCCTCCTTTTAGAAAAAATTATTAGTAGTGTTCCTATCTCCTATCTTACCAGGTAGAGTTCATTAGTAAAGAGAACCAGGTAATGCTAGAAAATAGAGTGTCTACATTTTTCAGTGCTTTTATGTTGATTGTGTACTTTAGCTGTATTGTTACTGATCAAAGAAAGAAAATTTAGGTTTGAGATTTTCTTTCTATTACAGTTTACCTGTAAGATCAATGTATACTGTGGTATTGCGTGTGAGTGTATGAACAACAACAAAAAAGTCTTTTTACAACACTTCTCTTTACAAACAATACAATGTTTTAATTTATATTTTATACTTTTAATTTTTTTTATTATTATTATTTTAGATTTAGCTAATCTGCATCAAATGCCAGTTCCATTGTAGCACAACTACTTAAGAAATACCACTGAAGTGTACACCTGGGGATGAGTCATTCCACACTTAAATAGGCTGAGTACCTGCATTTATACCCACCTGGAAGTGCACTGGATTTAAAATCTTTTGCATCTGACAGGGCGAAGGATGAGAGGCAGAAATGGTTCCACCACAGTGAATTGGAAAAATGAAGTAAAGATCATGGTGTGCTTGTGAATCTGGGAGCTGTGGAAGGGAATGTGCAATGCTGGAGCTTTAGCAAGCAGGGCCATGGGAGAGCAGAATTTGAAGGGAAAAGCCTTTAAACACATATAATTGTGTCTAGAGGGCACAGGGAAGGAGGTGGAAATACCCTACTTCATGTTTCTGCACATTATGTGGTGAAGCAGTGTGGAAGACCCTCACTGCATTTACAGCTCGCTGCAGATTGAGTGTGGCACAGGAAGCAATGCTGAAGGTCGGTARTTAGGAAATGAGTAGAGCTCAGTTTAGATTTTTCTTAATTATCTCTGTGCATTTAAGCATCCTTTATTTGGGCGCTTTACAGGATAGGCAAAACTGATGCCATATACTAGAATTTCAAATTATTTTTCTTCAAGTAAACAGTGGCACTTATATATATACAGTTAARTGCTTTGTCAGCCAGGTCTTGCAGTACTCCAAAATCTACAGCCCCTCTAGTTTARCGGTTCKGTATGGTTGCTCTTAAATTCTTATMATTTCCTAAGAATTCAAAACATTTTATTTGCTTTTTTCTKCAAGTGCTGCTAAGCCAGTGTTTTCCTAGAATAAGAATTATGAGAGTGTGTTTCCATTCTTTAGTACTTGTAGACTGTCTCGATTCCTATCTATTTGTCTGATACCTGTGGTGTGACACTTCCTCCACAGTCACTTAGTTCCATGTGGTCCTTCTGCAGTTTTTCCACTAACCCTTCACTGAATATCATAAATGGATTTTTCTATCTTCAATATTATTAATCCTGTTTTTCTGAACACTTATGAATATGTTGAACATTTACAGCTTCAGCATTTACCTCATAGGGACTCATGCCTTGGTGTTTTATTTTTTCCTTTAARCCTATTTGTAAATCCTAAAAAGTCATCTTTTTGTTTTGCTGTCACCTTGTCAAAAGCGCAGGTAAGAGAGCAGAGTGAAACTAGTACATTAAAGACTGGCAGACTCCTAAAAGTACTGAATCCAAATCAAGAGGTCATACGCATTCTGAAGGGAGCTGATGCCACAAGACCTGCCTCAAAAGATCAGTGTTCTCCTTACAACCAGTCCACTGTGTGCCACTCATTTGTTTAAATGAATTTAAAACTCTTGGGGKTTTTTAACCTTTTCTCTTTGCTTTCTACTAGAATAACAAGGTATTAAAACACATTACCAATGCGGAATATATCTGTATAAGCCACCATAATTTCTTCTAAATGCATCTCTTGCTCTAGTGCTTTGGGAGACTCARTAATGCCTTGAAGAGCTCCTCCCATGGATGCTACTGGCAGTCATTAAGATCTGTTATTCTAAAACAAGGCATGGTTGACTAGATAGGATGCAAAACTGATCTGAGATTTTAGTTTCACCACCAATTCCCTGACAAGGACAAGTTGGTTCAGCTCAGGGGTGAATACAATGGGACCCTGGTGCCTACATTCTGCTGAAGTCCAAGGAAACAYGGATAAAACTGCTGCCTGTGCTTTGATCCTTTGAAGTCCTGGGGCAGAAGTCATTCTGGTACAATTAAGTAGCTTGGTATCTGTCTTGTGATGTAGGATTAAAGACTCAGCATTCCAGCACTGGATTCCTGAAAAGTCCAATCAAGAAAATACGTCAAAGACATACATAYAAATGCAAAAGTGCATTAGCACATGACTCCATACAAAGCAAAGTTGCCAGGACAACTCTCTTTCAGGAGTGAGTGATAATCTGCTTTAATATAAATCTATAGCAGTCATACCCTTTCCTCATCCCAGCCAGGGCTGGAGTACCTTTCTCAGAAGGTCACCTTCCACATAACTTCTTTTTACTACCCCATTTGTTAACCTCTTCTCTCAGGCAGTCTGTTGCACAGTATCCTGTCTCCTAGTGACACAAAAACCCCTGCTGAGGCTACTAAAAATTCATCATGTGTAATTTGTTGTAGATTTTTTTTTCCTTKCTGCCTCCCCAGACTGAGAGCAGCAACTGTTGGAAATTGAGTGCTTAAATTAAATGGGAAACTATGATAAATTTCCAGGCGTAGGACTGTACCAACTGCTAAACTAAACTACTCATTTTCATTTTAGTTGGTTGTAAAAATGCAATCAAACATCCTGAATCCCAGATGGAAGTTTATAAAATTTAATTTGTTTCATTCTGTACAATGGAACAAAAAAGGTGTGGGATTTTTTTTTTGTTGTTTTTGTTTTTTAAAGAACCCATTACATTTAAATCATTGTTTTTAGTACATCATTTTTACTGGGCTTAGTAATTTCTKCTAAAGTTGTATTTTAAATAACTTAATTATATATTAAAATCTGAAAAATAAATTGCAGGAAAATAGTAAGTGTGAAGAATTTTGCCCATCCTTTAATAACTACTCAGCTATAGAAGCTGCAGTAAACTAGGGGTTGGTTTTGGTGTTTGTGGATATTTGTTTTTTGGGTTTTTTTGTTTGCTTGTTTTCATTTTACAGTGCTGCTGACATGAGGGCATCCCCCTCTCATGCTGATGCTGATTTGAGTGACCCTTTGTTTTTCAGCTGGTCACTGCTGTCCCTCATGTTGCAGAAACTGTAATAGCACAGGCTGGGATTCCAGGAGGCAAAGGTYCTTTGTCACTGTAGATACAGTGGGAAAGTCGAATTGCATGGCCCTGAGCTCAAGATCTGCATTCTGATGTTTCCGTTTCTTTAGGAATGCAGTACCAAACTGCAGTGGGAAAAAATTCTGGGAAATATTTTTTCCCACAAAGGACATATATTCCCCTTTTTGTTTATTTCATGGTCTTCTTAAGAACATCTGATTTTGGCCCTGGTTTCTGCTTTTTTTTTTCCCCCGTGTCAAGGTATGGAGTGATGTTAAAATAACAGTTTGTTCTTGCTCTCAAACACATAATTAGCMGACACCAGGGAAGAGAATTATTTTTAAAACCCAGATAATAGGGCCCCAAATGGATGTCAATTACTGATACACAAAGTATGTAGGCTGTCAAAACTGGTGACTTTTTTTTCATTTGATATCTCCTGTGATGTACAATWAGAGGTTTCTCTCAGCTACTCAGATTTTTTATGATATAGGAAAAAAGGGGTTCAATCACAGAAAATGGTTTAAATAATTTTTCATTTTTTTTCCTCATCTTGCTTAATTATTTTCTTTTWTGCTAAGTTATTTCAGTATTTATTAGGTAAATCTGTATTAGGAAAAAATTCAAGGAGTTTAGTGAAGTTCATACTAGGAAAAATGCAAAGAATGTATTTTAAACATGCCTAAAATATTGCATTAGAAATGTCTCCAGCATGCTTTAGGCCATGCAAGTAGTTGTGTGTTTGCTGATAAGAAACATCAGGCGCAGGGTTTCTTTAATTATGTCATTGATTTTCCAACCATTTTATTAAGGTTTTATTCATACATCTTTCTATCTGTTTATCTATCTATCCATCCATTCATCTATCCATCTATCTATCCATCCCTATTCCAATGCTTCTGTAATTACATTTAATTTCCACAGATCCTGTGTATACCCTCAAAAGAAGATCTCCAGCCCCTGCTTTCTACTCAGTTAAGAAATGGAACTGAACTAAGAATTCTAAAAAAAAGTCACTAAACAATTTTTTAAGGAAMGTTTCAAAGCATATCCAAGCAGCATGTTTGCAGAGTGTCCTTGAAGGACTCTGCTGAGGTGTTGTAGAAAGATATTAATCAACTTTCACCCCAAAAGTATCTTTTCTTGAAGAGACTGTTCAGTTTCAATGTAGTTTGTTCGTTTGTTTTTACGTTTAAATAGAGATGAAGGATTCAGTCCTTCCCTGCTCTGAGTTCARCAGCTCTCTGCCATCTTCATTCAAGAGTTCTTTTACCTGACAAGCTCTTCATTTTTCTTACCTTTTCATTCTCCTGCCCCTGCAACAYGATCAGGTACTTCATGGACTAAAAGGTTTACTTTGTTTTGTAATACAGCTTTGGCTTTTTTTGTCTTTCCAGTTTCTAATCAGTCATACATTAAATTCACATATTCCTTAGCTAGTGCCTGCAAATCATGARCTTGATTTCCTGACCSTTCACTGCTTTTTACTTTCCTCCTRCTCCTTTAGGCTTATACAGCTCTGACCACTTAAACACTTCATTTGCTTTCCAGTTGTTATCTCSAGCAGTACTGATTAATAATCCAGGGTAGAATGACAATCATGCAGTGACCCTTTTGTAAAAATCTTGCAAAATAATCCTTCTAAGTGAAGCATTTYGGACATAGAGGTTGGACTTGATGATCTTGGAGGTTTTKTCAACATTAATAATTCTATGACTCTATAAGTGATGAAAGATTGTGTGTATGAAGCATTATCKAGCTCAAATTAAAGTGTTTCACTGTAGAGGATTGCTAAAATTGCTAACTTAATTTTTTATTTTTTCTATTGCTGCTGAGTTTTAGCTTACAGGCTTTTTGACTTAATGATAAGCATGTATTTATTTATGCTTCAGGAGCTAGTTTTCTGTATTTTCATATCCCAGACAAAGAGCACTTCCRTTCTGACAGATTCATTGTGAACTAAAGGTACTCCTTTTTCTTGACAAAAGTTTATTTGGGGTCTTTTGGTCTTTGTTTTGTCTTAAATCTCAGTCTGATCTGCTCTCAGAATTAAATTGACTGCACAAGTTTGTGAATTTGGCTCTGTGGACTTAGATGAGGCACGGATAGATAAGCTGGTTATTTATTGATGCTCTAGTTCAGTTKTTATACTGTATACTTCTCTTTGGAAAAATCTTAAGGCCCTCTCGTGCTGAACTAAGTTGAAACTATAGGAAACCACCTTGTTTTGGAGTCAGCTGTTGTCAGAATGCTTCTTTGTTGGCCCTGGTTGTTTGTGGGGGAGAAAATATTTTGGAATACTGTAGCTCTCCGTCCTGTCTCTATAGAAATTACGTTTTATTCTTTCCTTTATGTGAATTGCCTTTGTTTTCTTCATTAGTTTCATTTTTGATACTAAACGCTATTTAGAAATCATTCTGAGCCATTTAGCCTTACAACAGCCTCCTTCATTCTGTCTTTTATATAACCCACACTGGGTAATTAGAAGTTCTGCAGAACATGCTCCCAGGTGGTTATGTCAAATTTCTCAAAGTTTGGTTTTCCCCTGCCTTTATTTTTTTTATGTGTCTTAATTAATTAACAAGTCATTCTTTCTTAAATTGCTGACAAGCCTGACATAAACAACTGGTCTTTTTTGTGAATGCTTTGAAAGTTAACAAGCCTGGGCTTTTTGCTTGTTTTTAATTGAAGTCAGTTACTCTGAATTTAGGGTAAAGGAACATGCTTTTTGTTGATGAAATGAGCTAGAGCTCTAGCAGCTTTCAAAGCAGAAGGGTTGATAAAAGTGCTTTGGCAGTAGCTGTCCTTCCATGCAAAATGTGGATGCAAATGGACATGGAAAGTGTGAAGGATGCAGATAATAAAAAAAGTATACAAAGTCTTGCTCCTAGTACTGCTTGAATCAGGAATTTCTTTTTGCCTCATGTTTCTGTTTGAAAATTTTAGAACATAAATGTTGCCTACCCTTTGTTCTAGAAAACAAAGCACACGTGTGGCTTTATASACTGGGTGTTTCTGCAGACTCCTAGGAGTAAAGAAACCCTATTACATTAAACAGCATCTCAGGGAAGGTGTCAGGTTGTCTCCGGAATGTGATAAAACATAAGAGTTATTTCTGCCTGTGTCAAGAAATTGTTGTCTGTAGCTTAGTTCAGCAACCAGAAAACTGTGATTCTGCTGTCTTGAGAACTGCCAGTCTCCTTGCTGTTGYAAATTAACACAATAATTTTTATCAGGAAAAGTACTTTCTTTTACAACACTAGTGAGCCCTATCACATCATACCATCACAATTATTGTAATATAAAATGGGATATGGGACTCAGCAACATTAGTCTGACAATCATGTAAGACTGTGGGATTTAAGGAAAAGAATTAAAACTGAGAACAAAGTATTATGAAGGAGTTTTGTAATAAGGCAGAGTAGTGGAACATCTAGAGAAAAGGTGCCAAAGTTTTGTGRCCTGTTCATGGTTATTGCTGACCAAGGTTGTTATTGTTTAATTACTATCTCAGTATTTGGCTAACATTTAGACATTAAGTTTACTTAGATATTAATTTTGCCATTATTTCATCATCTCTGCTAATTTAGAATGTTAAATAGCTTTAATGCTTCTTCCTTTAACCCAAACTTGTTCTTTTAAAGAGTTAATTTCTCAAGGTGTCTCCTACATTCCATCAAGTCCGCAGAGGATGTCATGGTTAATGAGGGCACCATTTGAGCATTCAATTAATTGAGTAGATAGTGTGGCCATTTCTGCACTGTGAGCTGTGCATCTGTTCTCAAGATTCTAGCAATGTGTCATTGTAAGGATAACCTGAATTAGCATATCCTTTTGCTTTGAGGCTACTGTTGCTTTTCAACCCTTTTTTTTTTCACTTTTATGCTTCCTCCTCCATAAGTCTTTGCTTCCCTTATGCCATTTGAATTTATGTCATTTGTCTGCTTAGCCTTCTGAACTGATACAGACATTTATCAACAGTGCTACAGGGAACTTAATAGCATCTAGAAGTGATGACATTGGTTCTGGTTGTACAGTGTGGTTTAAGAGCAACTCAAGGTTTGACCTCTGCTGTTTTAAAGCCTGTGCTTGATACTAACTCATAGCATATTKTTGAATGGATTGGCATGGGAATTCTCTGTCCTTTCTGAGCCATCAAAGCACTGTCAGGTTGAAACAGGCACAGGACAAAGATTTGAGACAGCTGGTGGTACTCAGTTCAAGTGTAACTTCATGTTTGGCTAGTACAGAAAAAAATACAGATTGTCCTGTTTTATTTTATTTCTTACAATTGAGACTATCCTTTTTCCTGTTTCCTCAGAAATGCTGAACTACTTAGTAAGGATATTATGATGTCTTTAAGAAGGGGCTTAAAATAGTTACAATGATATTTGACAGTAAACTTACTTCTTTATTCCCCTTTTTCTTCCCTAAAATCATTCTGCTGACATACCCCTATTTCTCATTTGAGATGTAAAGAAAGAGAGCGTAACGGTTGCAGGAAAATGTTTGAAAGCATTTAGCTATTAGCCAGGACAAACAATCTATTCTATATTTTATGGAAAGAAAAAATGACCTTTTTTTTGTGAGAAATAGACTTTTGAGTATCCTAGACAATAACTTTCAGTTTGAGTACACATTACAAAATGCATCACATATGATTTCAACCACAACATGCAAATACAAGATTAATGCAAGTAAGTTACAAGCTTTACTTTATGATCTATTATAAGTCTAACAAAGATGATGAATGGGATATTAYAAAAAACCCTGAAGGAAAAATGTGACCGAAGGAAAAATGTGAAGAGTGTCCTGAASCTTGAGGCTTGTGAGTAAATATTATTAATTATAAAGTGAAAGAAAGCAATTATAAGCCAAGGAAAACAGATGGTTCGTCATGTTGACTGAAAAATGTCAGGGAATGGTTAAAAAAGAATGAATTGCTTGGTTTGGAGAGACAGGAATGGGCAAAATATCCTCAGAAGCATGGTAAAGAATGAGACTAATAAGGTCCAGTAGAAAAAAARCACAAACAAGTGGATGACTGAGTATGATCCATGGGAGAATCTATATATAATGGGGCTGTTGTACTGCTTTTTAAGCAAAAAGTTAGTTCCAAGATAGAAACTGTTCTAGTTATGAATGAACAGATATCCTATGAATTTCATTAAACTGCACTGAAAGAACATCCAGGAGAACAAGGATTTATTAAGATTCAAGAAAACAGAAAAATTTGTTCCTGCCCTGAAATACGTAAGTCAAATCTTATCTGAAGAAAAGTGCCACTCAAGAATTAAGTCACRAAGTGTATGCAAAGGCTTGCTGTGTTAAATGGGGAAGCAAGAGCTAATCACTAATTCATTTGTGAAGCAAATTGTAACCCTGTGGTTGGATGGTTGCTTTGCAGGCTACAATAGAATAGTAAGTAGGATTGAAAAAAGGGCAAACTTCTGCATTGCAATTTTTTGTAAAGAATGCCTTGGTCAGCCGCAGTGGATTGATCACTTTCTGAACTGATCACTGAGAATTAAAAACCCCAAAGGAACAGATTCTCAAGTGTTTTGTTTTGTTTCTGCTGCTTCCAATGCCCTGTTTTCAGGTTTCTTCCCATGTCCTCACTCAGGGGTTATTTGATATACTAATAATTAACAAGTAAAATCATCGTTCTAGTGGAAGGTGGCCTTGGGGCTTGKAACAAGATGATCTTTAGGGTCTCTTCCACCCCAGATCATTCTGTGATTCTATGATCATTCTTCATTGAACCTGAAGAAAATACTGACTTGCATTTTCAGAAGCAATTTTTTTATTTCCARATCTTTCCCATATTAAATATTGTGTATTCAGAATAGACATACTATTTAAACCTTTGCAATGAATAGTAATATAACCTAGTTGAGGTAGGAAAACAGTTAATTGCATGATGAGAACAGGAAAACTACAGTAAATACTAGGAGAAATTACAACAATATCCAGTTTTCTTGGGGCAGATCTCAGATCTGTAATGGGTAAAAACATATTTTACTTCCATGTCCCAGTTCCTGGATACTTTCAAAACAAAGTTAGGTTTTGTAAGTCATCATCTTTTTTCAGCATTCATAATTTTGGAATAAATTTTTGGATACTCTAAGGCATTCTCTGTATACTGCTGGGTTTTTTTTTTCCCCTCAGCAAAGAAAGCAGTTATGATGGATGTGAATCTAYGCAGTAACTTTCCAGAGGGGATCTTAGGCCATGTGTGCTTGGCTCTGGTTGCCAGCCAGGAATCTGGCTGAGTYCTGCTGGAGACTGGAGATAAGAGCAGGTTCAGAGACCCAGCCTCCACAGAGATGCTTGCTGCTATTAGTCAATCTTCTCAGTGATGAGTTCAATTGGATTAAAAACCTGTGCTATTCAGGTGCTGGGGAAAGAAGCTTCTTGAAAGAAGTCTGCTGCTTTGCTTGCAGAGTCCTCCATCCTCTAATCATTACCCTGCTTTGATGAGCGACATGCACAAGATGCTTTGCTGTTCTTAACTGCAGTTATATAAATATAATTTTTAATTTTCATCCTCATCATGTTTTCTCTTAATTAATCTTTAATGGCAAATTAGGTTTACCTCTTATGTGCGTGTGTTTTTCTCTGCAGTCTTTATCTTAAAATATCTGCCATATGTACCAGTGAATGGATGGCTCAGTAATACAGGTTAATGYGGTTTTGCTCATTTAAATTTTCCTCTATAGTCTCATTTGTACTATGCAAAATAGGGCAGGGGGATCATATATCATGAAGATAAACCTGTCAGAGCAGCCCAAAGATACCCTTTTAGGGGGAAAAAACCCATACTATTAAAATAACAGATATGCAAAACCCAGCAAAATGGTTTTACAGAAATTGCTATAATTCAGTCAGGCCTAGTTTATCTGTATTTAGAAYATTTCTGTATAGCTGTAGWTTCTGTGGAGGATATTTTTGTAACRAATTTTGATTTTTTTTCCTTCTTTGTCKGTTTTCTTCCCCTTAGAGGATTCCAGTTTTACCATTTTAGTTGGTGATGTCAGGGAGTAGCAGTTCAATTTGGTATTTTCTTGGACCTTGTCTTGCCCTCTGTTAGTATATGACACAGTACAGAACGGTATCTCTTTTCATTTATTTATCCTAAAAGAAGTTAAATTAAACAATAGGATGTAAATATCAGGGAATATGTATCTTCAGATTGTGCAGCAATTTCTTTTGGTCTGAGTTATTTAAAGTGTTGTTCTCCTCTTGAACTCAGCCCTGGGTTTCAAGCTTATGTGCATTAGGTACAGTAGTACAACAGAGGGGGTAATTCTGGCTTTTTGAGTGTCAATTCCTTGCATGTATGGCAGCCATTTAAAAAAACTAGACAACTAGAAACAGCTTTCCATTTTTACATGCAGTCATTCTGTAGGCAACTTTACTTTTCTCAGCTTGAGAAGGGYGGGTGAGCCACTTGGGGCATGTTGATGCCAAATTCAGTTTGTGGCCAGCTCGTGCTTTTGTGGCTGGAGTTAYGTGGTTCATAACTATTCTAGCAGATTTTTCATGGAGGGCTCTTTGCTCTCATAGCATGTAAGACCAAAATACACATACATGTGGGTATGCACACAAAAGCTAACAAAAATCTCAGAATTTTTTTTTTCTTATTCTTATAGAAAATGGTAGAAAATCATCAGATTTTTCTTGAAAAGTAATGAAAAATTGGAAAGTATAGGAAAATACTGTTCTGTGCCTTCGTGTTGTGATGATTTTTTTTTTTGCTTGAATTGATTACAGCTTGAACAGCTAACTGCTGATGATATAATTCTTATAAATACACTCCCTTTAGTGAGCTGAAATMGAAGGATGAGTTCTGGAAGAGCATACACTGAAAAAACAATAACTTCCATTAACCCAAGAAACTTTTGGGGTAAGACTATTGGTGGTGGGTTTTTTTGGTTTGTTTTTGTATGGTTTTGTTTGGTTTTGTTAGTGTTTTTGCTTGTTTGGTTTTGGGTTTTTTTGTTTTTGTTTTTTTTTTGTTTTCCAGAAATCACAGCAGTCACTTTGTCCTTTCTGCCCTCTTCCTAGCATAATATGAAGAACCGTATTTCTCACTTTCTCCATTAGGAAGTTTGTTTTATTTGATAAGGAAAAGGAAAGCTGAAGGTCAACTGTGGCAATGCTTTAGCACTTGTGATATTTAGTTGGTTAGCAGATAAAGACCAACAGAATTCATCTCCTCCTTGGAGCCTTTGAGGTAAGATTACTGTGTTCCTTGGAGCAGAAGACATGACTTACAAAAATTTATATATTGCATTTTATTTTTTTACATTAGTGACTTACTAGCATGACTTCATAGTCCTACRCTGGCAGCCCCTTTGTCCAAGGTGAATTCTGTAATACACTGTAAGATCAGGTCTGTTAATTACTCTGCAGACAGTTTTCAAAATGCACATTGTTGTCGTCTGACTTAATATAAAAAATGTGTCTTATGTGTCCTTTATTAGTGTCATTCTCGAATCTCAGTCATGGTGCCCTAACAAATGTGTGTGGATGTGTCTGCGGCAATACAAACATATGCAACATTTGATAYATTGAGCATTTAACATCTGTACAATTTGCTGGTGAGATAATCAAGCACAGATGCTGTCATAGAATACATCCAGCAAAAGCTGTTCAGTTCTTTTCTCACATTTAACAGTTGGTTTGGCAGCAGTTCTAATTTCCCTCACTAGAACTCCCAGAAAACTCGGTTAAAAGGAATAGAAACAATGTGCAATACCCAAGCTGGGATAAAAATCACTTCACAGAAGTTAAAATGACAGCCTCTGCTAGATGAATGCCTACAAAAAAGAAAACTGCAGAGCTGCCTTGAGCCAATTTTGATTGRGAAATGTAGATTAGTTTCACACGAATTGACTTATTTTTCAAACTAGAAGGATTTTTTTTGTTTGTTTATGGAAATTGCAGCTGTCMCTGGGGATTATCCAAGTCTAGCAAATAAAAGATAATGAATAGTATTAATAATTGCAATTTTAAGTCCTCTGATAATTTCAGTCACAGAACATTTAACATTTCATAGATSTTGCAATGCATTGGTCTGAGTAATGTTGAAGGCTGCAGTGACAACACACTGTGGCCAAGTTTCACCTCTGATGGAAGAGCTGAGTTGCACAAATGGGTCACTTTTCATCTGTCTTTTGATTATGGGCATACTATTTCCCTCAAGATTTCAGAACTGTGTCATCCTTAATCACTCCATTGATCTAGTGTGACTCACATAAGGGRCACAATTTGCACCTGCTGTCTAGGAGGCTGGAGATGTCTTAAAAACTTTTATGATGTATGCATGTGTCWCGTTAACATTTGAAATATCCAACAAAGTAGGCTGCTTGGTTGCTTTAGGCAATTCCATTCCAAGTATAAATTTGAGTAGTCTTTGGACAGAAGATTTGGATGCACACACATCCCTGTTCTGTGCGTACACACACACTCAGATACAAACCAGCATTCAAGACCTGCAGATCTGTGAGCAATTCAGCCTTTTGGGGAGAAATCAACCCCACTGCCTTTCTGCACTGCTGAGGATCCAGTGACCTCCCTCTGCCTCTCTGGAGTGGGAAGTGTGCTGTCAAGGCTCCATCCTGGTGTCAACACACACTGCTCTCTGCTTTCCACTTTCAGCTTTGCTCTTAGTTTCACTTTTTTTCCTTACTTAGCTGAGAYGGCTTTTGTTTACCATCTTGACTGGAAGATATTTTTCTTCCTTTTCCATTTATTAATCAGCATGGTCTAAGTCAGAAAAAAAAAGTGCTTTTTGCTGCTGTTAGTCATTTCAGCATGACTGCATTTGCTCTGCCCTGTCAAGATCTGGCAGGACACAGGACAGATTCTCAAAGGGTACTAAGAAAACTCCAATTCCCCTGGTTTTTCCTGGTCTTTGCATCTCCTAAGGATCTTTAAAATGTGCTTCCAGCTTCACATGTASCTTTGTGCACCATACACTTCCCAGCATCAGAATTATATGTTATGGGTAATATAAATGAACTGATTTTTTTAGCAATGGCAGAAGAGGTTGAGAGGGTTAGATGTGGACAGCCTTTATGAGACTTGGCTGCGTGACAGAGGTCATGTAGCCAAGTCTCATAAAGGCTGTCCACAGTTAGAGACCTTTCCAGGCTAAAAAAGCTAGGAGTGGAAAAAGAGGGATAAAGCAAGAGCAACAAAATAACACCAGATGCAGAAACTGGTAAGGCAAAAAAATATACAAGGAAAAAAAACAGAAGGAAATGAAAGTATGATATGTAAACAATATGGAAAAGAGGATCCAGTCTGACTTTCCAGATAAATAATATAAAAGTCTCTAACTTGCACATTTTTATTTTTTTTCTGTATAACTCTACCCAGAAATCCACCCTTAAGGGACTAGGTCCTTCATTGTAAAGTGTGTTCTTTTCCGTTGGAACGGTTGTGTCTATTTTAATAAGTAGTACTGGTGACCGAATAAGTTTGGTTGTTCACCTGTGTTCATCAACTGAAATTTTCAGGTTTTCATTTTAATTTAAAGACTTTTCGTAGCAAAAGTTCCAACTCAGTTACAGCAGCCTCTGCTATCTGGTACTGCAGGGTGTGCTTTCYGCACTCCCAGTAATAACATTCTGCATGTACTGGAGTTTAAAGAATTTTTGAAGTAAAAAGCAATGTTGAAATAGGAAAAACTTGGAGAAAAACTTTATCTTCAAACCCTTGTTGCAAGTATGGCTCTTTACTTTTAAGAGGATAATAATATGTTTCCTTGGGTTTTCAAGATAATCATAAGACCTATGGGGGTTATATAAGCTTTCTTGAGAGACCTTATAATCCATGGGAGACAACTGCCTGTTGAGATTAATCCWTTTTTTTTGAAAGCATAAAAACATGAAACTTTTCCATTTGAGCCTTGAAGTTAGATGTAGAAAGCATTGAAAAAGCTCCTTTTTTCCCCCTCCTGCAAAGTTGAAAAAGACATTTGCAATTATGGTAATGTGCTCTGGATGAGCTTTTTTGGGAGGGGATGGGAGAGTTGAAAGGCTAGATTACATACACTTATACCTGCTTGATTAGAGATAAAAATAGTATCTCCTACTGATAAACTGTTCCATCACACAGCAGTATCTGCTGGGGCACATTTTCAAGCTGTTAGAATTTCACAGGTCTRTGAACCTCACTCCAGGATTGGTTTSCTCACTGACATGTTCCTTGTGAATGTAGGTACATAGGAAATAGTATTCTGGAGATACACCCCAAGCAAATGCCCTTGTTCATTTTCCCTTCCTGGTAAAGTCTTGATCCCATCCAGAATTATGGTAGCAAAATCATCTACAGCTAAGATTTAGGAACAATTCTTCTGTCAGTTTGTTTTCCTTTTACAGTTTTTGCATAATTGTCCTATCCTTTCACTTTCAATTTATCTGGTTTAGCCCTTTCACTTTGATAAACTGTGCTGTTCTTATTGGTATAGAAGATGTCAGTGTATATATTGCCCTACTTTCAAAGGAATGATGCTTTCTGACAATAGGAATCATGTGARAGACATCTCATATTTTATATGTGATGAAAAAGGTGAATTTCAGTTCTGATATGGCTAAGAAAGGAWAGTGAATGCCCTTGAAGGATATGTTTTTGAAATACTGCGTGAACTGCTGTGAAGGTGAATCTTTTAGTGTGTTGCAGTCCTAGGAATGCACCCACAGTAAATCTACAGATTGTCAGAGTAGTTTTGGTTTAGACATTAGCACACTAGGTTGGAATGCATTTTTTAATAGGTTGATTGACTAGATGATGGTGTGTGGTACCAAAACACAAAGCATGGATATGGATTTAGGATATTTCACACAGTATMCTCAGGATCAATAATAATAACAATACGTGATTCTGATTTCATTTTATTCTTTCATTCTTTCAGAATTTGTATTGGTAGAGAAGTTTACTGAGTGTTTGGACTCCTCAAATTCTCTCTTTGTTGAAGCACTGATTTGTTTTTCCTTTTGGGGTTTAGCTCTTGGACAGTGGAATACAATCACATACCTTTGTTATGGTGGGAAAATTTGGTTTTTTATCTGTAACTTTCCAAACATATTTCATATAATTTTACTCTCTTGGTCCACCTGAGACTGTATGTCAAATCCTGTTTGACTGTCTCAGATGCCATAAATTCTATGAATACTTATATTTAGCATTCCCTGAATTCAAGAAAATGCTTTCTAAAACACAGACATCAGATTAACACTGTTTGTCTGACTTCAGAAACAACAATTTCAATGAAAGCAGAACATCTAAAATTAAATGATTGCAGGAAATATCCCATCTAGTGAGAAATTACTTCAGCATGACTCTTAACCTAGAGGACAGTTTTCGGAGGACACACTTAAATTTACCACATGAAAATGGGTAATTATTTTGAAAGGCAAATGATACTTAATRGAGAATATACAGTCTAATCTTGCCACTTGAACTTGTTTATGAAGCTGCCTAGATGTGAAAGTGAATCCAGCAGTATTCTGGAATTGATTCACTGCTRTTATAGCAAGTGAAGCGTGCAGGGCTCTGTAGTCAGTGGAATTGGCTGAATTTCCTGAAGGAGAAGGGAAGGCAGGGTTGAAATGTGGAGACTAAATAGATKAAGAGAGTGAAATCATCAGTCACTTGTAGGAGGTAAGGAGGGTAGGAGGGCTCCAGTATTTCCCACAGAAGTGAGGGAAAGGGGTTTAGTTTCTCAAACTCCCCATTCACAGTGCTGCCACCTTAGCATGACATAGCACATGCATTWTGACATTGCGTAACTTTGGTTCCCTCGGGAGGTTTCACAGGACCCAGGCAGGTTTATTTGTCCTCCTGCTGGTACTCTAGAACCCTGGCATCTCCCTGGTCATGGCTGGGGAGTGAGACCTTTCATACATCACAGGTGTTGGAGTTTACTCCCAYTAGAGGTAATTGCATTTTGTGGAGATTTGTTTTCCCCTAAAGCTCATTTCTGTGCAACCGCTTTGCAGCATACCTCATCCCCCAAATTTTTGTTTCTAAATCCATGCTGGGATCTAATTGTTTAAAAGTATCAAGAAGAGAAAACGTTATTCCATGGGAGAGTCATAAGCTTCTTTCAGGAAAAGAGGTAAACATCTTGAAATTACTCAATTTCTTGCAACWATCATGTAAGAAATTAAGAATTACAGCAATTGTGATACAATTGTGTATTCAGATCTCGGTTTTGGCTTCTCTTTGGAGGATGTTATTTGCCCAGGACACATTTTCTCATYCACTGCAGTCTTTATCCGGCTTTCTAAGCCAGCTGCTGTCGTAACAAACAGCAAACCACCCCAAATGTAGATGCCAGTGAATGGCTTCCCCAGAGGCACATTGGTTCTAACAGAGCAGACAGCAGTAAACAGGAGGGTAATGCCCTTCAGGGATATCAAAAATCTTGCATTCGAAGAAGGCACATCCTCTGAGGAGCAGAAGCCTGCGTCATGAATATAACTCTGCTCTGGTTTGTATTTACCCACCAGCCTGCTCTCCATTTTTCATGTATTTCAGTGTTCCGTGTATTTATTTTCCAACACACCAAATATTCTGTGATTCACACTGGCATTTGCAACTTACAGAATCAATTCAGACAAAATTGATTAGATAATAAGTTACTGAAGAGAGGGAATAAAATTTAATTAAGGTCTTAAATGAAAATCAATGGTGAGGACAAGAACCCACCCACCAAGCCCCAGGTTTGGATCTGACCTTGCATGTACATTGAGCAATAGTTGTTCAGACACAATTAATCCTCCCTTGTTTTTTAATCCTCAAGGAACTCCACTACTTTTATTGAAGTGCATATATAGAAAGAGAATAAAGAAACTTGTGTGGTTAATTTTATATTAGTCTACTGCTGTATACACTGTACCTCTTTCCTCACTCTGCTTTCTTACAGATCTTTCAGTTTTTGCTTTGTCAAGATTATTTAAATATGTTTTCTTCGCAAATGTTATTTATTTCTCAGACTAAATAATGTTTAAACGTTGCATGCAAAGTGGATGAAAATCACTGATTTGAAGCAAATTTAATATTAAAACCAGACTCTAAGTAGTCTTTTAAATTACTTATGCTCTTCTACTGTGTGTTCCCTTCACTACACAGTGACCTCCAGCACTTTCCTATTTTTAGAAAGATCCTAAGTGTGGTTTTAAGATAGCACTGTTTTATTTGCACTTTGAAACAGATTAAATGACACCAGGATTTGCAAGACACGAGCTAATGTTGGATTCCCATCTACAATGCAGAAAAAGAAATCAGTGTTAGCAACTGCAGTGTGAACATGTTCTTGCACTRTTTTTTTTTGTCAAGCAGATATTTATAGCTTAAATATTCCCTTAGTTTTTGCACTCAAGGTAACATTTTATGCAGCTCCCCTGGATACAGTGATATTAGATCAAGCCCAAAATGTTTATATGAAAGCAGTTTGGTAGCATTGATACCCTRTGATTACCCAAACAACATTGTAGGCTTCAAAAAGGACCCAGAGGCAGAATAATTTCCTTTCTGTAAGTCCAGTGAGATGGATTAAGTTCTACTGGTTACACTAAGCCTTCAGAGATCCTCTAAACTGGTTAGCACTGGAGCCCCAAAAGATCTCACTTAAGCAACTGTAGCAGCTGATACTGAAGGTCAGTGCCAGAAAGAAACACAGAAAACTATATAGACATGGCAGGTACAAATCTACACCAGTGAATGACCTGCTGCAGGCTTGAGGACATGGATTTGGAAGATGGAATGAATAACAGCATGATTTCAATACCATATACACTAGGAAATAGTATTAATCGTGTCACACCTTTCTAAATTCTTGGTTGYGTGATAGCCAGAGGTGTCAAACGAAGGAAGGTGGTGTTCATTTTTCCGTTCTTTAGCAACTGGACTGATACCAACGTTAGCATACTCTTTCAGCTATCTRAAATCCCAGCAGTTTTACATCCCTATTAAATTGAGCTAGTTTTAAGGTAATAATGATTACTAGAAACTAATGGTCATCTAAGTTGTAAAGAAATAAAAGAATTATCTGAGGAAGATGGATCTAAGGACAGTTACATCTCTAATGCTTTGAAGATATCACAGGACAAAGGAAAACTCAGCTTGGATTTTCAGAAGACTGGGAAACTTACTTTCAGATTACAAGCTAAAATTAAGACCTTGGAACACTGAAAAAGAATTTGGTAAGAATATAAAAAAGCTCTCATCCTTTTATGTTGAAGTGCTATGTAATTTGCCAGGCTTGTGACTGAGATACTACAAAGATTGTTTACATCACCTGTTGCTTAAACTAAATTACTCCTTTTAAATCTAGAAGTAGTGGGATACCAATAAAAATGTCACACTGCTTCTTTTATTGAATTTGGACTCAATGAATTGCAGCTGTTAAGTGTCTTTCCACTGAGCCTGTTACTTTTAGTAGTGAGTCCCTTGTGTCTGTCTGACATAATAAATCATCACATGTCCTTGCTGACTTTATCCTAGCTAAAGGTTGTTTGCTCCCCTAGATTTATAAATATTAATACAAATTATTTGTGCAGTGAAGTGTAATATATATTGGGAAAAGCCTACTGAAACTAAACTAAAGAAAAGACCTACTTTTTAATTTTTTTTTTAGGTCAGTAGAGTTTGAATTGCTGTAAGGTTCATAATACAAAATTAGGCTTTRTGCAATTAAAAATTTATCCATATCTCTTCTAGTTTTGCACATGGMGTTTTGTTTGCCATATTTATGTTTGAAAATATTGAAATGTCATTAARACATGAAATAAAAGTCCTTCACATTATTTGGGGATTTTCTGAAGGGAACCAGTCTTAAGTGTTTATATAGTTTTTCAAAATGCTCACTGCTATATAGGTGGCTCTTATTAAGGAATAGAGAAGATCTCTTTTTAATGGAACTGTAATTAATGAAGCAGGATAGATCAGTGAATACATGTAACATTTTAATGAGTCCCATTTTCTAACTTCTTAAATATCTTTCTTAAAAATTTTAGTGGTAAATTTCCCTTTATATTATAACCAAAGAGATTTCCATCATCTCACTTGTGCAAACAGGTCATCATTGCTAATCACATGTTAGTTAAATGAGAAAGCTGAAACTGTACTTGCCTGATTTTTACYTTCCAATTCAGTAGGTCTAGGAATATCTATCTTAACAGCTTAGAACAATGCAAAGGCAGCCAGCTGCAAGGTTTTATCAGTCTTTCACATTCTGGCCATGTAAACATCTGCCTGATACTGCACCTCAGTTGTTACGTATGTTCTTTATCAGTGTTCATAGTATAATGGTCTAAGGAAATATTTCACAGCGGCTAGATACCTTTTCTTCTTAACAAACACTGCTGACAGTTTCTTTAGAATTTTGATGAAATCTTACCACATAACAGTACCCCAGMAAGTAACATGAATGCTCCTACCTGCTCTGCTCCTACTGTGGAACTTGCTGCCTGGCCTGAAGTTCAAATGAAACCTCCCTCTGATAAACATTTCAGTCACTACACAGTATGTAGTGGGAGTGGAGTATTTGTAAAAGTGACATAAAATCCCACTTACAGACATGTCAGGTTTGTTAAACCCACAGAGAGCTATTTCAGGTGACAGTAAAATATGAGTAGACAACACAGTTACAAATGATTATGGCAGAACAACTATACTTAAATTGCACTATGGGTTGTACTTAACAAGGTGTTTGTTGCCCTTGGTTGTCTGACTTGCTGCTCCTCTCAAGACAARGTATAATTCTATTTCAGACCTTGCATGAATTTTAATTTAGCTTTTAGGTGCTTTAACTTCTCACCAGTTTCAGTTGTTGTAGGCTTGCTTTTTTTTCACCTGGAAACCCCTTTATCTGCTCTGTAATGGCAGACAGTCTGGCCTTTCATAATTAGAGGACAGTTTCACTTTCAGAGGAATGTAAACATCATGTTATTTCACTGGGAATTATTTCCTGCACTCCCYTCCCCAGTCTTTAACCAGGGAAATGCAAGACCCATAAGTATTATTTCATGGAAGGTGTACAGAATTATCTAACACATGGACATTTTCTACTCTAATCATGTTACATTGCTTTTTAATGCCAGCATGTTCATTTAGAGATGTCTAAGATCACTTCTGAATAGGAAACTCAATTCAGAATAAGTGCCTGCATAGGAGAAATGGCTTTTCCTGTTGTTAGTTGACATCTTTCGAAAGGGTGTATGAAGGTTTGAGGACAGTTCCTGGGGTAACTACCRTGCTCTATAACCAGCTGAAGAGAAAATGAATCGTCTGTTAGGGTATCCCATAACTTCSCCATTAGGTGCTGTACCTGTGTTTCTGTAAAAGACTCTCTCCTGTGGTCGGGGTCATGGTCTCTGCCTGAGCTTGGAAAATCTTCTCCTTCATCAGCCAAAGGATTCCAACATGCTCAGCTCAGGACATCTTTGATGTTAAACGCCCCACTGCTTGATGGCTTTTTTCCCAAGTGAACAGAGAGTATTTTGTGGGAAGATCTGAGTACTTTTATACCTCAGGATGCTAGAMAGTGCAAGTGGCTCCGCAGGAAGGAATTAGGTTTTGTGGACAGATGGCTGCAAATTCCTGAAGGAGAGAGATTTACGTTCTGTCAGCGTCTTATACCAGTGTTGTGTTGCTAAAATCACTTGTCTTATTCTTATTTTAGACATTCTAATGTTTACTTCGTATTTAATTTAAGGTGTGATTTGCTAAATACTGAGTTTGATAAGGAAAGTAGTGATGGTAGGAAGGTAATTAAGGTATTTTAGGTTTTAGGCTTGACTGTGACGCTGTGGGAACAGCATCTGTAGTTGCATTCAACTCTTTTGAATTCTTGAGAGACCACAAGCCCAGCAGGGCACTTACTGCATCATTGMAGTGAAATATCCCAAAAATGTGTGTAATAATGCATTCTGAAAATCTGACGGAGCTATGTTTGTTTAGAAAATAGATTTGGATRTAATAGATTTAGAAGCTTCTGCAAAATGCATCACTTCCACATTATTTGAGCTTCAGTTTCCCCCTAGAATCTTGACTTTTAAAAAGGTATTTAGGAAGCTTGATTCACTCCATAGGTTTATACTTTATGTCTGCATGTATGGTGACAGTATAATGTGCTAGATAAAGAATAAATTGAAAAGGCACTGTAGACACAGTACATAAATTCAGCTTCAGAGAATGTCAACTTTTGTTGTTAAACTAATAACCTTGTTCAGTGAATTGAGTATTTCCCTATGATGACTGGCACCCTTTTAAAAGGTGGTTTATCTTTTTCACTTTTTATAAAATACAAAAATTGAGACACTGGTATGTTGCAGTTYGCTTTTCATTCTGTGTTTATCTCAATGGCAAAAAGAACAAGTCTAGTGTAGAATGAATAAGTAAAGCAATCTTCATAGATACTTTTGTCATAAAATAATGACTGTCTGCTTCTCACATCCATCAGACTGCTCCATAGGCATTTAAGGGTAGGCACAGGCTTTCTTGAAATAGTATTTTTTTTCATAGTTATCTGTCTACCTGATCCTGTTTCAGTTGATCTTAGTCTAATTGGATTATCATACTGGTTTTTTCTTTCCTTGCCAAACAAGTCAGTCATGGTTCATTAAATACTGAGAAGAGACATAAGTGTCTGTTCTAAAGTACCATTTCATCTTAAGCTCCTAAATYCCCCCCTCCAGTTGTTGTAGTGCAAACTTAAACTCAGAATCAAAAGAATACAAGACATTTAATGAGCTTAAGAAAATAAAGTTAATACTGAAATGTTTTCMTTTCTAGGGTATTAAAAAACAACAGTGAGTTGCCAACTTGGCAGCAGTAMATACACCCAAAATCAGGTGGTTTTTTTGTGAGGAAATGAGGTTCTTGTACCCACAGGTGMGAACCTGTGTCACACTAACAGTGCTCTGGTGCAGAGCCCTTCTTTCATTACCAAGGTTGTTTTGTTTCGAGTATTTAACGGTGCTTATGGTCCCAAAGAGATCAAATTTTCTCTTCAGTGTGTGTCTCACCTGTAGTTAAGTAAAACAAGCTTTAGATTTACATGGTGAAACTTAGGCTGTTAAAATAAGGGTTATGTTGGAGTAGGTTTTAAAATCCCTGCTGTACTAGATAAAGGTATGTTTTGTGATTTTATTATTTGGATTTTTTTTTAATTATTAAAAATATTTCAGACCTAAAAAGTATGGATTTTCTCACTCTACCTGTTTTCTGAGATRTTGTCCAGACAATGTGAGAAAACATCTTCAGAATGCACAAAGATGTTCTTGCAATTACCTCATTGTGCAGAAACTGAGTAGATGTTTAAGCCATAACCTTGTGTGAAGTATGTACTACCCTTTTGTGAAATAGCACTAGGATGCATTTTTTCTTTTGCTCTCGGAACAGAGATGCTTTAAAGCGAAACATGGAGGAGGACAATAGGGTAGTGCTTCAAAAAGCCAAGTAGTCTGTATTCCTCAATTGCTTCCTTTACACCCTACTACTTCAACACACTTGTATTAAATTATCTTTTAATGATTAGTTTTATGTCCTTGGAAAATAGCTTTTCATTATCTACTTTGCTTTTCTAATGTACATATTTGTTTTTTATCCCTTATTGGCCTTAATGAACTAGGTTATTGTAATGTGTTTTAGACCTTTTGGAACTGTAATTTTATGTCACTGCTTTTAAACAAATGGTTCTGGTTTTGTTTTGTTTTGTTTTAACAAGTTCTGCTATTTTATGGAGCTGTCTAATCAGAAAACTTGACAATAACTTTTTCTGGTTCAAATCCTGTCTTCTACTCTGTTCTGAAAAGTTTATCTAGAAAGTCATGAATATGGTAATTTCTATTTCTGAGCAGCTTTTTTATGCTATTTTTGTTCCACAATAGTTAGCTGTATAGTTCTAAGTGAGTAGACACAGTGTGAGCACAAAATGGAGAAATGGCTTTCTTATGAAAAAGTGAGCTGTAAAATGAAAATCATTAAATGATAATAATACAGTAATCATGTTTCTAAATTTTGCAATGTTAATTCAAGCATTAATTCTAGTGTGACAGTACTTCTTAATAAAGAATAATTTTTAAACAGTTAATCTTCTAATGGAGGATAGCTGTCACTTAAATTTTGTGGATGAATGATTTTCAAGGAAAGAAGAATTGTAAGAAAAAAGTGTTTGGTAGAAAAGGAGGACCTGCAATGTGAGTGGGGTGAAGGTCAGAACAGGATTTCAGAAATATTGATTTGTACTCCAGTGCTTTTCAGAGATTCTTGCTTTTTAAATCAGGAAAATCTATCTAGCTAAGAAGAGAATATACAAAAGACCTCAGCCAAACCTTCAGAATGCATWCCATGATATAGCAATGAGAAGGACAAAAACGATTTTAAAGTATAATTACGATAAAATAATGAAATGAAAACATAACAACGGTTGTATCATGTCATATCCTAAGTATTCAATGAAATTAATATACTGACCAGTCATGAAAAGTGTAGGAGAAATTGAGGTTAAATTTAATGTGATCTTTCSTTGTCATGGCTTTCTAGACTCCAGTAAAAAGAATTTTAAGAACTTCTCAGTAAATAACAGTAGCCACAATGACTATTGCATTCTTTGCAACTTTTTAGCACCTCTCTTTTTAAAGAGGTTTTTTTTTGGGTTTTTTTTTTTTTTTTTTTTTTTTTTTTTTTTTTTTTTTTTTTTTTTTTTTTTTTTTTTTTTTTTTTTTTTTTTTTTTTGGTCCTGTGTAGAATTTTGTTGTCACCACATCCCATGGCTATGAATGCCACAATTAATTATGTGGTAGATAGGAAAAAAAGTCCTGTCCCTTTGTTTTAAAATTGCTACTTGCTATTTTCATGGAGTGKACAATGGTTTGGTGCATTTCTCCATGGCTATGTCTTTTCCAGAAATCACTGTATATGCCTGACCATCCTTGCTGTCCTTTCCTCTAAAAGTTTCTTTTTGGTTTATATTTGAAGATTAGAAGGCCAACACTGTGCACACTATTCAAGAGTTGAGTGCAATATATGAGAGCACAGTGATGCCCTTCCGTTTTCATGTCCTTTCCTAAAAATTTCTAATGTGAATTTTGCTGGTTTATCTCTGTTAATCACTGTGGTGATATTTTCTGATAGCTGACCGCTGAATCACCTCTGAATGGATGTAACTAAGTCACTGTGAATAACTGTTCCTTTTTGTGCTCAGTATGTTAATAATGGATTTATTATTTCAGCTTTCATATTCCATTGCATAATGTTGAACAAAACCCAACTGAGACATGAATTACAGGATTCCTGGCTGAGAATTCTGATTCCTCAAATACTTAGTTTGCAATATTATTTCATCATTTTGATACTCAGTTTTTTAACTGTGAGAGTGGCTTGATGGTGGTAACTTTTCAAATCTCACATTAGGTTTATGAGTAACAATAAGTTGATACATATTTTTTAAGATTAATACCCATGAAAATCTTATTCACCTCTCATTGGAGAGGAAAAGTCACAAAAAMTGGATCCAATTACGATCAGCTAGAGGATGCACATAGTAAAGGTGAAAACCTAARCCCAGGAAAACTCTGGTTACAGTGCACAGTGTTTGCCTTTTGTAAACATTAAGTTAAAATTAATAGTTAGCAAATTATTTGAGTGGGATTTTGTAAGGAACGTGCAATTATAAAACTGCAATACTATGACAGGGGAGTTCTGCTCTGTTCAATGAGTTTCTCCTAAAATATCCAGGTAACACAGGGGAATGTTTCTTGACAATAAACTCTGAGCAGTGGTGAAGGAACTGTTTCTTGCTATGTTGCCATGGTTGAGCTGCAGCATGAGCAAGAAGTGTTGAACAAATACATTATTTACAATCAGAAGATAAAGAAATAAAGTTAATTATTACACCACAATTTATAATTCAGTACTATGCAATGCATAAGCTCTTTTTACAAGCAAGCAAGAGCAATCCAATTTTAAACTACACAAGATATGGTCAACATCTGGTGAAAAGAGCCTGCGTTAACCACAAGCTCTCAGCAGCTAATCTTACCCTGGTTGCAAGGATGTCTATCTGTATCTTAGGAGGTTTCTGTTTTTGTTTACTTGCTTCCTTGAAAATGAGGTGACCTACTTGTCTGGGAAGCTGTGTTAAATTTGTTTGTTTGTTGGGCTTCACAGTCTACACCATGACTTGCTAGTCAAATAAACAGCTCATTTCAGCAGCTCTAAGAAGGCGAGAGGATTCTTTATTTCTGCTGCCTGCTTGGTTGCTGATAGAAAAATGCCTCCAGACATAGTAAGGCCCTCTACCCATTTTTTTCCACTTTTTTGTTAGCCTATGTCATATTAGCAGGATATCAATATTGTGCATAGAAATGTGAACTATTTATCATGAATAATACATATAAATTGTAGAGAGCGGTTAAATTGTGGCACGTGTTAGTATTGCATGGCATTGACATAGCGCAGGTTACAAAATATGATAAACATGTATAACTTTGCCCTAAAGTACATTGTGGTTGTTTCCAAACTTTTCCTGTCAGGAAGGATTAACTTTGTTAGGCAGTATAGCTTTATTTGGCCATTWTGTCTACAATGAAAATTACTCTATAAAGAGTTCATGAGAGTTTATGGGTATATAAACGGCAATACAAAACATAAAAATCTCTAGTAGGTCAGAAGGAAGTTTGTTTTGCTTCTATATCAATTTTATCAACGGTCAAGATGTTTAGAGAAAGTAATAATTAAGAAAAGGGTGTATTGGGATGTCCTTGAATTCTCTGATTCCTWGCAATTCACAATTCAAGGATTTCCCAAATAAGAGATAATGACGTATTCAATAGTTATTTATGTTTTTTTCATCCATGAATTTTTAAAGGTAGGGGTTCTTTTTGGATGAATCTTTTAATATATAATCTGCAGCAGTTTATGTAAAAAAAWTTCTATCTTAAGTGTGCAGTGTGTAAGAAGATATTTCTTTCTCCACTTTCTGGTTTCATTACATGTCCTCTAGTTTTAAACCTAGAAGTGCTGCTGAGCTACTGTTCTCTAATTTTATATTTTGTTCCATTTCATACAGAAGTCCATTGCTTTAATTTGATCATGCTCCTTACCCTTCTCTATCCTTCTTATATTTCTGCTATAAATTGAAACTGAAGAAATTGTTTTCCCTAAGCTTTATGTTGTATTTACATCTGTATTTATTGGGATTTTTTTTTGAGCGTGTTTTCTAGATTTAAAAAAAAAAATATATATATATATATTTCTCAAGCTCGTTTGCCTTTTAAATGAGAAATGGGTTTAAATTTGAAATTATTTATGTGTGTGTCCCTATATATGTGCAGATATAATAGGATCTGTAGCAATAGGACAAGGCACGGTGGTTTTAACCTGCAAGAAGATAGAGTCAGACAAGATATTTGGAAGAAACTTTTTATGATGAGTGTGTGAGGCACTGGCACAGGTTGCCCAGTGAAGTGGAAGATGCCCGATCCCTGGAAACATCCAAGGTCAGGGTGGATGGAGCTCTGAGCAATCTGATCCCTGCTCATTTCAGGGAACTGGGACTAATGACYTCTAAAGGTCCCTTTATTAAAATCCATTCTGTGAGTCTGTGCTTTCAAAAGCCCATTTTTTAAAAAAACCCAACATTATTTTGGTTTAATTTGTTTTGGTTTTTGGTTTTTTGTTGTTTTTTTTTTTGCTTAGTACGGGTATCTTTTGCAAGAAAAAGGTGTGCTGAAGACCAGTTGTTTTCATAAATATTTCCTCTTTTTTTTTCAGTCATTAAGGGTAAAGAGCAAGTCCCTTTTGCAATTTGATCTGTTTTACAGTGGTTAGTTGACTCTTCAGTGATGTCATTGAATGCTTTATCCCTCGAGAGCATTTCAGTCATATGATCTATTTATTTTGAATGAGTTTAAAATATTTTACATTTTCAGTAACTATTTAGAGACAAATTGAGATGTGGCACAGAGGTATAGATTTTCATGACACATAAGGGTTCTCTGGAGTAACCAAATTGAGATTTATTATCTTTTTTGRGCTAAACTGCAATATATTATGTTGGTTTTACCTGCTATAGGTATTATTTACATTTTTCCTGAGGATAGGATACATAAGACTACAGAAACAGCTTTTTAATATTCTTATGAAACTGGATATTTTAATATTTTTGTTAGACTAAAACGATACYTGATTATTTTTACCTTCTTTTTTCCTGTGGGGTCACACAGACATGGGTCTATGGCCTTTTGGAGTTTAGTGAAGCACAGTGCTTTGTTCTTTTCGAGCATCAGTCATGGACTTACCAGGTGAACACTGACAGAATAGGTTTCTGAGGTTATATAAATCTGTCATGCCATTTACAGCTGCATTTCCAATCTTGATTGCTGTGATAAAAATGTTTTGGGATATAAATAATTTTTTTTAAGTATATTTTTAGTTTGCACAGCATCTGAATGAAATCAAGCAAAAGTAGAAAAGATTTTAGCCTTTTCAATGAATCAATATGTGTGTTCAAATACCAGGGCTTCTCTTTTATAGATTCAGAAAAAAAAAAAAAAACTGGCTTAATTCACAAGCCATTACACGAAYGAGGAGCTGTTGTTGGCATCATTTTTCCAAAAGTCCCTGAACCRTATCCCAGAATGAGGGATGTGCATTCACTACTTTTTCTGTGCAAAAGAGATTTAACTGCAAATCAGTGCCATCACTTTGTTAACCCTTGTGTAACAGGAGATGGAAATGACTTGCCTTAAAATGGCAGGGGCTGAAATCTTGAGGGAATGGAGATCTGGACCTCTACTCCTATCCCTGGAAACTGAGTCCTGCTGATGGGCAAAACTATGGCTTCATTCACCCTCCTATATAAAAATATTGAAAGAAAACTTTAAAGGATAATATGAGAAAATTGCATCTGGGAGTCAACATTTTTCCTTTATATAAAAGTTTTTTTTGAGATTTGTGTTCTTGAAGCGTGCAAATCATACTTTAAACAAAATTGTATTCTGGTTTCCCACCTTTTAACACTGTTTATATAATTCTCAATACTTCATATTTTCCTTGCTTATCAAGGAGTTTATCTCATGAGGCATTTAAAGGAAAATGTCTAAAATTAYTAACATTAACCTCTTTTGCATGGCTAAAACAATTTTAATAAATAATTAACATAATTATTAAATCAAAGCTTCCCGTTCTATGTGTCTCAAAAGCAACAGATAGAAATCAGGTCTGAGATAATTTTGTACAGACATTTTTCTGATGCCATGGCTCTCAATGACCTACTTGGAGAAAATTATGATGGGGAAGAGGAAATAGGTTTTTCCATGTTCCTTAAAAAATTTGTTTTTTTCGTCTAGTTAATTTTTTTTGACAGGAAAGTGGCAGTCTTTCAAAGAACATTTTTAACAGGCCAGAATATTTGTCAAAGAATGTGTCTTACTAAGGCTTTTTATAGAATTTCTTTTTTCAGTCAGTATGGCTGCCCCTACTGGTACAAAGCTGTGAATATAAGCTGCTTAGTGCTTTGGCCTTCCTGTGAGTTGTCTTTCTTTACTCCTGGTGTAATTAATTGGAATGTGAAAATCAAACTTCAAGACTAATTACAGAATTTAAAGAAGAATGGCAAATGGAAAAGGCAGAAACAGACTGGGGAAAAGGAAGAAAAGAGAGAAGTGAAAACGTCACACTGTACTGTCAAAGTTTTAAAGGATCTTTTGAACTTACAGGAAAAATATTGCTACTATTTCATTATGCCTTATTCCTCTTTCATCCATTTTTGAAGGATATGTGATATATTGAAGAACAATTTTAAATAGTAATTCCTTGTATTCTTTTATTGGTATTCAGCTATAGATGTAATAATTTGGTATCTGATTCTAAGAAACTTATTCAGCAATGTATGCCCTAGAACATGCCACTTATAAAATACARTTGTAATATAAAAACGTCATTATCCCCTTTGAAGACAGGTTAGATGTGATTTCAAATGTAAATTTTTAAAATCCACAAATGACTGTCGAATGTAATAGATGCTTGAGTTAGAATGAGAAGACAAAAAAAAAATTTAAGTTGGCTTGCAAGAGTGCACAGGATCTAGTTCAAATGTTGCTGTCACAGAGCTATTCTCCAACTCTTTAGGTCACTGTAATGTAATTAGATTCAATATTCCAATTAGAACAGCAGAATTCATTATATTACTGCCTAACTTGAAAAAATCATCTATGTTAAAATGAGGAGTTCATAGAACGGAAATTGAAAGGACTATTGGTAAGGGTCATTCAGATTACATTCAGGGCACAATCAGATACAGTCGGGATAATTTTAGTTTTGAAATATCAAATTAGAGTTTCAGTGAAAATTCATGCTACAACATCAAAACATTTCAGTGAGAAACTAAAAAGTGTCATTGAATTGAAGGGTCAGATGTATTACTAACTAGGAAATCAGTATTCAGAAGGTTCAAGAAGGGAATCTGGAAAAATGTACACACTCTGTCTAACTATAAAAATATTATGATATTCCAGTCCAATCTTGAAAAATAACTTGATAAAGGCATAAGAAAAAATGCTAAAAGGGTTGTTCACTGTGTATAAGCAACAGAAAGCCTCACAGAGTACGTWCAGGACAAGTAGAGCTTGGTTTTTTGTTTGGTTTGTTTTTAAAAGGAGTTGTACCATCAGAAGGATRAAAAGAAATTTTATTGATATGTGTTAGGTCTCCTGAAACCTAGGCAATGYCACTTAGCATGGGAGTGCAAAAGCTGAAAAGATGTGCAGGGAAGTTCTTTCTAGAGGAACAGTAAAACCATCTTAATGCCTCCTGTTAAATGAGAATCTCTTTGATGATTTACATTGCACACAATATTCAAAGAATTGAAATGGCAACACTTTCAAAGGTGCTGGAATTAACTAAATGGGAGAGATTATCAAAGTAAATCACCGTTCAAAGCATGGTGAGCAGGAGAAATGGTTAGAAGAGGGAGAAGTGCATGTCAGGGCTAACAGGAGTGGCAGGCAGAGGGGACTTACTCATGCAAATTAAATGAGTGGATCAAATTATCTTTAAAGTACTTTWCTACCATAAAGAGTTAGACATTGATTAAAATATTCTACAAAAGTAGAAAACAGTTTACATGTAACTGACTTGCTAAAGGAAAAGCCTGCGAAAATACCATTGAGATAATTGTACTTAAGGATGTCATCACTACCCTGTTTCTCTTTTCAGATACTTCTTTTTGCCTTTAATTGAAGAAAAACAAATCCTATTTTTAATACTTTGGTTCATAACTGCAAATGGTGAAAAAATAGCTCATATTACCAGAAAAACTAAAGAGGTCTCCAAGCTTTATATGAAGGATTGTAACKATTGGTGTTTTTTTCCAATGACCTCCTTAAATCTAAATCTCATCCTCACTKCTGGTTTTGCAATCCCAGCAAAAGAGGTGAGTAGACGAGGAAGAAGTTCCCTTTAGGGGAAAAGGGCAACACTGAAGAATTGCAGAAAARTGTTGAATGAATGGGTTATAGGGTGTCAGTAGTCATAAATGCAAAGTAATGTACATGTAAAACACAGTCTTCCCATTACATCCTTAGTGGTGTGCCATGTTCCTGGTTTTATCGCTCAAGAAAGAGATCTGTGAATTATAATAGGTTGTGCTCTGAAAATGTCACTTCAGTGCTGAATAGCTATCAAAACAGCAAATATGACATTAAGAATTATTARGAAAGGAAAAGAGAACAAAAGCAAATGTCATTACATCTCTGTACGMAACTATTGCCTTTATCTTGGTTCYTGTATGCTGTTCCAGTGTCTCAAAAAGGACAAAACAAAGCTAGAAAAAGTACAGGAAAAAAGCAGCATGAATGATCAAAGGTATGGAAAGGGTTTAGTACGAGGACATGTCTAAGTAGATCAGGACTCTTCAAAAAATGATTAATGAGAGGGAAGGCAGATGAGATAGGAGGTTATAAAAGTGAAAGGCATGGAGGGACATAAAGAGGTTCAGTGTTTCTCATTATTAAGGTATGAGAAGTGAAATTATCCTGTGGCAGATTCAGAAYGTGCCAGTGGTGCACCTATCACAGTGAATGCAGTCAGCTTGCAAATGATACTGATTTTGGCCAAAGCTCAGAAGGATTCAGAAAAGCGGTTTTACAAATACACAGGAGATAAATTCAACAAGGCAACTATGCAGGAAATTCACCTCTACCTCAGAAAGCCCTGACATCAAGGGAAAACATCAAGGACATCTTAAAGAAAATACCACTTTTTTAGTCTTCCCCAGGCATCTAAAGGATACTAAATTGGATGTGTTTCTGCCCTACCCCAGTGCCAAAATTCTGAAGTTATGGATTTGGCCTATGCTGGCTCTGAAGTCAAGGGTGGAGGAGGAATATCCTTCTTAGAAACTCAGCTTGGTTAAACCTAGTTACAGCTTCTGCAGTCTGTGCTAGGAGATAAACACAAAGAATTTAAGTAATTTGCTGTTCCTCTATAAAATGTCATAGGACTGAATGATCTGGCTTGAAAATCTTTAGAGAAGGGACAGAGTTGACTGCTTTGATCTTGTCAAAGACTGGGGGGTTTTCAGACCATGAAGGTTCCAAATCTTATGGCTTTTCTAGATTTCTCTCCTTGGCTTTTGCAAAGGAACTGCAAACAATTCATTTCCATGGTTTATGCAGTATTAAGAGTGCTTACATGGGTCATGGCTTGTGAAGATGCATTGGCTAATATTTAGTGATGTTTCCACCTTGGCTTGTTTCTCTGCCAAAAATCATTCTTTTTAGAGCCAAAATAGTTTGAAATGTAGGTGGAAGAATATAGACAGAACCTCTGAGACAGAGTCTAAAAATAGGGACTGGTTGGTTTTCCTTTAGTCATGCACYGTGAGCTTTAATACTTCAACCATATATGTATAAAGGTTACAGTGAATTCAGTCCTTTGGCAGCTGGAGGAAGGCTCATTTCCACTCAGCAGACCTACTGTGGGAGACACTGTGCAAGCAGAACTTGTCTTGCTTGACTTCTTTGTGCTGACCTGGGAATTATGAGATGTTTTCTGCACGGCATTGTCTGAGGCAGTRCAAGAGAGAGGCTCTTTTTATTGCGTGTTATTTTTATTTTTCTGAACATGAGAAAGAAGAAAACAATGGAATCAGCAGTTTATCTGGAACAGCTTCTCTTGTGCTTGTCTAGAGAAAYGCAGGGGACAATAAGGTGATTAAAACTCRTAGTGATTTCCTTCAGGACTTAAAAATGCGGTTGCTGAATGGATGAATATTTGTGATCTTCTTCCCCTCASAGGAACTTATAGGAAAACTGGGAGTGGTTTCCCCCCTTGTAGCCTAGCAGTGAATATGGGGTGGGAAACAAGTTCATCTTAAGAGCGCACTTAATCAGGTGTAATAATGTGAGAAAAACTTGGCTTTTCTGTGTTTTGGGTCCTTTGTCCTGTGGCAGAGCTTCTGTCCCTCTGTCCCTCAGAGAACAGAGGATGAGTGCCGCCCATGGCTRTGCCCAGATTTAGGGTTTGCAGTACCACAGAGGCTGCCAAACTGGAACAAGTTCAGCTGAGAACAACCAGATGTTTAAGGGGCTGGGTTGCAGCTGGGAGAGCTGAGAGCCTTTTTTTTTGCCTGAACAAGGGAAAGCTAAATGGGAACTTGCACAACCTAAGGGCTGATTGGAGAGAAATGGAGTGAGACTTGTGTATCCTCCAAAGCTACAGCAAGGAAAATTCATCGTAAGAAAACTTCTCAGCCCTGAGGGTGATCAAATGCTGGAACAGGTTGCCCAGAGAGACTGAAGTCTTCATCCTGAGAGATTTTCAGAATTTGGTTGGATGAGCCCTGAGTGGCCTGACTTAACTTTGAAGATGGATTAATCTTGGAGGCTGGTTCTTCTTCCAGTAGGAGACTGGTCTAGATAATTTCCAAAGGTTTTTCTCCAAGTATTAAAATTGCATGACTGCATGAGCCCATCCACGGTCCTGTGTGGGCTGCAGAGAGTATGCTGCTGCTCTGTGATGATAAAACAATTTATAAAGCTTTGTTTATTTTTGAGGAAAAACCCTTTTTTTCTGTAACTTCTTCCTCTCCTTGGCAATTACAGTGTTTCTCCTGGTCATTTTTAAAAGTGACTTCCCACACATTATTACCATAATCTTTTGCATGTATTCTCTGTTGAAGAATATTGGCCCTGTTTATCTCCCTTGGCACATAAATGCCAGAAGCACATATTTTACTTCTGTGTTTTGTGAATTTCCATAGCTTCTTCATGCCACCAGGCCATCTACCCTATAACATTTTTTTATACTTATTTGTCATACAAACATGTTCTGGTGTTTTTAGTTTGTGTGGATTTCTTTTTAGGGTTATGGTTTGCAATAAGAGGGATTTAGAGTGAAAATTATGCRGGCACTTCTAGTGGAGTCAAGTAGTTTATTGCAGAATCTTTCCATGAATCAAAATTAGCTGATTGGTGTGTCATTCCATCAGCACTCCCTCTTTGTCAAGAGACAAATGCTATATTTGCCCTTCTCCAGTCTTCTGGGACCTCCCCTGTCCTCCAGAAGCTCATAAAGATAATTGTTAGTGATTTGGAAATCACTCTCTGCTTTCTCTAAGGTGAATTTAATAGACCCCAGCCAATTTGAATATATCCATCTTACCTAAATATTCATTAACATTCTTTTTATATTTCAACTAGCAATCTGTTTTTTTGCTTTAAGTGAATTTGAATGGCTTGTCAAGATTTGCCATCTTTTGAAGACAGTTGTGAAGGAGATATCTTATAATTGCATTTTACCTTTACYTGGATTGTTTTCTTTCCTTTTCTGATACCACTGACCTACTTGTTTAATTTTTTTTTTTTAATTTATTGGGTATTTTAAAATTCTTTTTGTTCATTTTGTCTCTTGCAGTTTGAAACTCACTTTATATTTCAGTTCYATTTTATAACCTTTTTCTCTATATTCTTGCTCTGTTAAATGAGCTTGGGTTTTTKGTTTGKTTGGTTTTGGTTTTGGAGTTTTTTGTGTCATCACTTTTTGACAGCCAGTGGTTGAAGATTGCCGAGTGCAACAGACTACTCTTTCTGTTCTTTGGTACAATTTGYGCATTTAATGTAACTTTCCTGCATAAACTGCCAGCATACTTGCACATGTTTATCTTCAAATCATCTTTGTAAAGGACCTTTAACCATGCCCCAGAGTTTGCTGAAATCTCTTGCATTTGATGGTGGTGGTGTAATTGGAGGGTGTTTTTGTTTTATTTCTCTGTCTCTTACTTCCCTGAAAAAACAGTTTGTGACTGCATTCCCCAAAAGTCCATTGTTAATCCTTTCTTTTCTACTAGATAGAACCAAAATAACCACAGCAACTTGTTCATTTTGCRATGACAATTTGCCTCCAATGTTGTATTCAGACAAGTCTTAGCTTTGTAACATGGTACCTAAGTATTTAAAGCCCCATCATATTCCCTTTAGATTTTCAAATTTCTCAATCACAAAAACCAACACTTCTTGCCAAAAGAGAGATGTAGTCCTCAGTTTCTGGCTCAGTATAGCAYATCTGCTCTTCTCCTTTTTTGGTTKGCACRTGCTCCCCAAGGGTTTCAACAAACTCATTTTAAAAATCTGTTTCTCTATTTGATAGCATTTATATGTGTACTTGAAACTAAGTGCAACATTTGTCTTTTTTTCAAAAAAACTGAGAGAGCTTGCTGAGCAAGCAACTGTTCCACACCAGCACTCCGGCCTTGTAATTTGCCTCACAAAGTTCTGCCGTGCTGAACTTATGTCTTCCCATGTGAAATAATATCTCATTCTGTTTGCTTTCTTCCAGCTCAAGTTCACAGGGCTGTCATGCCATTCCTTCTGCATGCCCAAGAAAAGTTTAGTCATTGTGGCTTTTGAGCTGTAAGTCGCATTCTTGCAGTCTTAAGTAATTTTTGCAGCCATTAGGAAATCCCTGTAATAAGATAACTAATGTGGGCGTCTGACTTAGCTACATTAGGATCTTTGTTCTGTTATTCCTAATTCCTAGGCAATGCCAGCATAGGTGTTACTTGGCCATGCACAGTGAGCTTTGTGCAAAGTACCTTTTGCTTTTGGACACAATAGATTATTGGTGTGCATTTAGCTGTAGCTCAAGAGCTCTGGTTTTCTAGTCACAGTCTCTACTTGTGCCTTTCAACTTTCCTGACCCAAAAGTCATTTTTGTAGACCTTTGTTCCATTTCATCCATCAAAAACTTAGATTCCTGCACATTTTCAAGGTCTGAAAACTGAAAACACTCTTCCAAAGAGAATGCCAAGCGTACACAAACATGTTTTTTGTCTGAAGAAAGCCACCAGAACTCAGTGGATTAGCTGTCCTCCCAACAAGATTTCCCCCTGTAGACTAAGAAAATTCTCAGTTTTTACATGCTTATTTAAAATTTTTGGGTCTCTACAAGGCCAGATAGTTGGTTCACTGGTTGCTTTGTTCTTTTCCCTGTTATTATTCCCATTCTTCTGTGTCTGTAATATGTGGACACTCGACCTTCTCAGTTATTTTGATGTTCTCTTAAGTTGGCAGCAATGTTTCKAGGTTGTCACCTGTGAAATGGTTGGGTGCTTTCCCTCATCTCCCTGCAGTATTTGTAGACTCCTTCCAAAGGTGTTAATAAGGTATCTACAAATGTTTCCTCAGCTGTTTTGTTCTTTCCTAGTGAGTACATGCTTTGGAATAATATAACATTAATACCATGAACTTCTATCATATACAGATAAATATGTGTCTAATACTTAATAAAAATAAAACCTGGCCARTAACTTCTGCATTTCAAGCACATAGTTTTCTTGATTTCATTTTACCTCTATTTAAGTCTACTCTTTTCTCTTACTTCTTTTATTTTTTTTCCCCAATAGTACTGTAATTAACTCTCACACTACCCTGACTTGTGTCCCCTCATGSAATTTAAACTTGGTAAGCACCCATATTTCTAGGCTGCTTGATCTATTTTCTTTCCTCTATAACATCGTCTTTTCCCCTTGAAGCACACCTAGTTCTGGTACATAAGACGTTTTTACTCCATTAGGATTACCTAAACGAACAAAGAAAGAACACTCAAGGTAAATAAAAGACTCTGCCTGGCAAGTGAAAAATAAAGTGAAAAGAAGTAGCTGCAATCCTACATGAAAGGACTGAGAAATTGGAAGCTCTTTCCCATCTCCTAGCAGAATAAAGCCCTGAGTAGACTGGAGAAGTGAGGCCAGAGCCCTCTGCCAGAGAAGCTCTTCTACCATAGATGGCAAGATTAAATAGTGAGTGGGGCTTGGATATTGCTGCAAAATCACAGAACTATCTATGTGTGGTTTCAGTCACAAACACAGAATTTTCTTAAGCTCAATAAACAGAATTTTATTTCAAAACAATGACAGTGCACATATAAAGACAATTCCTAATTCTACATCAGAATGTTCTGAGCATTATGTGGCCATGCTGGCAAGTCTGTCTGCAGTGTAGGAACTACGTGTACATACTGACACTAAAATTACTGTCATTGTGGGAAGAACRGTAATTTTGTCAGTAAAAATTGTCAGAAAATTGCTGTCTGGTATTAACTGCAAAACATCATTTTTAGTTGTTGAAATTATGAAATTAGGGGCTTTTATAAGGGCCTTTCTGTTATAAGAGTTTAGAGATAATTTACAGTCATTAATGTCAATTGTGTTTTGAAATCAAAATCCACAGAGGATGSTGTTTTTTACCTTAGGTGTTACAGGCTGCAAATTTTTGCAGAATAAAAATCTGTGTGAAAAAATGGGAACATTAACAGTTTACTCATTTACCTATTTTTTTGCCAGATTTTATCCTTCTGCTTGGTAGAAAAAGCAATTCATTTTTTATCAAACAGCCAAGGATCTTTATTCTTGTGGTAATGCAACATAGTCATGAGATTCATCAGACTGTCAGGCTTGTGAACCTTGGCTGCATTCAAAGAGCATTTAATAATTCAAAAARGAAGTTTCCTGTATCTTTGCAGCAAAAGATGAGGTCCCTACTATTAAAGAAGTATTCAGTATGTGGAAGATTGAGTTTGAAATATCCACTGTTTAAATATTAATTGGATCAAAGCTACAAATAATTTTATTCTAATTTCTTCTACCAGTTACAATATGGAATCATATTTCTARCTCTGTCCTTTATTTGATAAGTGTTAAGGTTTTAGAAAATTTTCTGCATGTATCAGATAATCTTACTAGTACATTAAGCAGCATGTTTCAGTCTCAGCTGCTTTTTGACAACAGAAATTGATAGTTGTTAGCACCTTCCTGCATTCCGCTATCAATTATGCAGACGTGTTTTCCCAAAACAAAGCCAGTCACAGAGCATAATTTGTGAGATAGGAATAATTTCAGACAGAATCAGCAGCCTGCTATAAATAAAGTACTTTTTTTGACAGCACTGTGATCAGCACTAGACTAAAAATGCTTTAAAGCAATGGAGTACCCTGCACTCCGTGCCTGAAATGAAGGTGGTGTGACTGAGTCTGTGCTTTCATGAGCCYCTGGGAAATGGTCTGCTCTGAGTGTCGAAGCTGAGGAGGGGAAAGGAAATATGGATTAACTATGAATTTCTGCAGAAGAAATCGTGGTTTTCTGAGAGGGAAGGTTTAGTTATTTTTACTAATATGTATTAGTATTCATAAGGTAATACAGGTATCTGGGAATTGAACTCTGTTAACGAGAGCAAACATGGAATAAGTGAATATGCCAGTTCTGGTGAAACACTTGTGTTATTGCAGCTGCAAATACTTTATAAATATATGTCCCCTTTTGACATTCTTGCTAAAACAGAATGAAAGTAGCTTGCCTGTAACACTTGAGAGGAGACAGATGGGTTGTCAATGTCAGGTTTGCTTGGTGCTGGAGAAGACAATGACAAGGGACAAAGCGGGACGAGTCACTCCAGTGACCTGCAGGTCCTTCCCAGCTGCCCTTTTTCCTATGGGAGTTTTCTTCACGTGACTGGAAGCACTTCTGCCATGGGATCACAACTCGGACACTTCAGTTGTGAGGCTTGTGGGCTGCAGGGGAGATGGGGATGAGCCAGTGGGTGTTTGTGTGTCACAGCCCATGCTGAGATGTAAACYTGCTTTAAAACTTCCAGGGGTGTAGTAAACCCTTGCCAATCTGTAATGTGACATGGAGAAATTGAAGTGTCTGCCCTGCACGGTTCACCCAGGTCACGTGGAGCTTGCTTTCCAAGGGATAAACATCACTTAACCTCAGCTGGAAACCACATAGCAGCCCCAAATAATCTTCTGCCAAAACTGGATGTGTTTTTCAAACATCAGAAGTATTGTGAATTCTTCAAAAGCCTTGGCACAGCTGTAGCAAACTACTTAATTTCTTTTATGGCTTATTTCCTCTTTGAGCATGAAGGTACTAATTAATGTTTGGCACACTCATTCTTTTTTTTTCCCAGTCTATTAGCAGTACCTTTCCCCTCTGGAATTGACAAAAACCATACATATTGCTGCCTTCCATGAACTTTGTTGTTCTGTTAATTGAGGATGAAGACAGACCTTTTATTTTTTGAAGTATTCCCTGTTCATTTGCCTCTACAGAAATAAATAAAGAAATAAAGGTCTCATTGGATTTTTCTGAGAAGAGATACCATAAAATCAGCAAACATAGTAACAACCCATTGGTGTGCTCTTATCTCCTCAATAAATGTGAAGTAGTTTAAACATCTGTAAGAGACTGGAATTTTTAACCACGTAGGAATAAGATGCAGCCACGAATGAACTGAMTATTTGAAGAGTATGTTCTGATTTCCTAGAAAGTAGCATCTCTGTGAATACAGACATATACAAATATTTGGTTGATCAGGAGTAAAGGCATAAATTTTGCTGGGTATGTCTTATGTACATTTTTGACTTATGAACATTTGATCTTCTTACAACTAATCTGATTTTCAACCTTTGTACGCTGTATTGACAGATACAGTCAGCATTTGCTCCATGAACTTAATATGTAAAGACATGTTCAGCAGTGTCTGGGAAACACCAGACCATAGGAGTTACAAGAACCATCAGAAAGGCACCATGGAATGATGGTTTTGGATTATTTCTCTTGAGGGTATAAAGACAACAAGGCAGGGACARCTAACTAAACATGGTTCAAATAATGTGGCCTCATTTATTCTGTGAAGATGGTCTAACCATGCAATTGGTAATAAATAAGTAGTGACATTGCCTATGAGACCAAAACTATGGTTTCACAGTATCCCCTAAACCCATATAACAGAAAATACAATACATACATATAGAGAGTGCACACAGAGTGCATCTATATTGCATACATAGAAAGTGCATATATGTCTARTAATATTCATACATTAACAGGTCAGTATTACCTCATGAACTGTCGCTTTTGTTTATAATTGTCTCTAATACTCTCTCTCAAAGCATTTTCTCTTACTGTTAATCTCTGTGTCATTCCATTGTTTATTTTTCATGTTGGGAAACTGGTTAGAAAATTATGATAACCCTATAAACCATAGCTGGGTAGTTTTATTAAATACTTGTTTGTGGAGCAATATCAGACAATAAAAGAAAATTATATTCTGTGTTTGTGTGCAAATAGACAAGTTATGTATATGCATATATATGAAAAAAACAATTTTGAAAGCCATCACATCCCCATTGTGGAACATTTGTTTTCCTTTGTAGAAGTATTAGAATTTTTGCTATGACCTGAAATTCTGTTAATTTGTTCTGTCTAGGTAGATTTTAATTCTTTCATATGAAAGCTAAACCCATTTGTCATTAAGTGACTTTAAACAATAAATTTCAAACTAAAGTGATTTTTTTCAGTCAATTTCCCTGTCCTGAACCTAAGTAATCTCAAAACTGTTAGTGGATGGGAAGGAAAGCAAAAATTTAGGCCTTGCCTAAATCCAAATCTGATTCTTATATTTGTGTGWATTTCTACATTGATTGTTGGGGATATTGAAGATGATTTGTGGAGGGAACACTGCAGTGATGTTTCCCTTTGTGACAAGGAAGGGCTCACCAGAGCGTGGGGCTGGTTTTGATGGACAGGTTCACTGATATCCATTGGAAACAAGAGGGACAAGGTGGTTACAGACAATTCAGGGATCTGAACTTTATCCTGGTGACTCTGATACAGTGTAAAAATAGCTAACCACACTTAAATCAGTTTCAGGGGCATGGAGTTCTGTGACATCAATTAGTTCACTTTTCTAATAAGCTTGTATTGCTGTGCTGCTTGCCTCACTTTATTTCAATGCCAACTTTAGTTTTCCTTCCTGGAGAGTGGAAATTAAAGGCAGGGGCAAGCAAAGATACTGTTACGTGGTTTAAAGCCAAACAGAAATCCAGTTTTGACTCAAGCCTATTCTAACTGCTCATTAAGTTCAAGCAGTTTCCACCTCACTGGCCTGTGCATGTTGAGTACTTGATAATCAGTGACTGAGCTAGGTAATTACTGAAGCAGTGATTTTAGGGTTGGAGTTTTTTAATTTCTGTGAATATTTTATTGCAGTGAAATAGTCTACTGCATATAGAATTTTGGTATTGCCATATTAAATTCTCTTTTCTAAGTTTTCTTTCACACACTTTTAGGATCACTCCTAGTGCTTTCAAGAGTTCATGGAAGATTACAATCTCCTTTATTTCAGCAAAATGAAACAGCATTAAGTAGACACAAGAAATCARTAATCAAGCAAGCAATTAACCAATCCAGATCCTGTTTGTGAAATACGTGTAACTGTGTGTTTATTTGCGTTTGTATGTAGCATTACTCTCTCTTCTGTAAGCAGCAGCMCCCATCAGTGGTGTCCTTGTGTAACACTGGTTATACATTCTTCCTCGTTCCTGTTAAATTCAGAGATTTAACAGAGTACAGCATTCAACTTACACTACACCTAAAAAATTGTTAGTTAAAAATAATGTCTATTTCAAATGATGCTAAATGATTATAAATTTCTGATGTTAATAACAAACTTTTGAATAGAGGTGTACATTGCTTTAAAATCCATAGGTCATGTCATAGTTGCAGGCAGCACACAGGCAGCTGCTATGCTTTTCTTCCTTTAATTGCTTTCATTAAACATTTCTGAAATTAATTTRAAATATTTTTTAATATATTGAAGTTAAGAGCTGATTATGGATGACCTTGTACCAGTAGTTGCATAGTAAATGAACTTAAAGTCAGTCATTTCAAAGCACAGATAAATCTGATTTATACTGATAAAACAACTGGTTCCATTATCAAAGATAAATAAAGCAGGGTGACAAGTCAGGAAGTCAATATTGATTTACCAGTATATGACAATAGCAATAAAATAGTTTTTAAAAGATTGATGTTGTGAGTCATTCTCTGTTTACAGGCATTGCTTATAATAAAAGTTGAAAGAAATTATTTTTTAAATTAAAAAAAAATTCTTCATATTTTCTCAAGACTTTGATGTACCCAAATATTTATTTCCTCCCACAGATTTAAATATTAGAATTTAATAGCTTCTTCTTTTTGATGCACACCATTAGACTCTTTCACAGAAGTAATTTATCACTGTATATTTAAATCATGAGTCAGCAAATCCCAGTGGASGAATAAACTTCTCTAATGGGATACTTCTTATTCATTTTTCGCTTGTCTGATATTCTATATATCCAAATTTAGCAAAAATAAGATTTAGATTYACACAACAGATGCATTATGAAAGTACATACATGTGTGTTTGTATTAGGCATACAAATGTTACAAAAGATCCTCCAGTAATTTAGTTATTGAATTACCCTATAGATATAGGTTTAGCCAGATGTCTGAATCATCCATATCCTGTCACAGAGGATAATCTACAAGAGTAGTTCTAATTGACTGATTGTAATGCAAACACTACTATGTTTTCAGACATTTGCACATTAGACATAATTTCYTAAAATGTAATTATTTTTCCATTGTCTATTGCAGAAAATAAATCAAACATACTGCTTTACTCTGCTTAATTGGTATAGCCACAATTAAATATTTGATTATTTTCATGATTATACAAAGTMTTTTCCTTGATGAATCCTTTGAAACATAATGAAACAAATAACTAATTTTCCTAGAAAAAAGGTTCTTGCCTTTTCCAAACRTCAACAATTTTCTCTTTAGCCTTTAAGAAACTATAAAAAAGAATTTCAACCTTTGACTTCAAACATGAAAGAATTAAGTAGTGTTATGAGAAGGTAAAAAGTCAACTGATGACCAAAATTGACATGATGTCTTCAAAATTAAACAGCCTGAACATGGTTAGAAGGAAAGTGGTTACTCAGTAAGTTGGGTAGAGAATGGATGGGACAAAAAATGGGTGTGGAACATTGCTGCAGTCAGAAGGGATTTAGCCATAGAAAACAGAATTGTGCTCATGATTTTTCCTTTTTTAGGTAGTGATTTTGAATATGGAGGATTGCAGAATGGGTTGTGGATGTTTTTGCCACATACAATTCTTCAGGAATTAGATTTCATTATATTTGCCTTTTCTCTTGATCATTTACACAGTCACAGACACAAATGAAAGGTGTTGGAAGTGAAAAAGCAGCAGAATTCACTTTTGAATATTCTGTGCCATGTCTGTATCTGATTCATTTGCTGAACTGCAGAACACTCACTGCCTGCCTGCATATTCCTGAGTTCTTCCTATAGGATGTAACAGCAGAAAGTTCCTTTCACATTTTTGCCTGTGAGTCTGCAGCATGGTTGTGTAACACAGCAAAGCATCACTCAACATTTTGGTAAATGGTTTTGTATTTCAAAATTTGTATTATTGAAAAAAGTAATGTTAAAAAGTAGTAACTGTGGTAAAGTAAGAAAAGGACTCCGCAGTGATTTAGAATTCTRTAGCAGAGAATTAGTCCTCCAAACAGAACCCATTTCACTGGGGAGAAGGAATCTGTGGGCTCTKATTTTAGCTGTTCAGAATTTTCAACTGACTTAGCAAAACCTTCTTGAGCCAAGTCAGTTCTTCCTCTTAAAAGGCTTTGCTGCCACACTGTGGAAAAAAATATTTATTGTTACAAATAACACATTAGTTTATGTCTCTTCCCAGCATACACCCCACCCCTCGAAAAAACTAGCCAAAGTTCTGTAAAATAAAAATACCATGGTGGGATAGTTAACAATCTAGTTTCAGTTTCAACTTTGACCTAAGTTGTATATTCTAAGGCAGGGAAAAAAATGGTTGTAACATGAAGAGCATTATTCTAATAAAGGACTGATAGAAATAAACTGAAGGATTCATCCTATTTAAAAATTACATATCCAGAAAAATAATTATACAAAAGGAGATACATMCAAAGTCACTGTCATTGCAGATATTAACAAGTTAAAAATCAGTTAAAAAAAAAAAAGAAAGTAGAACTAAAAGAAGTTTTCAGATATGACTCTTGAATTCATATTTCTATTTTTTTTTTTTAAGTCTGGACGGATTTCTGCTTTTAGCAAGCCAAGACACTTCTTTCTCTATGAGCAATATAAGGCATGGCATGAATTCACCATGTTTTTTGTTGTTGTTGTTCGGAGTATTTTGGTTGTGTTTTTCTTGTTTAGGGTTGTTTTGATTTTGGTTTGGGTTTTGCTTTTTTTGTGATTTGTTTTGTTTATTTTCTTTTATTTGTTTTATTTTTCTGACTTTAATTTCATTTTCAAAACATTATTCCAATACCCAGAGTGCTACCCTGGTGAAATGCACCAGGGTAGTGCTTGATACAGATTTCAGTACAAAAGGCACTCAAGACTCATAAAATGTTGAATGAAAATGCCATTAATTGGTGCTAACACTAGAACAGAAAAAGAGCATGGTGCAGATACTCTTGCAACCCTTCGGAAGGACTGATGGGCAAAATTCACTGCACCATTCATGCCTTAAGCTCCTGGGTTTCTAGCAGGGATCAATTCCATGCACCATTTCTGCTGGCAGTGGAAGTTCACAGGAGAACCTGCTGCTTCACAGCAAGATCAGCACAAGCACAGGCAGGTGGTGCAATCCCTGGTGCCTGGTGGGAGCTGCCTGCAGGCTCCTGGGAATGATCAGCTGCTGGAGTGTGTGCTCTGGATGTTGGAATGTGTGCTCTGGCTCTTGGAATGTGTTCTCTGGCTCTTGGAATGTGTTCTCTGGCTCTTGGAATGTGTTCTCTAGCTGTTGGAATGTGTGCTCTGGATGTTGGAATGTGTGCTCTGGATGTTGGAATGTGTGCTCTGGCTTGTGCTGGGCGTGGGGTGGGACAGTCCTGGACCTGCTCAGGTCACCTGGTATCGTCATCTTCTTCATGGGTGGTTTTCCCATTTGCCCACCTACACATGGAACCTGTATAGCTTAAGATGTTCTCTATTTTCCTAATTTAAAAACACTGTGCATTTGACGTTGGAAGTTGATGGAGCAAAGTTGTGACAGGACTTTAGGCAGTGCAGCAACTCTTGCCATGAATAATTATTAAACTTATGAAAAAAAATTGTTCTCCATACATTTTTCTTGTTGCCCTTATCACATCTTTCATTTCACATGTTGTTATTTCTTTATTTTCTACAGATATTATTTGCTTCTAGTTTCTTTCATAGTAATTTTTTTAATGGAACTTTCTGGCTTAGCAAAAGAGGAGAGGAGGAGTGCACTTTAGGCTATGTGATGCTCTGCAGTGAATGACATGAAAGTGGAAATTAATAAAGAATAGCTTTCAAGCTTCCAGCAAGAATTGGCTCCACAGTAAACAGGTGAAGCTGAAGATGACACAGTTGAGTTGTATTAATTCATAACACTTTCAAGACATTGKTATTTACACTGTCCTAGGAGTTCTTAATGGAGGCATTAAACACATGAAAACTCAGAAGAATAATGCAAAACCATGATGTGGTTTTGGATTATAAACAATGAGATAAATGTCTGGATTCTCAAACCYGGTTAATCTGCACACTGTAAGCACCTCAGTATATAAAGAGATGATAAACATAAAATTAGCTAACTGTTGTTTCATACACTTAAATAAAAATGTATTTTATCTCTGAAACTGGAAATGTTGGAACCAGGTGTGACAACTTAAATAAAAAAATCTAGCTAATTAAAATAACATTTGTAAAAACACCCATTTTACCTAATTTTTCTTCTTTTTTTCTTTTTTTTTTTTTTAACCAGAATTTTCACACAGTTCTTTCAAAAATAGAATAAATTTAACTATCTCCTTAAGGAAATAACTTAAGAAAACTGTGTTTTGCAGAATTTTTTTCCCCTGTATTACTAAATATAAAACTAACTTACTAGCTAATGTAACGTTAAGTGATAATATTAAGGATAAAAGRAAGAGTTAATGAGAAATATTTTTAAATGCAGATTTTTGAAGAGAAAGGCAAAAACTAAGGATAACATTTGGAGTAGTAATTTGTTATCTCAGTATGCACGCTCATTAAAAAGCAAAACCCTAAAAAATTGAAGTGGTGATAATTTAGCTACCAAAGGGATTCAATTCACTTCTSTGTAGTTAGAAAAGGTAAAAATAACATTAATCTTTGTTTACTGTGAGCATGTGGGAGACAGTAGAATGGAATAAGTGCACTTTTCACATGCTTCCCTCAAGGTTAGGATTTTTATGGAAAAAGGTTTGCAACAGATGGTATTTGTCAGTTAATCAGCTGTTGTTTTGATTATTTTTTCTGATTCTCTGTCTCATGACTAGTTTATATGACAATCATGCTTGTAAAGTACACAGAAACACATTGTCTTACATGGAAAGATGTGAGTAATCTTAGTTTTGGAAATAAGACAGATTTTACATAGGGAAAAAAACCCTAGAAGTCTGGTGGGACTTTCTRGGAAAAGGAATCTTCTGCCATGAATTCTTTCTTCTAATACCATGTAAGGGAAAAAGTAAATTGCTCAATTATTAGCTGCCATTACTGAAATAAATCATAAAATGAAAACTATATAGTTGGACAAATTGTAACCTTGTCATTAGGGAATGACATATTTAATTATTGTTTTAATTGTTGTCATAACTCATTCCACAAATATTTGTGTACATCCTGTAATGTGAAAGTACAGGTAATTTCCAAACCCTTATGAAGTGTTTTGGTCAGTCTGGGATTAATCTCCAKTATGAGAACAATGACCATGTTCTGCTTCACTGTTTTTCCACCAAGTGGAAGATTWGGAGAGAAGAAAACTTAGCTCTTGTAAGCAACTCCACGGAAAGGCTTCATTAGCAGTTTATGAATATGGAGTTATAGGGCRTCCCTGAGACCCTTTCATTAACATTAGACAAAAAAAAAATAAAAGCACAGAAGAAGCTTTGTCCTTCAATCCACTCACATTTATGAAGTCAGTGTGAGAATTATTTTGAATACAAAATTACTTTGCTTTTTCTAAAGCTCTTGGTGTYTAGGGTGGTTTTCAGTGCAGTTTRCTGYGGGTGTTTTATGGCTGCATATTCCAGCTGTACATTTTGTGTTAATTGGGTTGTACTCAGATTTTGCTTGAATAACTGGAAGCTCATCTGCAAGATGTACAGCAGCATGAGGAGAATATTGCAGGAATTGGTGTTTATCTTTCCTGGAGAAGGTTCCATTTATGTCAAGKATGGAGAGATCCTGTTGGCACATGCTCTGTGTATTCATTCCTGTCTGCCATCGCTGTGTTGCCTTTTTTTGGCCTGAACACTGCCRTTACCTGGTGCTTTTGGAAGCACAGCAGGTGATGACTGAAGAGAATTTAACACAATCAACAAGATGCATGGGGAGAAGAGCCTGACTGAGAATATTTGCATCTGGAAGATAAATCTGGACTGACTCTGAGAGTGGCAAAAAAGGTATTCATCATCTCCTKTCTTAATCAACATAATCAATACTGTTAATTTCTCATTCGACTTTCTTGAAATTAGGCTGAGTACATTAAACAAGCTGTGATTAAAGAACCAATTTAAATCATATTTAACACAAGTGATTTAATTCATGCTATACCAAAAATGCACACTTTAATGCTGTGTTCAAAAACTTAACGTTGGTGCAGTTTCAGGACTTTAGTACAGAGCTGTGGAAAGGATGGGAGAGTGCATGAAAGTTCAACAGTGGATAATTTTTTTTCTGAGAAATTTGACATAAGTAGAATTTCATCTTACAGTTGTATTGGGGACTTATGCAAATTTGTGATACACTTCTTAACATAGATTTACGTGTTTTATAAAACATAAGCATTCCTTCTTACTGCTTTYCCCACCAATATTACATCAGCCTCATTATTCCTTGAGTATCAAAAAGTTCATGGTTCCTGAGGTGAAGATCAGCATAATCACCAGTTATGCACTCGTTGAACCTGGAGTATGCAGCTGAGCTGTTGGAGCTTACAAGAATGTAGTCAAWGTTTGCACAAGTGCTAATCAGACTTTTTACAGCAGTGCCAGAGAGCTAAGGCCAGGATTCAGTCTTTGCAGCTATAGAGAAACCGGGGAAAGAGCTACCCATAGAAACAGGCAAAGAAGACAAGAAAAGCAGTCAGCTGGCTTGCAAAAAAATCTCACTATTTTTTCTTGGTTTTCAGGACTCTGGATGTGATATCTTTGTCCCATGTCTGGCTCATGGAAATTAAAATTCCAAACTGACAGTGCTGTCTGTGTAAGAGATGCAAATTTTCTTAAAAATGTAGGATTCCAAGGGCAATCGGAAATGAAAATTATGCATAATACTTTTTTTTTTTCAAGGAAAGAAAAATATCCAGTGATTAAAGTAGAAACTTTTATTTAGTGTTATCATTTCATTCACTGGTTAAATTGGTACTATCATAATCATTCCCTRTGAATCACATTTCCAGAACATGGACTTTATGTTATAGCTATGACCATGACTGTTTATGACTTCTTTTTCTGTGCTTTTTATCTYTGTCTGACTTATTTCTCTACTTCACAAATTCCTAATAATAATGTTAATTTTTTTTTCTGGATCATAAACATTAGCTATACCTCCAGTATAGCTTTTAGATTTATCTCTATTTTAAAAATGGAATAAAAAATTATTTAGCAAATAGAATGCAAAGAAGTCCAAAGTATTCATAGGATGAGTTCACACTCTGATTTTGTAAAGTTCAYAATGACATAAAATATGGAAAATTGATGATTTGAAATCCCCTCCAAAAGTACTTCATTGCTCCTTACGTTCTTTAAACAAACAAACAAAAAAAATTGCAACACACCAACCCCAAAAGATATTGGTAGAAATACCTTAGAAAAACTAAGAAAAGCTTTTTTTGGGTTGGGTTAGGTAGCTAATGGCAGCCAGAAATAATGCAAAATCAAAAGTTGCTACCACAGAAGCTCACATCCAGAATAATCCATTTCATGTCCCTTGGCTCCATTTTCTTTGGGAAAGACAAAACAGGAAGATGTCAGAGAAGTTAGTTGGGCATTTTGCCCCCTAACCAACCTACAACTGGAAAATKTAATTATTTTTCTGAGAAAAACTTTTAAAGATGTTCAAMCAGCTGATTTATTCAAACCTTCCCMCATGGACCTTAACTTACTGTTCCCCTGGGAACTTTTACATAGTCATCCAGGCAGATTATATGACATAGTAGTAGATCTTGATTTGCTTTTTTGCATAAGATTTTCACGTTCTTAGGGTGGATCTGGAATGCTCATTTGATGTAAATAAAATGTAGGTGGATTTGACTTGCTCAGGAATTGATGCTGGGTGGTAAATAACTCTACTGCATATCAAAGGTCCTGGTTGTTTTTTGAGGCTTTTTTTTTTTTAAGGACTAGGGAAGCTTTGGTTACTGAATGAGGCATAAAATATTTCAGTCAAAAAAAGCACAAACTATAAAAAAAAAAGCAACAGATCTTGACAAAAACATGTCAAGATTAAATTCTTGAGTAATATGTGATCTTGTCAGGAAAGAAAGGTTTTGTTTTTTTTTTCTTCTATTCCTCATCAAAATGTTGCTTTTTATTTTTCTTTTCATTAGCTGTAGTGTTGTTTTTACTCCTTCTTGCATGCAGATGTTCTTTTGCTGTGCAGTAATTATCAGGGTGTCAGTGCTTGCTGATGCATTTATTGCTTCCTTCTGCACAAATTTCCCAAAAGAATTTGCTATATTGGGAAAACAGCTGTTTCTCCCTGCCTCTGTTTGCATTTCATATCATTTCAATGCATGGCCAGTCTCACCCTGAAGTTTCTTCAGCAGCAAAAAAGTTATAAAAAGTTTAGTTGTACATCAGTTCTGTGGAGCAAGCGTGTTGAATGTACAATTTTAAACCAAGAGCTTTAAAATTGTTAGGAGTAAGGCAATGGCACAGCTTCTGGAGTGCAATTAATTTTGTTTTAAAAAATCTGTTTTTCTGTGAAAGTCTAAGGCAGTTAAAGAGGATCAAGCATTTCCCTACTCYGGTCTATTGTTTGAGGGTGATTTTTTCCCCCCTTGCAAACTAATTATAATAATTATGCATATTATAGAGCAGTACTGTTATAGGTGAAAGCCAGAAATGTTTAGACGTTGCTGTGAATTACTCTGTTTGAAAGCAAGATCCTGAGGAAGAAATTTTCTGACATTTTTTTCCTTAATTCTCACACTCACCTGAAAAAAGCTCATCACATCAGTGATAACTACCACATATTCAGCTAGAGGGAGATTTGTTTCTGCTAGGGTAATGGGACCTGTGGATTTTRCATGTGCTGACTTCTTTTATTAAAATAATTGATCAAGTTTTATTATTTCTAAAGGGTTTAGAATCTCCCTCTTAGAATTGATGGAGCTCTGTTAATTTTCCTGGGAGTTATGAACTCTCAGCTCCACAGAAATTATGGGGAAAGGAATTTGATAATTGGTTGATTTTCCTTTTAAGAAGCATCAAAGGACAAAGATTTGAGTATCAGTAAATTTCAGTTTTCTGAACCCATATGAAATCCAGAAAAAAAGAAAAGTTTTGAAAATATTTTTTTTAAACCTTTATTTTCTCCCACTAATTTTCAGCAGAAAGTAATGGATTCTACATTTTTCTATCCCATGCTACATCATGATTTTCTCCCCTTTACTTAATTTTAGCATATGCTACMCTTTTTTCATGCTACTACGATATAAACAGCTTTTTCTATTCACATTTTCAGAATACTTGAGCTCATATTTGAAGAAATGTGCAGGTAATTGTGCATTAAGCAATTAATTCAAATGCTGAGGGTGTTTTGTTGGTTCATATTCAAGTTCTCCCACTAGAACATGTCTCATATTTCTGACCATGGATATCAGGTTAGAAAATATGAAGAGCCCAGCATGCTGATACTTATATTGTAAAGAGATGGATGTATGCTCATAGAAAGCAGGTGGCAACAAGTGTTACCTTCTTTGGTTTTGTTTTCATAATCCCATCTCATTTTCTCTACACTGTGATAGATRAGCCCTAATGCAGCAAATGAATATCAAGAAACAGAGTTGTGGGACAGCAAGTGAAGACAAATGTTAGAATTAGGGCTTTTCTGGTTTATTAAATAGGGGAGATGCAATGGAGATATCAACCTGTTTCCATTTCATGAATGGCGGCATATAAGCATTGTCTGCAAGTTTGGAGATTATTTTAATTTATATATAYGTATGCATACATATGTGATGTCTGTATCAAGTTAGACTTCAAAATTCTTTGTGACATGTGATTAAGGATTATTTTTAATGAAATTGTTGCTTTGGTTTTCTTGTAAGATATTTTGAGGATAAGCACGAAAAACAGATTTCTGCAGAGGATATTGAAATGACAACTACTTACACTTGAGAGCAAAATACTTCAGTGTATTAAGTAAATTATTCACAGTAACATCCTCTTGTGTCAAGGTCCAGCATAGGGAAAGTTGACTCCATGATGCTGCTTAGATTTTGGTTGTAGTTTTAGGAAGCTATGATGATGGGTTTAAGTTTTCTCATTGAGCAAGGAGATTTCCTCAGTTTTGACTTTGCCATTTATAAAGTCATAAATAATAGGAAATAGCAGCAAAACTGACTTCAGCAAGGACRCTCTGGCAGGGAATTACAGATGCAGTCACGGCGACCAGGGTTCTGGTTCCAGGCAATCAGATGTCCTTGTCACACTCTGTTCTTCATGACCAGCAGTTTGGGTTGGACTATTCATCATGCCTGCAGCAGTAAATACTCTTGTTATACCACAAAGATGGCAAAACTTTAATTAAAAAAGCACAAGGTAAAGCAAAGAAAAAGGGAAAATTTAAAATGAAGTTATTCTAGGGAGTGTTTTCCTGGTCTGATACTGAATGTGTGTCTCATCAATATATGTGCTAAAATTTATGTACTTGTGCATGTATGTGTGCAGCCAGAGAGGGGATGATTCAGGAAGAAGAACTCAAGTGAGGAGAGTATGTAGGACATTTGTTATTTCTTGTGATTTATAGAAGGTCAGCAGCWATCACAGAATGAGAAAATAATTACTGCATGGAACAGGAAAGATCCTGTTGTATATTAGGACTTTACCTCCCAAGGACACAGCCTTCCCAGACACATGTTTTAGAGAGTAAATAATCTATGAAACTTGGAGTTTTCAGCAGATGTGCAAATGCAGCTGCATTAAGGTCACATTCAACAGTGTTCTCTCTCTGTTCAGGAGGGTTCTCAGGTACCTCTAGTGGCTTCTACTGATATCTGAGAGCAGGTATTGTCTTCCCCTGCTCTTAGGGAGTTTTCCTGAAATATAAAGTTTTTAATGATTTCTGACCTTTTAAGTAGTTTTAGCCTGGGTTGGGTTTTTACATGTAAAATCTTTGCCTAGCAGTTGATTTTACATTTAAAATCTTTGCTACTGTGCAGCTAAGTGGATCAAAATACTAAAGTATTTGGGGAATTTCTTAAGAGAGGAAAAGGCTGTGCTATGCTAAAGCAGATTTCAGTATCATRCACTTCTGTAAAATTTAGATTAAATGAAAGACAAATCATCAGAATGTTCTATTTTCCTGTTTAAGCAACATTGCTGCCTTTTAGAACTTGGTGTTTCAGAAATGTCTTAGCAGAAAACTGAGACCGTGACATAAATTAACTCAAAAGGAATAGGAATCTCAGTGAGGTTTCTCAATAATAAATTAATACAAGAAACTGTGATTTGAATAATTGAAGTAAAAGAAAACATGTCTATTAAAGGGGTAGGGGCACTGATGGATTGAATCCTAAAATAGCTGACATTCAGTTCTCTGTAAATACCACATCTTGTAAATTCATGGCTGAATGCAAAAGGATGGAGAGCAAGTCTGAAAAAGGAGCATTTCTCTGCTTTATAATATGTAACAATAMAAACTTTGTAGAAAAAAATCAAATGTTGCATGTAACTACATCAGTAAACATAACTTCTAAAGAATTTTGGATGTTGTACATCAAAGTCTTTGATGGCAGCTGAGCTCTGCTGCTGTCAGGCATGGTTTCACAATCAATATCAGCCCCCCTACACTAATCAGCAGTACCAGATTGACCTTGATCAGACTTTGGTTCATGATCATAATATGTCAGTTTAGCCAGACAATCTGGATTCAGAYTGCTGTGTTTTCTTAGTCAGCTCTTATGCCACCTGGGAGGACAAACAAAATCTGTTGTGATGAAACCCAAGAGTGATGGGRGCATATGATCTAACCTTATAGATGAAAGTGTCAATTCAATTGGCAGATTTTTTATTTATTTTCAATAAATGTATTAACAAAAAAAGACAGTCTTAACAAATGTCAAGAGATTCTCAACATTTTGCCATCTTTTACATCAGTGAAATTGTCTTAAAATRTATTATTACTCAAGTTAATGAAAACCCATTGAAACAAGTATGAGGATAAAAGTAGAATACTGAGSAAAGAGATAAATATAAGGATCCTTTTTTCACTAGGGGAAAAAAAAAAAGATTGCCAAGATTAAAGTATAATGTTCCTTTAGCTCAGCACCCATAGTCTTTGAAGTGACTAATACTTCAAAACTATTCAAAATTTTTTCCCCAACTCCTCTAACTTAAAAGCTCTCATACAATATTTTGCAGCCTCAGAATCAAAGCTTTCTTGTTGTTCCAAACAAGCCCTTTGTGCCAGGTCTTCAGTCTATTTCTTGAATTTGTGCCAATTCTTATTCCTCTCACATTTAAAACTTGCAATCCTTGGAGGATGCTCCTCTCAAAAGTAGTGCAGCAGATCTGGCCTTCAGTAGCGACACTGCCACGCTGCTCATTTGTCTTTATTATATTTTTGTTAGCCAGACAGATGAGTCAAAAAGTATATACCTAACAGACCTACAGAAATGAAAGGGCTAAATCTGTGGGAAGGCAATACTTTATGAGCTCTGTGGCTACAGAGAAACCAGTAGAAGTTTTGGCATTTGCTCTAATGAGGCTCTATTATAGCATATTTTTATATGCCAACTATATACATTTATCAACCAGATTGTCCTAAGCAATCCTTAAGATCTTAATGCTAGGAATCATTGTTTTCAACCTCTTAAACTCAGTGTCTGGCCAAAGAGAGAAAAAAAATCCCTTTTTTTTTTTTTTTTTTTTTTTTCTGCCTCAAATCAGTAAAACATGGCCAAAACTTTTGGCCTACTTGGAATTTTTTCATGGATTTTTTTAACTGGAAGCAATAAATTTACCATCATATCTTGTACTGATAAACAACTTAAGCCCTTCACATTGATATGGGGATGACTGATTGTCCATAAGTTTAAATATGCTTTTCGACTAACTTTTATTTTAGGGCTGATAGGAAAAATAACAAACCGTTGCCTAATTTTGTCCCAAACATAAGTATTCACCAAGAGCTGTCTGAATAAAAGCAATGGTATTTTGAAATGATAAGATGCTGACATGACTTCCATCAGAATCTCTGTATCTTGTCAGATATTGGTCAGCATACAATGCACTCTTCAAATAGGAATACTGTTATTCCTAATGTTATCATGATCTAAATCCACCYTTCAGTTCTTCAAAAGTATTAAAAACCTCTGGTACTTGATTCAATGATAATTATTATCCATGTTTTTCATCTATCAATAGAGTAAAAAGATTTTTATCTCTGCAACATTGCCATGCTTTCCAGGTCACTGAATATTTTGGAGTTAAAATATAACTGAGCCATTTRAGCTTTCATTTTTTTACTCCAATTTTATCCTCATTTAAATGGTTTCCATCAGTGTCCACAACTGCACTGCAAAAAAAAAGATAAAGTTGGCGTCACGAAGCAAAGATGTAAATTGCCCTACATAAGTGTAGAAATGGAGAAAGGCATAACCTGAAAAATGAAAAGTACCATTAATATCTAAGTCAATGTTTTTCAAATAAGAAGTAGTGGTTGGTTTTGGACTAATAGAAAAGAAGCTATAATAAAAAAAGAAAATCTCTTTAATTTATATTTTGGAATCTTGGGACTGTAACCAGTATAAATTATTGCACGAATATGATCGATTCATTTAAAAGGAAAAAAGTTCACAGAGCCATTCAGAGCTTCASCAGAATGAAAGGTCACCAGGCTGACTGTGGAAGACTCTGTGCACAGTAAAGTTATGGAGCAGTGATGTTCAGTGATTTAAAATATCTGGTTGGATCAGCTTTGATCTGATGAACTGTGAGCTCTGGTGAGTAAAGGAACACTGGCTAATGGGTACGGTGCTTGTAATGAGAAGAAGCCTCTGCCTTAAATCTGTGGGTRAATGAGGTGTTCCTCATTCCTCAGGTTTGATAAAAAGAAGCCACAGTAGGACAGTGCAGATAGCTGGCCAGGACACCTAASCAGTAGAGTCCTGGGAAAATCCACACAAATGGGTGTCCAAAACACAAGGACTGAGAGCTGGGATGTGTAGGGAGTAGGTGAATGTCAGGGTTTAACCCCAGCTGGCAACCAAGTRCCACACAGCTGCTCACTYCCTCCCTCAGCCTTCCCCTCTGTGAAGAAAACCAGGGAGAAAAATAAAACTTGTGGGTCGAGTGGGGAACAGTTGAATAATAGAAACAAAATAAAATATTAATAATTAAGATAATAACAACAACGATTATAATTGTAAAAATATGACAGACAGAGAGGAGTARAACCTGAGAGAAGTGATRCACAATRCTATTGCTCACRACTCMCTGACTGATGCCCAGCCCATCCCTCAGCAGTAATCAGGCCCCCTTCAGCCAACCCCCCAGTTTATWYGCTGAGCATGGTGTTCCATGGAACTGAATGTCTCTCTGACCAGTTTGGGTCAGCTCTCCCATGGTCCCTCATGGCTTCTTGTGCATGTGCTTGCTGGCAGAGCAGGAGACAAGTCTGAAAAGTYTGTGATTTAGAATAAGCTCAATTTAGCAATAACTAAAATATCAGTATGTTATTGGCATTATTCCAAAACACAGCCCAGCACCAGATAAAAGAGAATAAGCATTATCCCAGCTGAAATCACTCCAGAAGGAAATGCAAAAGTTGACCTAAGCATTAAAAGATTGTATTCTGGAAGTCTTCAAGCTATCACTGAAAATATTTACTTGATACTTGCAGACATTCAGGTCACAGATTAAACCTTAGGCTGAGATCTGGATGAGTMATGATCTTTGTATTTTATGTGAAGTAGACCGTGAACCTTCACGAAGACTGACAGTGTGAAAATAGGAAAATCACAGCCTGACATGAGCTGCAGGTAAGCACTGAACTGTGTGAAAGAAGGGTTCACTTCCTTCTTTATTCATCCAGAACATGATATGCCTAAGCTGAGCTAATGAAATAGCAAATGCCTCAGCATAAAAGACAAATGAAAAGAATGAGAACCGCGTTTTCCCTTTTCATGGCAGTTAAAATAGCCTCACCCAGACTTTCTGATAGCAGCTCAGACRTTGTACTGACACCAGTAAGTCAGATGAGATTAAAATTAAATAACGAATGAGAATGAGAAGCAGCGTAGCAGAGCCCTTCAACATGACAGAAGTGCTGCATTTGAAGAAATAACACGCTTGAGTGATCCAGCAAATAACACTATCTGCTGGCAGTCATCTGCACYGCTCATGGAGTTTGTGCTTTGGTAATGAGTTTCCTTGGTGATTCATTGGCAGGTGATCCATGGAGGGAAACGTGGGAGAAAAGCATACAGCTCTGAGAAGCAGGTGGTATCCTCCAGTGATAAACACTGCTTMAGGATTGCAGTAATGGTATAGAAAACAGGCAGACAGAAAAGCCTCTCGTGGCTCTAAAGACATTGAAATATGGTAATTTTAGAAACAAGATTTTTTACAAACTTTCCAGCCATATGGAGCATCATATGTTTTATAACATCTGCTTGTCAGTTTAAAGAGAAATTGTAAACTTGTAAGGCAAAATAATTTAGCAAAGTTTGCAGGGACTGTGTGCAAATGGRAAGAGAGATATTCTGGAACCCTTAGAACACCCACAAAGAGAATTTTGAAAAGGATTCATTTTTAAAATTGAAAAAAAATAAAAGAGAGGTAGATGATTTTTAGATTTTCGGTTGTCACGTTCCAATCACACCTTGTCTGATGATGCTCACCAGCTTTTAATCCAAGTTAACTGGATTTCACCCTTTTAAGTGAAATCTTGTTAACTTTGTTTCCTGTAGAAGTTAAGTGTCTAGTTTTACACTGCACATCTCTAACTGGATACATAAGTGCATTGTGTGGGGCATAACTTTGACTTGAAAGCGTCTAAAAAAATCTCATTCGCATTTGGTGGAGTTTGAATTCCTCAAAGGAATTTCCACCTGCTTAAGGGAAATTATGGATTGGTAGTGGGAAGAATGCTGTACAGAGGGAAAAGCAACAAGAAAGAGGATCAATAAAATATCACCTAAGATTGCCCAAATACCTGCAAATTGCAACTCGAGCAAAAGTCTCATTTTTGTCGACATTTTGCTGACTATCTAGAGCTGTATTTGTTTTGATTAGTACACATTTATGTATATTCCAAATGAACATACTTGAGCACCTTTAACTGAGAATATCTACGTCGATTGCTGGTATTTAGTATTTGATTCTATTTGCACATACAATTGTTTTAAAACAAATGTGCAGACTTAACAATGTATAAATCACCCAAGCAGTCAGCAGAATAATTGCCAGTGCTCAGTCTCTGATGGAAAATTCTAAGTATTTCACTAAATGTTTCAGATTAATTAAGACTTCTCATATTTTCTTTCCTTTTCACTTGTTCATTCAGTGTGGTTGGTACAAAATAGCAAGATCATGGTTTTCAACACCTCTTCTCTTTGTAAGATAATAACAGTAATAATAATAATAAACAAAATCTTTTCTGTACAAATAGGGGTTAATTTCAGGAAAAATAAAGTAAATGTCTATTTTTAATTAATAATTGTATGTGTTTATTTTCCTTTTATATATTTAACATTTCATATATGTTTTTTCATAGAGTGTCCCTTAAAAAATTATAGGCTTAGAAGTAGTAGCCTTGTTGACCATGTCTACGGCAGAGAAAAATCTTTCCTACAATTTTTTTTTTTTTTGAGTCTTTGTTTTATCCAGTTGTGGCTAATTTTATTGTGTTCATGAAAGATGCCAAAGTTTCTTATAGCTCTTTTTCACAGCCATTATTTTTTTCAGCTGAAGCCATCCTCTGTTGCACATCCTGAGGCAGCCATGGCAATTGGTGTTGCTGTACAGCAAATGGGATGGGATATGTACCCAGCAGCCCTGGCTGCTGTAGGCCTGAAGGAGGGAAATTCAGAGAATTACGGGAAGTTCACATTGGGCTTTTCAATTTCTAGCACATATCAAGCCCTGCCCCAGCTGTTCTGCACTCCTGCTCAGTTGTGCTGCCACACACAAAGTGACAGCCGTGCAGCCCACACGGTGGTCTGGGTCAGGCAACCACTGCTTCTGGAAAATAAGAAGGGGGAAAAATTGTTTTCCAGCTGGACCATCCCTGAGCCATCCAGCTGCATGAACTGTTATGCCAGGAGAGTGGACAGGGAGGTGGAAAAGCTGAGAAGAGACCCAGGACAGGAAAGTAGGGAATAAAAAAAGTGCTAACACCAGAACTGCTTTAGGAGTAAGGAGGCTGTGATTGGTTGCTTTATGATAAGCCAGATTTGTCTGTGGGTGACAGCTGTATTGGGTTATGGTGGGCACAGCATCCTAGGCTGATAAATTGACTTTTACTTTACGATAGATTGTAAGTGCAAAGTCTTCTTACATCCAGCTGATGTCAGTAGTGTATCAAATATTTTATTAGGCAATAGCTGTATAAAATATGRCTAAAGAGAGCCCTTTGAAATCTTACTGCAGTATACAGCTAACATTGTCACAAATGATGCTGTWGTTTATTGTCACAAAGTCTCCCCTTGTCAGCAAAGACAGAGTGGGCCATGAAAACTAGARTCACTCTACTGAGATGTATTTTCATCTGCTACTTTTATGTCTGCAAAAGTACTACAGTTTTCTATATTTGAAGAAAGTGGCTCACATCTTGTGCTGATCTTAACTTTCTAAATAAAACTTGTGTTGTAATTGAGATTGGCATGCTCATTCATGAGGAAAAAAAACCAAAATAAACCCCAGGGAATCTTGGCATTTGCACTTAAATTGCGCTTCTCATACGTGGGATGTAACACCAGTTGGTGTTTCCCTACACCAGACCATGTGTTGTGTGGTGCTTTTAAGCTTCAGATGGTGTCACAAGGAGTCTGATAGTAGAAACTTAATGTGCTCTACACTCAGCATGATCCAAACACTAAAAATTCATGCCTTTGCCCTTGGCTACATGTATAGCAGTGTTATTACAGGCTTTGATATTGCATTGATGTAAACTTCCAAAGGAAAGTGCCTATGCTTTGAAGATAACCTGGAAAGTCTGGCTACACTTGTTATTGTAGGGAACTTTGGAGTGAGCACAGGGGATGTTTCACAGCCTGGTGGGGGAGCAGGCTGTGTGCCCCGCCATGCAGAGGGCTATGAACAGGCTCAGGGGCCTTGGGARACACACCTTGCCTTGCAGCCTGGGCTGCCCCTTCCCCTTCCCCAGAACAGCAGTTTATTCTGTAAACCAGATCAGTTCCCAGTTTGTTTGACTGCAAGTCAAGAGCAGTTGTGCTCACACACAAGAGAGAGATGTAGAATTGGGCACAGGTGGGTGGGCGAGAGGTGGGAGCTGTTGTTTAGGCATCACCTGTGGAAGCACAGCCATGTCACCTAGTTGTGTTGTCTTCMATAATGTAGATAAAAGCACAGGAACATTCATATTTAACTATTTAACATGTAAGGTGCTTGTTTAGAGAACAAGGCAAAGCAAAGTGGCAGAGTACCAGCACTGCAAGGACTCAGCACTTGTCAGCTGGGTGAGCACAGCTGGGGCAGCARTGGGTGCTGATCTGGCTGCATATCTCTTCAGAAGTTGGTGTTTGGCTTGTAAACCTGTAAGTCAGGGYTGCAAACTATTTAGTTAATTAAATCTGTTGAAAGTCAGTACATCCCTGACTYCATCAYTTTGTCCCCTTCATTTCCATGAGGYAGTGTTTTACTTTTCTGACATGAATTTATTTATGTAAGTGTTTACATGACATGTCAACAGCACTGCATTACTCTGCTTGCCAAGTGACAGAACACGACATAAGAAAAACTACTTTGGTGAAAAGCTAAGGGTTTAATAGSCCTTTGACGATGATGGAAGTTATTATTCAGAGTAGGAAAGTGTTTCAGAATGAGGTTTCCGGAAATTAAAACACTAGGTGGTACAGCCGTCTGATTTAATTTATAATCTTTTCATCACGGTGAACATATTTCCAATTCAGTAGCAGGCATCTAATGTTCTATGATGTTCTGTGATGTTGGTTAATGATTTCTCAGATATTCCATATTCACCAAAGCTTTTCTCTTTACATCTGTTCTGCAGATGGATTTGCATTTTAATTAAAGTGTTTAAATGAGTGATATTAAAGCCTGGAAAAGGGAATATAATTTTCACATCCTCTSTAATGTGATTTTAAAACATTGGATTTAATCCATTGTATGACATTAAAGTTATTATCAATTTATGTTTATTATTTTCCAGTTTATTTAATAGTTGCTCTATTTTAATTAAGAACTGTAAATTTAATGTTTTTAATTTAAATTAATATAAACTACATTGTTATAACATAGCTACTATAGTCCGTGAAACACAAGACTTCCTGAATCTTTACAATTTTTTTCTTACAGTGTCACAAAAATCTAAAGCTYTAATTATAAGCCTCATGAATTACACCATTTCATAAAAATTAGTAAGTGATAAATACATGAATTCTATCACTTCAAGAGGTTTTATTCCACCTCTTTCTTAGTGATCCACTCTAAGTGGATCAAAGCCATAAATAGACATTGATTAGATAGTAGAACAGCAGAGGAAGACTGACAAATTCCATTTAGAGTTAAATACATAATTACTATACATTTTCTGGTTTTCTGGTTCTAAAGGAATTCTCTAAAGACTGCCTCTTTAATTTCTTTTCACAAAAACTCTAGGTTCTCCACAAATTTTTCTAGASATCCAGCAAGATGACCACATCATGCCTACTCTTGCGGTTTTCATTTTAAAAAACTTTAATTCCACACAAATTGTCCTTGAAGTACGTTTCTTTTTCATTTCCAATTAGCGTGTCAGAAATCACTCTTGTTCCAGTGAACAGTTCTGCCAAGAAAGATAAGAGATAAAAATTATTCTCTTATTAATCATTGAAATAAAGAAGGGAAACAGTAGMATTTAAGGCAACTCACTTGTGTGAAGTTCTTACTCTGTGTTCCCACTAGGAAATAAGATTCCCTCCATGGCTAATGCTCCTCTGTGCCTTAGTGAATGTCCCCAGAGCAGATCATTTGTGTTTCCTGATCCTAGCTGAAGTCTCTTTAGCCCTTGAAGACAGACTTGCTGAAGACAGACTTGCTGACAATGTCAGTAAAACCCATCTTTTCCCATTGCTTTGACTGCATAAACACAGTTCTTCCCTTTGTTTCTCTAGCCTTCCAGTGTGTTGSTGCTTAATTTTTCAAAAGACATATTTTATCATGCAACGTGGGTATGATGTTAACTTGATTCGAAGTCATTCAAGCAAAGCACAGAAGTGAGATTCAGAATTATCCTACAGGCTTATAGCGTGCTTACCAAGYATCTTGTGCCACCAAACTGAAAGTTGGCATCAATAAAACTGCACTGCTAACAAGAAGTCTTTAGGTTTTCGAACTTAATTTACAGATTTCTGATTGAATTTTGTAATCTTCTCAGACTGGTGTGATCACATTGTATCAGCTTTTTGCAGACACAATTATGAGCTGCATAAAATACTTTCTTCAGAAATATCTAATATTCTTACAGGTGTGGTGATTTGGGAGATATTTGTTCTTAGTTGTCTTACAGAGCTTCATTAAGTATGGAGTCTTACTTTTGATGTCTTAGCTTTTCAACTGAGTAACATTTATGTTCTAAATAAAAACTGATTTCAGGTACAAAAATATGCTTGTAAGTGACAGTAGTTCTTTTGTGTGTGTTTAGAGTTCCTTAAATCTTTACATGATATTGGTGAAAATGGGGATGAGATAACCAAATTAGCTTTTGCTGCAATACAGTTGTTTCATGTTTTGAGGGAAGCATGGATCAGACCTGCCATTGTCTTACATGTCCCACGAGTTAGCCTGGAGCAGTTCAAGAAGTTGTGGGTTTCATGCTGCTGCATCAACTGCTTCTTTCTCAGTTTCAACCTCAAGAGGAGCTGTTGGAAGCCTGGGTTGCTCTATGGTCTTATGTTACTCTGGTATTTCGTGCCAGCTTTCTGTTTCTCAAGTGGTTTCTCCTCAGCATTCAGGGTGCCAGAGATAAGGCCTTTGSACAGTTGGACTGCAATGATCTACTTGCTGTCCATTTTCAAGGTGATATCTGAATTTATGCAAATCTGTTTTGGAATCTCACACTGCCTACATGCTCAGCAGTAACAAATTTAACTGTAAATATATWGGCTGCTTTTAGAAGAGCTTCAACTTATAAATTATTTTGACAGAGTATAATCATAAGACCAGATATGCAACTGGAAGAGGTATGAGAAAAAAGAAAGTTGGGATTTTTCTTCCTGTTCCCTCTCCCATTGATCTTTGGATTGGCATCCATAGTGAATATTTGAAAGCAAGCAGGAAAATTTGCATGTTAAAATAAATGGGTTTAGTTTTTGTTCTATAAGAAAGTTAGCTTGAGGCTTCCACTTACAGCAAATTCATTATATCAACTTGTTAATAGAGAAAACAATAGATCAATAGATGTGAATCAAGTAAAATTTGTTTTAGGATAAACTCAGCTTTTACACTTTTTTTTCCCCCCAGTATTTACAATGTTCTTTTCCTCTGTGCTATTAGCAGATACAAAAAAATGCATTAAAACGGGCAAATAAGTGTATCCATAATTTCTGTCTTTCCTGAGAAACGTTTAAAAAGTTATTTAAATCTAGTTTACTCTAGGAAGGCATATTAAGAAAGGAATACATGGGAGAAATTAAAAAGAGACCAAAAATAAAAATTGACAGACAATCTTGGTATGTATATAAAGAGTATGTTAAAAAAAATTTAAAATAGGCCCATAAAATTTCTTTTTTTGTCCATATTATTTTCTAGTGCTATTGTACTTTGTAACACTTAATATTAGAAAGATTGGAATACCAGTATACAATAATATAATGCAAAATGTCTTAATACTGATATAYTGCTTTACAATATAACTTGAAAACCTAAGTAACTTCTATTTTTTTTACATAATCAGAAAATTTTTTAAGTTCTTTGCAGTACGAAGCAGAAACTATTTAAAGCATCTTGCTGAACATTTCCTCATTCAGCTCTGCTGTTCTAGCAATAGGCTTAAGAGGGCAGCAGAGAAGCTCATAGAAGTAAAAATACTTTTATTAGGAAAGAAATACGAAATAATAACCACTTTCAGTGGAACGATTGATATTATAAAGTGACTGAGAAATAATGATTGCAAAGCTAATTKGTAGAACATTCCTGAAAATGTGTTTTTCTACTGTCAGAGTCATCTTCCTGCTGCCTATTATCAATAATAGGATTACTGGAATACAGACAAATAATACAGTTTGCCTTATGCAGAATGAAAAATAATAAGACTTATAGCATCACTGAAGATTTGTTGAATGAACTGTGTAAGTAATAYTGTGAAGAGAGATCTGGCCCCCAGGTTCTCTGTCACAGAAAGATTCTTTTGGGCACCATGCTCTCTGCTCTTTAACAGGRTGCCTCCTGCTGTCCCAAACTGGGCTCTGATTCAACAGGCAGGTGAGGAATGCTCTGCCAGAGTCCCATTCTTAGCCTGGCAATTAAGGTTCCATCATAGAGGAGCTACAAACTACCAGACGAAAATGATTTTCAGTACCATCTTTTCCTGGATTGCTGCTTAATCTACACAGTTACTGTGCAAAACAAACTTGCTCCTTTTCTTCTGCCTCCATCCTGTGTTTGGAAAGTCAAGTGAAAGTGGAGTGCTGTACTGGGTTCTGTCCCCAGCTGTGAGGGAACGAGGCTTTTCCTGCACCCCCTCCAAAGCACAGCAGAGCTTGCTGGGTTCCCTGCACTCCCACAGGGGGAATCTGACAGGTTTAAAATGCCTCCTGGCTTGGGCAGTCAAATTGCTTTCTGAAAACATRAGCATCTCCTATCTAAATGTGAGTTTCATACTTTGAGTTCAGTTTCATACATTGAGTTACAATGTGCCCTGTGAGTGAGAGTATTTGTGGTTGATCAGGATTTAAACACAAATCTGCCCCTGGAGAGAGACAATGCTTAAATCATTAGGCCAGGTTTTTCTCTGTGAAAATTACGTAATGTCTTCTTTGTCCAATTTCTGTGCCATGCCCAGAATATAAAAGAAGGGAACTTTATGGTTGCCAAGGCTGAGAGATTAGTATATTTTAAAACAGATAAGGTGTTCTAAGGTGTTATTTTACTACTAGGGAARAGCCTTTAGTGACTTTAACCCTATAAAATTGTGCACCATAGGAAAGCAACCTATCTGACTTGATCTGGCTCAATGAAATGCTCCCTCTGCTTCTGATTTCCTTCTGTGCCGACATCAGAAAGACACCCTTGTTTCAGCATCTTATTGGAGTAGCTCAACATCTATGGCTGTATCTTTCTTAAACCATTGACTGTATAAACTCACCCACTAGTTTCAATTTACCATCACTGATTAGACTGAGAGACAGCTATCATAAATTAACATGTAAAATATTTTATTTTAACCTTTTAAAACTATTTTAAAAWTTKTWAAACTCTTTGWAACTTTAGTTGAYACTAATSTTTGGACACGATTCATTTCTKCTTTCMTTCTAATGCCATKCATSTATCATGACTTGTCTGATGCTGTATCTTTAAACAGCTGTGCAGTAAAATGGGCCTTGCTTTTTACTGCAGCTTCTGGAACTTGTGTTCATGCTAAAAAACAGTAATCAGGAAAAGAAGAAAGTTATTCTAGARAAAGAGAAACTGACTCAAAAGTAGTTAGAATACAATAGACTAGAAYTCAGATTTTTTTTTTCCTACACAGTAAAAGAGTATGGTAATTCTAAAATTTGAACTCAGAGGGGGAAAAGATATTTGATGTTGAGAAGTAAGGAATTACCTTTTCTGGATATGTTTTKCCTGTCCTCATAAAATGCATATACTGTAAATTGTTCATTGTTCATTTACGGTGTTTTTTACTTGTTTTTTTTTGGTTTAGAATAATGTCAAAAAGCAAAGTTATCTATAGCTCCAAAGTTTAGAGGAAAATGATAAATGAGCCTATATAAGTTGCACTCAAATTCAGGAATGAAATGATTGTATTTTTTTAAGCTAAATTACTAAGGAGGAATTTTCTGACATGAATTTGAATCAATTTTTWAATGTTACTCCTGTGGTACTAATTTGAAATTGTGCTGTAGCATTCCTAAATAAATAATTTTAAAATGTGCTGTAATATTCCTAAGTAMGTAATATGTCAAGGGAACAGTGTTTGAGCATTCAATAAATGTAATTAAAAGGCATTCTTCTCCCTGCATGGCTCCAGATAAAGTTGTTTCTTTGGGCCAGGATTCTGAAGTAGCATGCAGACGTAGTGGTAAGGTTGAAACAGCTGGAGTGAGGCTGCCAGAGCTGCAGTCTGTGCTCTTACCTAAACCTGTGTGAGAATTGTGCTCCCTATAAACTTGTTGAAGGAGATGTTTACAGCTCCTCTGCCTGCCCTGCGTGCCTACCAGCAGTCTGGCCGCTTTTCTCACTCCTCCCGCTTCGGGGGACTTTGGAATCAGTGCCTTACCAGAGACCCCAAGTCCTTTGTAAACAAAGCATATGCCATTGCACAAAAGCAGATGAGAAGCAGTGAGAAGAGCAGAAACCACTGCGGGTGTTAAGCAGAAACCACTGCAGGGTGTTCTTGTAAGTGTTGTCCTGGGTCTCCTGTTAGAGGCAGAAAGGAGGAGGATGTGGTGATCAGGACGTGTTCAATCCGTGTGAAATGGCAGCAGCTCTTGTGAGYTGGTCACAAATAGCAATGTGTACAAACCCTCTGTTATTGGGAAGCCTCAGAACACATCAYAGGACTTATTTCATAGAGTTAATGAATCCATGGTTGGCTGAAGGTACAAGGACCCAGTTTAGGTTTGCTGGGGCTCACACTGGGGTGGTCCCAGGCCACAGCTGCTGCTCTGGGGTCTCCCATCTGATCTTGCTCCCATCCTACGTGGGGTGCAGGTTACCAAAAKTGTTGAAAGGGTATTAGCTTTCATTGCACTGCTGGGAAATGAGTTTGATAAATTGAATCAGTGAAATAACTGCTGGTTTTGGCTGGGGCGGAGTTAATTGTCTTTGTAGTAGCTGGTTTGGGGCTGTGTTTTGGATTTATGCTGAGAACAGTGTAGGTAACACGGGGATGTTTTAGGTGTTGCTGAGCAGCGCTGACACAAAGCCAAGGCTTTTTCTGCTCATCCCAAYACTCCACCCATGAGCAATCTGAGGGTGCACAAGGAGTTGTGAGGTGACACAGCCAGGCCAGCTGACCCCTGCTGACCAGCCCTAGTGACATCCCATGCCTTAGGGTGCCATGCTTAGCACATACAGCAGGGAGAAGGAGTAAAAGGGAGATGTTCCGAGCAAAGGGGTTTGTCTTCCCAAAACACTCTTAGGTGTGATGGAGCCCTCCTTTCCTGCAGATGGCTGAACACCAGCCTTGCCATGCAGAATGCTGAATTATTTCCTTGTTTTACTTGCTTGCATGCATGGATTTTGCTTTACCTGTTTCACTATCTCTGTCTCCACCCATGAGTTTTTTCACTCTTACACTTCCAGTTCTCTCCCTGATCCCGCTGATGGGGTCAGTGAGCAAATGGCTCTGTGAGGCTCAGTGGCTGGCTGGGGTTAAACCATGACAATCACATAATAGCTACTGCTATAGCTGACTTTTAGGCAGATAATCTCTGTCATTTAATATTCCAATATCTGAATAATAAATACAATTTATAATATTGCTTACCTCACAAAGTTTCCAGGATATAATATATGTGCTACAAAAATTGTTTTTCTAGTACTAATACTGTTTATTTTTCTTCTAAATGTTGCTTCAAAATTCAGTTTGTTGGATTAGGTTTTCCTAAAAAAAAAAGTGGCATTGTTTTACTGTGAATAGGGTTTTGKTTTTTTTCAAAAACACTAAAAATATTGTATTGCCCACATAGTCAATCTTGTTTGTTCATTATAATTTGAAGGGAATGGATATTCTACAGATATGAACCTAGGAAACTATTCGTCACTTAAATAAAAAGTAAGCTTTTGTTCAGATACCACATGTATTAATAAAAGGTAATTATGTTGACTGAAAATAAGTAAAAGCTCCATCCAGCAGACATGTACATTTTTTCCATCACTCTCAATAACAAATGCTTTTTAATACAGTGGAAAATTACTAGGCAGGTCTGAAATAACTAAGCAATTACTGAAGGCTTTGTTTAAAATTCCTCAAGAGAATTTCACAAAGAAAATGATTACCATTATTTCAACAATGAATACAATGCAGAGCCTTCACATGAAAAATATGCTCATATTTAACTATCAATTAGCAGCTTTTGATACTCTGAAATTGTTTCAGTGTTAGTATATTGATTTACATACCTGCCTAAATATGCCTGAAGAAAAATAGGAAGAAAATTGAGCTCTAAACTTTGAGTGAGAATATTGAAGGGGAAGTTGAATTTTGTTTAAAACAGACAACCTACTGGACTCTTTATTTAGATCACCTGAAAATCTAGCATATTTGTATGTGGATTTTCCTTCTGCATTTGAGCTATCAGAAATATTTCCATTCAAGGCAATAATACAGGAATCATTTAATGTAGGAGTTAAAATAACAGAAGTGGTATAATACAGGTCTAATTTCTTTCTGTTAGAAGTCAGATTGTGAGCTTAAAAGTAGCTTTAAAAAAAGAGACAGGGAGTCTTTATTTTGGCTTTTTGTACCAAATGCCATTTGTAATGAATGCTGCTGGTCACAACTGAAGGTCTGTGCTCAGTGCTGAAGGGATCTTAAAATATGTATACATCTAGCAGGTGGGAAAKGTTTCTTTCAAATTCAAGGAGCTARACCTCCGTTCCTCGCTCCTGCTTCTGTAGCATCAGGGTTGCATTCAGTGCTGGGACATAACAGAAAGGGTTAAAAGCTCCTGCAGGASGTGCAGACTCCCAGACCATTACCAAAGGGTTTCAACCATTAAAAAAATTGAGCTGTAACCTCRCTATAACTGAGGAGAGGTTGGTGTCTGGGCCACTTTGCACACCTGTGAGTACCTGGAGCTAACAGCAGTGGGGGACCCTGGCACCAAGTTCAGTGACAGAACCCTGTGCAGGACAAGGTTAAATGTTTATCTTTTCTTTTGAGTGAAATTGCTGGGTGGATGGCCTTAGCACACACCCTGTGATTTCAGCTGGCAGGAGGAAGACTGCCCAAGCTCCCAGATAAATATGAAAGGCTCATTTTTACTCTGATTAACTCATCCCCTATGCTCACTAAGGTAGGAATCACACATTATTATGATACTTCTCCAAATAATGCACATCACACCTATCTTTTATAAAGATGATTACCACTTTCAGYGAAACACCCATGTTTCCAATTTGCTTGAACACCTGCTGTGATTTAATGCTCGCCCCTGTGGGCTCCCAGCTATTCAACTGCCTTAGTTGTAAGAAGCAGTAACTACAAAAGCCAGTGAAGCTAGTGGGAAAATAATAAACTTAAAAATTACAGAGTAGAGATATATTTGTGACACAGTCAAGAACAACTCGTGACATACTCCCTTATCAAGATTTGGCTTGCCCTGTGATTTTTATCACAAGTAAACTATGTCTTCAGTATTGAAAATAAAAGCATTTTGACTTGCAGCACATACCTAAAATTAGGACAGCTTYATTGTGAGAGAGAAATGTTCGCTTGATGTCTATGTCAAAAACTTAAATAACAGCAAGACCTAGATCTGGAAAAGCACTGCCATGCAARCAAACCTGGATCTAAAAATGTACACAAAACAGTTATCAGGGAAACATTTTAAATGGCATTTAAAGTTTTTGTGTGTGTATATGTTTCAGTAGAGAAGGCCCACAAAGTCTGCCATCAGTGCTACAAATCACACTAAAAAAAGCTTATTCAAARTGAGGCTTTGGATCTCTTCACAAGAGGGAAGATTCCAGCAGAACAATGGAAGGAATGAGGCTGTTTTACTTTTCAAATGTTTTCTGTCATCACCTCAGACAACCATTTCTGTAAATATACTCATTCTTCCACTAACTGAGAAAAGCTAGTTTTTTCCATTTATTTAATTGGCTTTATACTACTGTAAAGTAGYATGTTTATGTACTGTCATATTTTCAGACCTTTTATATCTCTTTTTTGTTTAATTGTGTGTGTGAACAAGTGGTTTCTGTCCAGAAATCTAGGTTTTGGGGTTTTTTTTCAATACTTAAATGATGGATAATTATGTAGAAGACAAAAACAGACAAAAGAATTGATTCATTTGTCTCATTGGGCTGTGCTCTGCTTTAAATGTATTTAATCTGGACAGAACCAAAGAGGTAAAACCTAATTTAATAACTATCAAAGGTAGAAAGCTTGCAAGAAAGACTGCAGTTTAACCTCAAATCTACTGAAGGAGAAAAAAAGGAAGAAAAAAAAAAAAGAAAAGTAATATGTCTGAGTGTTCAGCATCTCTAAAACTTTCTTATTTCCTGACTAAACTTATTCACTGGCAGTTTAATCACTGGTTCTTCCTTCAGTTTAAATAGTTTATCTCTCTCCCCTGTTTTTATCATCTTCATTCCACTATTGCCAGAGTTCTTATCTTTACCCATCATTCTGCTGTGACAAGCAAGCCAAACTTTCCTGACCTCTCACAAAAGGGAAGTCTGCAATGTCTGGGTCTTCATGGAAAAGAACAGGATTTCAAAGAAAAATGAAGTCCTCTTYTTTTCACCTCTTCTGACACAGTTCAAGCTAATTTTTCTTGGACTTAAATGGACGGAKATGTGGACTTGTTTTTAGGTTATAAACTGCAGGTGGGGTCTCACAAGAGTGGAGGAGAGGGGCAGAGTCCATTCCCTCGACCTGCTGGCCACGCTGCTTTTGATGGCCTGGGATGCTGTTGGCTTTCTGGGCTGAAGTGCACATCGAGGGGTCAATATTGAGGTGGTTGAGCTGCTCATCCACCAACTCCTCTCAGTCCTTCTSGGCAGGGCTGCTCTCAATCCATTCATCCCCCTGCCTGATTTGATACCGGGAGCTTTCCCAGCCCAGGTGCAGGACCTTGCATTTGGCCTTACTGAACTTCAGGAGAAGTTTGCACAGGCCCACCTCAGGCTGTCCAAGTCCCTCTGGATGGAGAGTTCCCTTCCCTTGTGTGTGTTAACTGTGCCACAAAGCTTGGTGTTGTTGGCAAATGGCTGAGGGTGCACTCAGTCCCACTGGCCATGTCACCACAAAGGTGTTACACAGCACCAGTCCCAATAGTGACCTCTAARGAACACCAATTGTCACTGGTTTCTACCTTTTTCCAAAGGTAACACTCCCACAGGTTTTCTCTTACTGGAAGTACAGGCCAAGCTTCTGAACCCTTCACCTTCAGAAATATTATTGGAAACAAATTTAGAATTTGCTGAGAGCCTTGTACAGTATCGATTAACTGATTTTCACTTGTTGTTCCATCAACTTCACCAACCTCAGCTATGAATCCTATGCAAACAAAATGAAAAAAAGTTTGTCCTAGAGGAAATATCACTAAATTGATACACTTTTCTTACTATAGTATTCATGGTACTTACTGTAATTTTATTCTGTGTATTTTGATATTTTGATTTTAGCAATTAATTTTAAAAGATGGSTCTCATATTATTTCTGTGTGTATCCTTAACTTTGCACATGCCAGGGATACTTTAGGAATGGCTCTGAAAAGATTTACTCCTTCATGGCTGTCAGCCTGAAGATTTACATTTCARGGAAAAAACTATCTGAATGCATCTCACCTGCATTACTAATTCATTAATAAATGTAGGCTACAGTTAGAACCTAAAAGTAAGTTCTTGGGAGATAATCAGGAATAGTTTATCCACAAGAAGCTACTAAAATACAGAGCCACTTTTTACAATTAATTTGAAAAAGTCAGAGAACAAAAAATGGTTATYAGGTTTTCAAGGGTACAGCACTGTCTTAAATAACTCAGGTGTTGAACATTTTCTACCATCTAGTGAAAAGTTACTCTTGCAGAAAAAGGTTGAAAAGACTGCTCTTTAAATCTATGAATTATGACAAGCTGGATAAGAAGTTTATTTCTACTGCTACATATAAGTTTACTCGTCATCTCTCCCATCCCAGTTTCCCATTGCTCCCCGATGCACAGTTACAAGGTGGTTTACAAACTKCTCGGTATGAATTTCCTGGTTTTAAACAGTCCTTGTCACAGTAGAAGGAAAGTTAAACAGTTTGTGACTGAAAAGAACAGTTCAGAGAAAAGAAAGTCATGGCTAAAATTCTGACAGATCCTTCAAGAAAAAGAACTGCTTTATGTTCTATGTTTTATGGACAAAGTTAGCTGAATGCATAGGATAAAGAGAAGAGGTTGAAAGTCATGTTATAACTCTTCAGTTAACAATAGCCTCTTTGGTCTTTGTTCTGTACAATGTTGGTCAGTTTACCACGATAAAATAAAATTATCTCTAAGTAAGAGGGTTCCAAACAGAAGTACCAAATCAGTATTGAGAGAGAAAAAACCCACATACCCATCTTCTCATATCACACGTGCCCACACAAGAGTTATTTAGTTAGTTCTTATTAAACAAATAAACATTCAGCTTCACAGAGTTTCCAAGAGATTTCATGGCCTGGAAGGGAGGAAAGAGTGCCAATAACCAAAGGAAGAGCAGACATGAAATAGAGTCAGAAATGATTGAGAGCTGAAGAAGAAAGGTRATTTGAAGCATGGATGGATTCATTATCAACACTTTTCTCAAAAGAGTTTTCCTTTCTACTCCCAAAACAGCAGGCACAGACTTCTTTCTTGTTTAAACTGATTTCAGCATTGGGGAGGAGAGATAAGGCTTTGCTGCCTTTTGAACTTCMCTTGCTTTATGTGAGAAAGAGTTCTATAATTACAGTTTTGAGAAGGCAGACATATTAGATGCAGGACTCTTTCTCTCTATTGAGTTTGTTTCTATAGAAATTGTTAAATAAGTGATGGAAGGGAACAGTGTACCATCCTTTCTTTACCCAGCACAGCACAAGCCACACAGATGTTAAGAAACAGGATTCTGAGCTGGAGGGCTCTCTCTCCTTCCTTCAATTCAGAAGGTAATAGGGAGCAGCAGGAGAGGCAGCCCTGCATCATTTTTTTTTTCTGTCAGAGATGGTGCTAACTACATGTATGGAGAAAGTGAGAGGAAGCAGAGCACTCAAATCCTTATTTCCTTCGATTCTTTGATCTAAGAGTGAGGAAAGGATCAGCTTTTCWCTCAGGTCTCTGCATTTCCAAATACTTGTGCTAACAAGCACAGGAGACCCCCAGGAGTGCCAGCAGCTTGGATAATTGCACACGCTTGTGCTGAAGTGCAGAGACTGWGCAGAAATACTTGAGAGGGAGGTTTGCATGGTTGTGATCAACCTCTTTATGAATTCTGGCATTTCAGCTGATCCAGATGTATCTCTCTTYTGTGTGTCTCTCAGCTAGCAAAAAAGTCCTCTGATTTGAAGTCAAATTGGTTGTTGCTTTTCATACGCACACTCGGTGAGAGTTGGAGTTTTTCAGAACCCCTGCAAAAGTACCAGATGCCAAAGTRCCACTGCTAGTCACTGTTGTCAAATATAAGATGGAGCTGTCATATACATTTCAGTTTTTCCTGGCCAGAGTCAATTCAAGAAAAAAGTAGTGATTTATTGACTTAGACTGCTGTTTCCAGTATTTGCAGAACATTTTAACAGCTGGGGTAATATATGGCTTTCAGGAGCTTCCAGACAGTAGTGCCTGATACTTTCTTCTTTTTTCTTTTATTTATTTCTTGGTTTACTTATTTCTCTTTTTTTTTTTTTTTTTTTTTTGTTTGGTTTTTTTTTTTTTTTTTTTTTTGTTTTTTTTTTTTTTTTTTTGTTTTTGTTTTATTTTCTGGCTGTGGATGGGTAAATGAATAACTGAAATGGTAGAGGGTTTTATTTCTGTACTTTCCAGATAGAAACTGCAGTGCAAATCTCCACTCACATCAAGGTTATAAGCTTAAGGCATCATCCTGGGAACATTTGTTACTGAGCACCCACAAAATTCTGTTCTTTTTCTCTGGCCTCCAAAACCCAGGAATTATATTGTGTTGCCTCCTTCTCTATGGTTTGGGGCTAGGAACTTAGAAAATGGAACAACTGGATTTGAAACTTGAATTTGTCACTCAGTCATTGACTTGAAGTCAAACTAATATTTTCTTTCTACACAGTATAAAATAAGTCATTAAAAGTAATCTAAAATAAAGCACTTCCATAAATAAATAATTTCTTATTTTTGTATTTGATTATGGGCACATTTCAGTGTTTAACCACTCTAAAAATTTTTATTAAAATAAAGAAATCTTTCTAACCACATCTAATGGTACAATAAATTAAAGAACAAGATTTCTGCTGCTGCTCAAATACACCTACCAACTTACCCATGCAGGTCAAATTTATTTGATCTAAAATGTTTTGAAGAGGTGGAAAGAAATCAGAGTGGCCTTAAATCTTAGTGTTAAGATTGCCCAAGACAAAATAAAAAGTGTCCTTGAATGCATCCTGTCTTATTGCCCCATAGCTGGCACATGTTTTCTCCAGATTTTCAAGGAGAATTTACCTTGAGAGCCTTACTTGTCTTTTTCACTTAAATTTAGAGAAGAAACAATTTGGTATTACTACATCACCACCTTGCTGCACTGCTGTCATGGTCTCTCCTCAGTCAGGAAAAAGAATGCTGTCAACATACAGGTCCAGGGGCTTGGTCAAAGCACAGACTAAAAACCCTGAGGAATGGGACCTTCTATTCCAAACAGGAACATCAGCAATTAATGTATGCACTTTAGTTTGTTTTTACTAGATGCAGTGATTTCCAATGCCWAGCCAAATTCCCAAGACAAGGGTATGGATGTACAGAGAAAATGACAAAGTACTTACAAAGGTATCCTAAATAGGCATTGAAAAACAGAGATACAAAAAGAAAAGACATTTTTGAATCTTGTTCTAATTTTTTCCACCATTTCCCCCCCATTTACATATGGGAGACATGACATTAAAGTTTTACTGGGAGACAAGATAAATTCATCCAAGTTCTACAAGAACTATGTTCAGAAGGGACTGGATAACAGTAGATTGTTATTAAGAACAGTAGCTGACATTATTAATTGTGTGTGGGAAATGTGGTGTCAGCATTGTTAGATAGTTCAGGGTTATGAGAGAGTCATAATTTTGAGAAGTCCTTGAAAAGGGGGACCACWGCTTTTGAGAGGCTCATCCAAAGAAAAATTATCAAAATATTACCTGTGCCCTCTGCTAGTTTTCAGGACTTAGCTGAAAACTAATGCAAAATAGCTGCAACACTTTAATTAGMACCAACCAGCTCTAGCTGAAGTTAAATGATGTTTTATTACTTCATTGTGAGTAATTTTTTAGCCTTTGGCTACCTCAAAAAAAATCACAAATGTTTAGTTGGAAAAAAAAAAGTTTATATAAAGCAAGCAGTATTTTGGCAATAAGTCTGAAAAATTTGCTTTACTAATAATCTGCCATTCTCTTTCAGCAGTATGAGTAGATTGAAGTGTGCATAAAGATTAGCTACTTTTAGGAAATGGCAGCTAKTAACTCACTTTCAGGGAGATACTTYAGTTTGCATATTATTGCAACAAACTTTATTCATTTTCATACATATACATATTTCAGCAACAAACCTWATTTAAAAATCAGAGTTTATGTAAAAAATGAACAGCAAGCAAAGGTCCCTTGCTGTGACTGATTGCATTATTTACAGTACTGCTTCAGGTATAACCAGGATTATTTGTCTTTCTGACACTACCACAATGATATGAGATACAGTATGCTAATAYGTATTATCTTGGGTTATAGGGTGTTATTAGTCCTTTGTTTCTTTTGGTCTCTTAATTAGTGATTTGTTTAAAGTCATCCATCTTTGCTCACATTTATGTAAATATTCMAAATTATTAACAATAGCATCAATAGGGTCATGTTTATCTGTTTTTTTTCAAGAAGACATTTTTCTAAAAGCCTCATGTAACCACTCTTGTTTACATGGAGCAAAAACTTATTCTGTTAAAAAATCTAGATGTTTTGGAGAGCAAAGAAGTACTGCCTGTGAATTTAARTTATATATATGTGCTGTGTCAATAGCACATAAATGAACACTTCCATCAATTGTACATCAGTATTTTCACAGAATACTTTGGAGTGGCACACAAAATAAGCAGTGCTGATGGAATGGCCAGAATGCAGCTAAATGATTATGTATTTATATATTTTTTAATCACAAATTATTCTATTTGTATTGAATGAAAAAGGAGAAAATAGAAGAAAAAAATGCATAAATCTGTAAAATATCTGTTTTCTAAAGACTGGCTGGCAATTTCCTTTCAGTTGTGTTTGTGTTCATTAATAACCGATGAGGGACTGGAACGAGGTCAGAAATCCCTTCCCCTTTCCTGGAGAAGGAGATATCTGAGTGGAGGGCAAGTGAGGGCAGGCAATGCTGAGCAGCCCCAATTGACTATTCCCTGACCTGGGAACAGGTCTCTGTTTCCATCCTTTCTCCCTTTCTGCATTGTTCCTTTTAGAGCTTTGGCAGTGATAGTGAGAGCAATTAACTAAAATCTTGTGAAGGAAGATGTCTGTGATCAAAGCCCCCACTCAGCACAATTCAACATCCTCTTACGAGGAGTTACAGGAGCACATTTTGTTCCACCTCATGCCATGGCATTTCCCAAGAGATGGCCCTTTCATGCCCACCTGGGTTCTGCAGTTTCCCCAAGGACTTGACTGTCAGAAGAACAAACCTGGTGTTTATGGATATGGTGAAAGTGCCCCTCTCCTTGCTGATCTCACTAATGAGCAGGGTGCTTATTTTGCTATSCATTTGTGTCAGCTTAACACTGAAGGCCTGAGAGGCTTTGTAAGACTGAAAAAAGCCTAAATGTTTTAATGAGATTGAAAAKGAATTCTTACTGGTGCCAAAACAGTATGTGGAATGACTGAGAGAAAAGCAATTTGAYGTAATTCCACTCATGTATGAACTAAGGGAATATTGCATTTGAGCACACAAATAATTAGCTTTGTAACAAAGCTGATAAGCTGATTTTATAAAATTGTTTGACTGGTTTTTGGAAAGGTGTTTTCTCATTAGTTTTCATTTGTGGACTTGGTTGTTTTTGTTTTTTTTTTAATGTCCTAAACTTATGAATTATTTTCATTAAAAAGTATGCGCAACAAGTCTTGAATAAGATAGCTGCAAGTGAACCATTCTTTTGAAATGTCTTTACTATTGTCTAATTCCAGTGCTTCCCAGAAGCATGGAAACAAAAAGGATTTTTTTCTTAAATGCTAAAGAAGCTGAGGAAGACTTCTTTTGACGAGAACAAGAAAATAATTTGAATGAAGCAACAATTCTGTGGTTTCCTTTGGAACTTCTAACAAATCAGTATTGTAATTTTATCTGTCCTTTTGTGAAAAAAATATTTGTAATTTTTAAAGTACTGTTTCAAACCTCAGTTATCAATTTTTCTTTCACTGCTTTCAGACAAGRAATATATAGAAAAAATGAAATACTAAAAATGGACTTCTTTTCTGCTTCTAAAGCCATATAATGCATTAAAAGAGGAATTCACCTGTTTGTATGAAAAAGCTCTCAGCTGTCACATCAAAARGCAGATTAACAAATGAAATAGAGTTGAAATAGTATACTGTTCTAATTTTTCAGAATATATGCTCTTTGGAAAAAATCTGAAAACTGCAGTTTTCTAGCCTGCAGGTCATGAGAAGTACGTTAGTATACACGTAAAAAAGTTCGAACACTAAAAGCAAATTGACTTTATTTAGAAAAAACTTTCAACTAAGAATGAATTTCAGTAGTTTGAGACTGATAACAGCCCTAAAAATCTACAGTCACTTGTCCAAGGACCTTTCAGTCCATATTTGAAGTTATATACATTTAATGGGAATATGCAGTCATTCAAAATGAGTTGCTGATCAGTATCAAAAACCTGCAAAATATTGAGTTMATTCCCTGTGCTTAGACATGATGGAGCTGTGTGTTTTCAGGATATATTGTGAAATAAAACAGAAACCCGAGTTTATGTGCGAAACTTGGCTTAAGAGATACTTTAAAAACTTTTAGAAAGCCTAGGAGATACTTTATAAATATAGCAAGTGCTACTGGAGCAAGGAAAACTAAGTGCAGAGTYTTCAGAATAAGGAAAAACATTATAAAGGTCAAGCAAAAAGAGAGAAGCAAAATTATAACACTGAGGAATTGCTTTACTTCTTTAAGGCATTATTGTCCTTATGCACTGAGGGCACTTCAGGTGTAAAGTTGTTGAGTTTGCATGCCGTGGTATGATATGGTGTGATTATTATATGATATATGATATGATATGATATGATATGATATGATATGATATGATATGATATGATATATGATGACATGACTTCTGCTGATGCACTTCTGACTACCCAAGGACTTTATTTTCACATTTCTCCTTCAACAAAGTGTCTCTCTCCCATTKGTCTATATATATTCTGCCTTCTTGTTGTAGTGCAGACACATCGATGAATTGCTGGTGCAACATGAGCAGTTCRTGTTCATTGTTTGTCTGTATTAATTGGGCATCCTGCATGAATAGAGCTGTCTCCTAAAGAAATSCATTATTAAAGATACTGTGTTTGCAGTGGTCATATATCTTTATTTAAACATGTTTAGCATGCCTTCCTGTTTAAATCATAAAAGAGCTACTCCAGTATAGATCAGGTAATTGCTAAATGTCTCACTTGAGAGTGACTCTGCAGGTGTACCAGCCTTTTGAAACAATTCCCTTATTAGCTACAAGCATATTTKATCATCTTTGGCATAGATTTTGTTTGCCTTTAGCTAGGAACAGGTTGCTGCTAAGAAAAGCAAAGGGCAGTTTGACCAAAACCTCTAATCTGATTTTACTGTAGGTCAGTATCTTTGTCATGTTCTGTTGCAGAGCTCCAGCCTTGCATTTCAGATGGAAAGAGCCCTTTCTATGACCAGTACTAGCCCTCTGTGATCATGTATCATTCATCATTTCATTGGAAGCAGCTGAGGATGCTCTAAAAATAGATGTGTGGAATGATGGACAGTTCATGATTTGTTGGCATGGAATCAAGACGTGACAGGAGGCACCAAACGAACCAATTGCATCCTCACTGCTGAGGTTACCATGGAAGCTTTAACTCTTTACACATCCCCAGCTCTTGCTCACATAACTTGTGCAGTGCACTTTAATTGTTATGGATGAAGCACATTTCACAGTGTAAAATCTACCTGCCCACATTAACTAAAKCTGTCAGACATGATTTAGGGAGCTAAGTACATTCTCTAAATTCTCATGGGAGAATAGAAGTGCCTCTGCCAAAGTCTTGAGGCAAAGAAAAGAGTAGACATGCAAATTTGAAATGTAAACAAATGCTCCTTTGTGTAAATTTAAATATATGTGCATAGTGAGAATATAATGAAAAGATCCCCAGTGATGGAACAAAAAGGAAGGAAAATAAAGACAGGTGGAAAAAGGAGATCTCTTACCTAAGTCTCTTCAACACATTTCTTTGTGCTCTGCGATTGTCTTCTTTCTCACCCACCCTTCAGTTCAACCACTCCTCAAAGTATACTCATTACTGATTTTTTTTTTTATTTTCTGTCCTTTCAATACATTTTCCTCCTTCAGCTACAAACAATGTTTAATTTAAAAGCCTCTTTGTTTAATACAGGCATCCCACAGCTTCCTGCAGAAACCACTCCTCAGTTTCTTTCACAAAAATTAATTCTATCTTTCCATCTTCACAGACAGTATGTGGAGAAAATAATGGCTTTTAAGACTTAAWGTACTGTTCTTTCCCAATTGTTGATACCCAATTGTTGGCTGTAGTAACAGGAACCTTTTTTCTTTTTAACTCCCTATTTTCTTAACCAAGTAGCAGAGAAGTCTGACAAGAGCTGTGGTGAGCCTGAGTGACCCTGACCTCTTTTATTTCATTAAACTCAGATTAAAGAATAAAAAACCAACAACAAAAAAGGCTTATCAACWGGTAGGTAAAGGGCCCTATTTAGAGCATCTCATTTCTAGGACAAATAATTTTTCTCCTTTTCTCAGTATTGAAGCACCAAAGGAATATTCCTTTCCTCTTTACTTTTGTTGACTGGAACCCAAATAAGAGAAGTAAAACTTTCAGTCAGATTCCATTTCTGATAAATCCATTTACACAGATAAATCCATCCACACAGATAAATCCATTACAGTCTCTCTCTGCCTTGGAATTTGCTTCTGCCACAATCCAACATTTTATTTTCTCACACAGTTACTGGAGTGAGGGGTTTTCAAATAAATGCCTGGGGTGGGAAAAGCAAATTTACCTCATTTTTCTTTAGCTTCAGTCTCAGAAATACATGTTCCACTTTGATTTCAACCTAATAAAGGAATATGCATTCTGTTTTGTATGGTTTACGTATATAGTGATTTTTCCTGATCCTCATGGCAAGCAGTGCCATAATTTTAACTGTAGTATGACAACCAGATCTAAGTAGAATGGTCTTGTCTTTCTCTGAATGTGTTGTTATTAGTTGAGGGGTCTGTCTTTGCTTGAAAACAATTTCAGAAATCTGAGAATTTTTTTTGAGCTCCCAAAGTTTACAAAAYGCCATGGATAATCTGAAGGTTTTAACCTATGTACAACAATCTGTTGGAATCTCGTAAACGTCAGGCAGCTCATTTAAAGATGCAGCTTCAGACGAGCTGACATCTGAATGTCTGTCTATCAACCATGCTCAGGTGAGTTTTTTGGCAGCTGGTCCTCACTAGATCCCCTGCCACGGGATTTAGAAGTCAGCATTTCTGTGCAAAATCCCAGGGGGCCTTGGACCAGGCAGGTAGGACATGTCCCAGCACAATGGTCTCACTCTGTGTGTGGTAATGGGTCAATTGTAGGGAATGTCGAAATCCAGAAGCTTTTTTTACTTGCTGGATACATTTGATGGGTGTGTATTATGCATTAGCTAGAAGGTTTCCAATAGTGTGTATGATTCAAATCAAAACCCATCATAACTATAGGCTGTGCACATTTATCATCTTGTTATTTCTAAGTGCTTCCAAGCTTTCTGTTCTCCCATTTGTACAGARCTATGAAACGAGTTTGGATTCTGATGTATTACCAAGTGAGAAATTATGTTACTAAAATATCTGTTCCTCATTCCCAAAATATAAAAAACTAAAGTTTGTCAACTCCAATGCTTTTTCTAGCCCAACTAAYACAGTACAAAATGAGGAGAAATGGTTAATATCCATCAGGCAGCGATTTCAGCTCCTTCATCCTGGTATGTCTTCCACTTGTTCCTCACAGTGCTTGATCTTGCAGATCAAGATTTGATATTACTTTGGGAAAAGATTGGAATTAAGGTAGTGCTAAGCTAAGTTCCTGCRTTCCTGATTATTTTTAGCTGCAGGATTGCCAGAAGCCTCTCTCTCGTGTAGCATCCTGTGCCATTTCATCSAGAACATTTTGCACACTTTTGATTTCAAAGGGTTTGTGAGCTTCAACAATTATTAAGCCAGTGTAGTTGAGACTTCTTATGAAGAAACTCTTTACCTTTAAGATGAAAATTTCAAAGAATTTCAGAAACCCTTTAGTCTTGACCCATAGTCAGATGTTATTTTATAAAGTAAAAGTCTGCTTCTACCTTTTCCAAATTATTTTTTTTTCATAGCCAGAGCTGTACTCTGCCTTCTCTATTTCAATCTTTCACAACAGSCCAACATACTTAAAGCAATTACAAAAATTACAAAAACAAAATTAGAGTGTTGTAGGTACTTTAAGCTTTATTACAGGACACAGACTGAACACCAGGATGGACAACAGAATATGCAGATTATACCTTTGGCTCTTACGAAAAGCAGCTTTCTGCCTCTTAGTTTGTTTCTCTATCTAAATGTCAGCAACAAATATTCCTGCAAAACACTTTTGACAAATACTTTGAGCTTTTGGGGAAGGAGTCAGGTTCTGTGTACTATTGGGTGCAACTTGGGAAGAATGCATATATAAAGAAATRAAGCACTTCCCAGAATACACTAATACACTGATGAAGTTGAACTCACAGTAGAAACTGAATTTTTCTTTGCACAGAATGTGACTCATAGACAAGAATATTTACTGAGTAAAGTGCTACTTCAATATTCCTCTCAAGGTAAAATACCAGATCTCATTATCTGYTTCAATAAACCACAATAACAATGAGGCCTATTGCTTTTCACACTGCCATTATTGCTGTTATCCCAATCACATGAGGTGAGATTAACTGTGTTCACAGGATTTTGAAAAGGACACAATAGGATGTACAAATAAGGTATTTTTCTTAAATTGAAAAGAAAGGATTCAAGAAAAGAAAGATAATTGAAAAGCTGTGATTCATTTACGTAAAAAACCYGAGGTGCATGCCTATTCATGTACCTTCTATTTTTAAAAATGTAATGACAGTCTAAGGCACTCCATTAGTCCGTGTTAAAGCAGGCAGAAATACTGAGCTGTATTTTGTTGTGAGTGTCCTTTGTTTGATATTATCTGGCACATTAAACAGCACAGCCTAAATRAGGTACTGGGTTTCAATAAAAGTTGTATTTTGGGGAGGCTGAGGGGGATGGAGGGGTGGGATGTTTGTGATTTTTTAAAAGAACTGAATCATGCTTCAKTAAGATAAAGTTTTTATTTGACTGATTAGTGTCTCTTTTCACAATGACTAAAAGCTTTTCCTTTAAAGCAAGTTCCTTGCTTAGTTGTTTCTGCAGAAAAAAAAGTTATGGCTAGCAGACTTTCCATTGTGGTCTGTGCTGCCCCACGCAGATTCTAGCAGCTGGGAATCCTCTCCCTCCCCTCATCACACAATCTGGGAGAGAAGGCTTGGAGTATAGCTGTCCCCTGTGTGAGGGGACACAACTTCATCAGCAGCYGTCCCTTGCATCAGCTAAGAACTGGTGGCACAGGAGGATGTAATCATTGTCACAAGACTAAGCAGTTCCCCGTGTTCAGGCTCCAGCAGCACRAGTGCTCCACAGAGACAATATCCATGCTGCCATATGCTCTCCAAAAGCACAGCCAACATGTAAGGCCATGACACAACTGCAGAGAAAAAGCACAGAATACCTCATTCTGTCTTTACCCTTTCCTTTTCAGCTAGTAATGTCAAACATAAATCTTGAGGCTAAAATTTTAAGCATCAACTTGAAAAAAAAAGAAATCTTGCTTTGCAGTTTCCAGCTGAGCCCTGGTCACCTTTCTAATACTGGCACACACATCTTAAATACTAAATACAAGCGTGCCAGCATGCTGTTTASTACTCCAGTGCAGCATGCAGCATTTTCAACTGATAGCATTTTACACCCATTTTGTACTTTTGTAAGAGACTGTACATTACYAATCAATAGCAAATTAGGTCCAGTACCTTTGGGATCACTGACTTATGCAGGTGTTGCTGCTYATTGATTGTGTTACAGATTGCGTGGGGGTTTTGTGTTTTTTTGGCTGTTTGGTTTTAGCTGGGTTACTTCAATTAGAAGAGAGACATTACCTCACGAATTATTCCTCTGATCTCTGTGACATCCCATGGTTTCTCATTCTTTCTYCTACTCAAAAGGGAATTGTGTCCACACTGAGGCACAAGCAAAAGTGTGTCCAGATGAGTCTTACCTCAATTTATTAGGACATCTTTCTTATTTTCTAACAACCAAACAACCAAACCTCAGCCAAACCATTTTATTTTCTACAAACAGATGCACTGGAAATCCATCTGTCTTCTTGGATGCTGTAGCAGATGCTATCCTGCTTTCCAGCGTCCCTTTGAATTCTGCTCATGGATGACCCGTGCTTCATTTGTACTTGATTTTCATTTAATTTATCCTGAACCTTGTAATAAAGCTCTCTAGTGTTCAGTAAATTACACAGAATTGAAAGGCAGCCACATAAACTGTTAACATGCAAGGAGACAGTTATTTAGGGCTCATCTCTGCCAAGGGATCAACACATTCAAGAATAGAATAATTTTGGTGTTCAATATTTGGCAGCAGCTTCCTCTGAACAAAGTAGTTTATCTGCTGGGATGAATTTCTCCARAAGAGTTCATGAGGTCAGAACTATGTATTTCTGATCAAAATTCCCTGAAATGGATCATGTATTAAACATAGTTTACAGAATAAGTTGTCTGTCCAGCCAAAACTGGCATATCAATGCTAAGTGTGTTTCATGCAGTAAGCACTGTTTGTCTTGGGTTAACAATATAAATTTATATATATTGAAAAAAAATGTAATTGTTTTAGCAAGTCAGGAACTACATGGCTACACCTATTTAATTTATCCTTCCATTACTGCAGTGCTTGAAAAACAAAACCATTGTGCACAGACATTCTTGGTATTTGCAGGTTTTGCAAATGGTTTGGGTTCTGGTTTGGGTGTTGTTTTTGGCAGGACTTTTTTTCCTAGTGCAATGGACAAATAGACTGAGTCTCCAGACACTGCCTTTTTTTTTTTTTTTCTTCAGTGAATATGACCATAGTATGTATTCACATGAATCTGGGATATATGCTGATCTCCATTTAACACTGTACACCTCAGATAATTTTGCTGGCTGAAGCTGRTCTGAATTTGAGGGGCTAAATGAGTTTATAAAAAAAGTGGTGTTCAATGTTTCCCAATTAAAGAGAAATCATATCCCCGCCAGATTTTTCAGTTCAATCATGCTCCACTTAAATAGCAAGCTTGGAGGCTTTGCTTTATTTTATTAACATTTATCATTTAGGATTTCATACACCTGSGGTGACAATGTAAATGTATATAAGAACACAGTCAATGCCTAGGGAAGCTCTTAACCAGAATGAGGAAAAATAGAGGAAAGAGTACAATATAAAAACAAAGTAGTCAGTAGTCAGCTTGAATGAAAKTTTAGTTTTCCACAGCTGTGGAATAATTTAAAATTTATTCTGGATGGCTCTGAAATTTCTATTTTTTATGTTAGGAAAATGCATTTCCCAAACATTTTTGTTTGTTTTGTTTTCYATTTTTGAAAAACTGTTTTAAAAATAGCAAGAACATCTTAACTATTCAGTTTTCTAGTTAAAAAAAATATAAATGCACCAGAATATCTGTCATAAGCAGGATAATATGAAAGTGTGAAAATTAAGTGATTGCTTCAAAGAGTTCTAGTAGGTTCAGTTTAAATTTTTTTATGCCGGACCTGCTTCCGTGAGGAACTGTTTTACAGAGGTGTATGAATAGACAAGAATAAGTGGGATCAAATAGGAGAAAAGTATATTGGGGAAAACACTGGGCTGGGGTCAAGATCAGCTTYTAGAGAGTGATAAAGAATTAGATTTCAGGGGGTGTGGTCTAATTGTTTTATTTCTTTTTCTAAAGAAACAGAAATTGTCAGTACATTGCAATGCAATTTTATACAACTGGATTTGCATAATTATTTGAAAAAAATTTATTGTTGATCCTTCCTTCAAAATATTTTTTTGCTAGYTATATTTTAAATCTTTGATATCAAAGGCAAATATGGGGGAGGTTGTTATTGTATTGTATAGGCCATGTTTTCTCTGGGTTCATTCAGCTTCAGTGATCCCATTTTTGGAACTTGAAGTGTAAGTTCTGTATGAATTCAACTCTCAGCAACACCTCTGATAGTGACTGCTTAAATGTGGTTCTAGTTTCAGATAATTATTATATTAATCTTTAGCTTGACACTTGCACTACTTTTGCAACAATATGAAGTAGTGATTTGGAAATAGGACAGATTTCAAAGCTTCAGGCACAGAACAAGTTTCACCAGTGTAAGTCATCAGAATGAGGAATGACTCTGCAAATTGWGCAGTTTTTCAAAATGTCTCAGAATTTATTCTGGATCATTGAAAAGTGTCCCCATATGAGTGAAAAAACCCAAACCATGGACAGTCTGACAACTTTCTGTCTTGGTTTAAGACAATTTAAAGGAGAACACTCTGGAATGAGTTGACTCTGTTTATAGGTTCAACCAATTCCTTTCTACTGATGGGGAACAAATACAAGTAGATGTCAGTGAAAAAACAGCAATTTACTATTATAAGGAACAGCAGCAGTCAAGAGATGACAGCAAATAACCACCAGATACAAAACTGCTGAATCTTGCAGACTGCCCAGAACAGAGAGACCCAAAAACGACCAGTACAACCCCCAAGATGATGCTCCTCAGCCAAGCGTGAGGTTTGAAGGACAAAGGGAAAAAGGGTGTCAGTCTTCCCACTCACCTCTGCTCATCTCCCTGAGGGCTGGAAGTCCAACTGGTATTCTTCACATCAAGGGTCAGAAACTCCTGAAAGGACTTTGCAGTCCTTGTGGCAGGAAATGAGAGGAGCAAGCAAAACCAGGTGGCTGGGCTGGGACAACCCTAGTCTTTTCTCCTTCAGCAGGGGCCCATAGCAAGTTGGAGCAGGGGCCCAAGCAGCTCAAACACAGTAACTGCAGTCTCTCCAAGTGAGAATAAACCAACAAAAAGTGAACCCCACAAGGAAAAAAACTCTGCCCTTGCTGCCATGGCTCTATAGCAGGACACCCAGAGCCAAACCAAACAACCTGAGAACTCTGTCTAAACACAGACCAAGAGCCCAGCGAGGCAAAAAGCACACAGCAGACAGGCATGAGCTGCCTGTCTGAGCAGACTTTTAAAGCACCTGCAGTACCACCCCACCCCTTTTTACCAGAGTCTCAAAGAGGCAATTACAATTTTAAACACGGATGGATACCGAATGTAATGGCACTTTGGGTTACTCATGACACTTTTCCTGTCTGAAGAACATCTTTAATTGTAGGCATACCTCAAAAGTCTTCACACATTGTTAATTATTGGGTTGTAATATGACAAAAGTTTTGTTTCTTTACTGTCCTCTTAATTTTTTTTTTAAATGAGAAGCTGCAGAATGCATAATACTGATCACTTTTGAAAGCCACTATTACTAAACAACTACCAAGCACATTAATTTCACTGAGAAGAAGGATCAACATTATTCTGACATCACAATATTGTTAGAACTGACACATAAATATTTTGCTTAGGATCATACTCCAAGACTCCACAGACTTTTGTACCTATGATTCATGGCTTAGCAGTTACAAGAACTACAATATAGTTTTAAAAATATTTCTGGGTACTTTCTAAATATTTCAACAAATAATTTGGTACTTTTCATCCATTTTTCAGAACAAGTCACTCCATTATTTTCACAGAGGTTGACAGGTGCAATAGGTCTGTTGTTAAGCAAAAAAGCCAAATCCTGGGCTTTCTTGTTAGAAGTATTTTATCCTGAGCTTTCTAGTCCCAACTAGCATGTTGTAAGACCATGTAGCCAGGATACAATCTAGAAGGATACATGGATCTATGACRGACATTCAGTTTTTCCTGTTGTCAAAACCAGCATATTATACCTCCCTATGTAGAAATTACAGAACTTGAAAATAGCTCATGGTGGCAAGATGTCTGGTAGGGTGTCACAGGTCATGTATTGAGGATGGTACATGCAATTACAGTAGAATATGGACAGTAGAACAGAATCCCAATACTGAATGGGTAGAACATCCCATGATTTCAGATCAATATGTTATGCAGAGAAGTAAGTGTATGTTTCTGTATTTTGATAAATTCAGAGAGGATGCTTTGTTTTACTGTACCAGTATTTCTAATCCACCCATTGCTTGGAACTAAAAAAAAAAAAAAAAAAAAAGATTACACTGATGTTTCACTTTGACAGCGAGGTATGAGATGGGAAGAGATGGTTAATATGGATGCATGGATAAAGGACTGGTCCGAGATCACTTATCTGACACACAGCTGAATTGTCAGAATACAATGATCTGTAGCTCAACTGCAAGGYAGTCTCCAGTGTAGCAACAGTTCAAAACAGAACCTGAAAAAATCAAAATTTCTCCTTATACTTTGATGTTCATGTTTCAAATYATTAGTGCTCGGGACAAAGGACAACAATGAGAAATTTCTTCAAAAGAAAAAGCTATTACACACACTTAGTGACTGACAATGTCAGCAGGAAATAGTGAAAGGATATAAAAAGCCAGAGAACATGAAGAAAAATTATACTGAAATGAAAAGTTCTGCAAGGAATGAGATATAAATAYTGCCTCAAAAAGAGACCTGAAACTCTGCCAGCAATTAAAAACTCAAGTACACAGGCCATGTCAGGTAGATTTCAAARTAGGCATCAATAAGTCATGGCTCTAGGTTTGTAACATTTCTACAGGTAAAGCCATGAGAAAAATCCTGAGCCCGGCTCTCTTCCTGGGAGATGGAATACACGCAGCTGGACACTGTGGGGATCCTACTTTCCCTGAGGAAGTTGTGGACCCTGCATTGGGGAGCAGGTGGACACTGGGAAACAGAAACAAACTCGTCTTGTCATCTTTTTACCCTCTGCCTTCCTCATGTGCAGCAAAACTGAAAAGAGCTGGTGGACTCTGCTCCAGCCATCAGTGTCGCTGCATTGCAGTTCCATGGAAAAGTTCTCTACTGAAAAGTACCTCTGCATCCATGGGCTTCCTTTGCCAGACCCTGCTGTTTGCTTTGGATACAGAGCTCATGTTTTCCCTTCTAATGCAAAACATTGCAAACAGGTCAGAGATGTAGCTCTCAGAGGGAAGAAAATCCAACCTGAATTTACAAAAGAGGAACACGCAGATGTTAAAGGAATATAAGATGTGTATCTCTGTTACCTTCAACCACTCCCATGTTGTRTGTATATATTTCATTTCATAGCTCTCCTGTCCTCTGATAAGACTATACTTATAGGTGAATTTAATATTCTAAAGTTCATTTCTATGTTGCCATTTTAATTTTGTCTGGTTCCCACCTTGGGAAAAGAAAGTGTTTCAGAATTCTTCCCCTTCTTCCATACTTCCTCTTCTTTCAGTGCTGTTTAGTTTTAGTCTCTACTTGTTTTGCAGGTGATCTCAAAATATTGGTCTAGAGGTTTTTAACCCATCTAGCACAATTTTAGCATTAGTACTTTTCCATACAGAGAGCACAGATGCAGTCTACTTGCTTCAATTACATTTTTAAGTCTTCCATATGAAGGGAAGCAATCAATTKTGTTTGTTTGTTTTACTCTGCAGAATATTTTAATCATCTGATAGCCTGTGGAAATTAATCCTTTCTCTGTCATGTAAACTGATACACAGCTGCATGAAAGATTTTTACTGGGCCAGCATGCACCTYATTCATCCTGTGATGCCTGTCCTTAAGGTGCTCAACCCTGTACTTGATAAGCCCTTTTATGTTTTCAACAGATGAGGAGAAAGTGGGGATTGACCATCTATCAAATAACTGATGAGGTATTCAGAGAAAGCAAAATAAATAAACACCTAACTAGTGAATATTGGTGAAGCTTTGCATGTGTCCCACTTGTTTTTGTTTGTTTTGACAAATGAGGTRCATTACATGTCGTATTTCATATTGTTTTACATTCCTGAACTCCCTGGAACATTCGAAGCTCACTTCAKGATTTATTGCTAGTGAATATAAAAACAAAGGAAGTATTACCTGGCCTTTTGTAGAAATTCTTATGAGATTAAAATGAAAGAGCAACAATCTCTTCATGCATTTAAAAATTAATATGTAAACAAATTTCAGTGTGTGTTCACTGGGTCTGTCTTTGCTCCAGAAATTTTCACACCATTCTGGAAGATTACCGGCTGACATATAAACACATTCACCTTACAGACTGAAGTGGAAAGGGTTTAAATCAAGACCTAATCTTTCCAGGGCAGCAAATATGAATTTAAATAAAAGTAGCCTTGAAACAGCCTCGAGTAATGAGGACTAAAGAACCAATAAAATTATGAATCTTTTATAATTCATGTTTTTGTATGCAAGTGACCACTTTATAAAGAAAACTATCCAGTGGAAACCAAATAGTGCAATAATGAGAAAKGAAGTGGTGATACAGGCATTTATATTGCATACAGACAGGCAAGGAAGAAAGAATTTAGATAACAAGARGAATTTCTTGGCTATTAATTTAAGAATATATCTGCTGAGTTAAGCAATATTGAAAGTCTCTAAGTCCTAGTGCTCAATGCACAAAAATCTTCTGTTAAWTTAATTAAAAAATGTCAGTGTTTTTTATCTTTTTTGGACTGTTGCACTAATGTTCTTAAAATCTTTGCTGTAAAGACCACACATGAAGCTGATCTAGTTCAGACTGTCTGCTGAGACTGCTCACCCAAGTGTGTGTTTCTGTACAACTGTTCACATAAAAAGGCCATCCCTCTGTCCTCTATGGCCTAAAAACAATCATTAATAGTCGTTGACTATTGATGAGGTAGGTAAAAACTACTATTAAATATATGGTCAATATAGTTATTTGTAAGCAGTTTTTGACCATGAGAAAAATGGTGCATCCCCCATGATTCTTCAGCACCCTAATGACTCACCTTCACTGAGTCTCTGTAAATACGGCTTAGCATCATCTTCCTACCAAACCAAAACTGTAGAAAATTGAGACTCTGAACCTAAAACAAGCTTTGCTTAGGCACATGCATTTCTTTGTGTCATATTCATACATGGTAGAGATCCACAGGAAAGAAATTTRAAGACTGTCAAATTGTTAGGAAGAAACTTGTTGGGTTCCTTCGTAGTGCTCCAAGCAGGTTAATGGGGCAGAATTGTAAACTGAGTGCATCTGTCAGCTTGACTTACTTATTTAATATATGTTGGTTACCTTTGTATAATGAGTCTGTAAAACAAACAAACAAAAAGAACTTGTCACTCTTTTGTTCTGTCATTTGTCTTAATGAAAGCTTCTGGGCAAAGTAGGAGCTTGCTCTTTGGGCTAACAGCACTCTAGGGCTTAAGTCAGGCTGAAAGGTCCTCTAGACATTGGCTCCAGATTCCCCTATCTTGTTGGTTCTGTCTTGTTTTGTGGCTCTTTGGGTTTTAAAAAGCAGAGCYATGAAAAATGCAGTCTTTCTCTGAACTCTCAAGTTGTTTTCTGTGAGCATATGAGCTAGGCTTTCCTGTGACTTTTGCTGTTGATTGGCGTAAGTCTCCTGTTGTCTGCAGTGAGCTGCTAATGAACCAACGAGGGATTAGGAGGAATAGTCTGGCAAACATCCACATGCTGCATCAGCTGAACTGGAGGAACTCTTCTGTCTGTCTCTTATTTTGAGGCTACAGATAAACTTCCTATCATATTTGAGATAAAGTAAACTTCGCACAATGTTCACAGCTAAAGTCTGCAGAAAGCCTGACAGTTTTCTAATAATAGGTAGCAAAAAAAGGTAGCAAAACACAGAATGTGTTTCTAATTATTAATGATATTTCCAATTATTTACGATGTGTCTTCTCCCTTTGCTATCTGGATGAAAATTTTACCACATTATGTTATAAATTCCTCACTGTGTMGATACCAGTGAGTTCAAAAATGTCAGCATCCACATGCAGTTAGAATAATATTTCAGAATATTAAGGGGTTGTATTAGAACCAGCAATGTTTCTTATGAATAAGATCTAATTTATGAATAAGTAAGGCTAAAATATTGCTTGAATGGGTTAATAGCTCAGTATTCTCTAAAAGTCAACAGTGACTAGGTACGGCAGTACTATGTTAGAACTGGAGTTATGCCTTGGAGGTGTTAGCAGATATTTTGCATGTGATGAAGTGGATCCATTAGAAATGTAACGGGAAGACTGAAATAGTTGGGATGGGAAGCAAGAAAGAGAACCTTTATGGCAGTTGTCCTGAGAGGGTAAAGAGGAGCAAGGCAGCACTTGACAAAGACAGAAAAGAGAAGGCCAAAGAGATGAGGAGAAAACCCATGAAAAGTCTGCATTAAAGATTTAGTTGYTGGATAGGGGAAAAACCACTGAATCTTACAGTTGTTGCTCTGAAGGCATTAAATATACACTAGATTTTTAAGTATAAAGGGGAAATGAGTARGAGGCAATGCCTAGGTTAAGTGATTGCAGGACTGACATGTCTAGGAATTATCCAATGAAACTACTCGTGCCATGAGTGCTAACTCACACGCTTACACCTTGGCAAAATAACACAATGTCTTGAAGGCACTGGAGTTGTGGGTCACGTTGTACCATCAGGGCTGATGGGCCATGGTGAAATAAGCTGCTGGAGGCTTGTTRCCACCCATGGAGTCCCACAGCTGTGTAATGCATTGAACATGAGCCTTTGAGGCCCCATGTCATTCAGAGAAAATCAAATCAAGTATCACAAAGCACCATCGCTTGACATGCTGTGACTATCTCAAAATCAAAATTAAGCTGGCTGCATGTGGAAGACGCATAGGAGTTTTCCAAATGATGGTTGGTAACTCTCCTGTAGTTCTATGTGACCTTGAAAACCTAGCAATTTCTCTGTAGTTTGGAAAATAATCAGAATGTTCCCTCAAGTACAAACACTTGAAAAATCATTAAATTTCTTAGGAGAAAATTCCTTGCTAATAAAGAAGTAGCACAAACAAATTACAAGAAACAGTTGAGTTTCAACTGCGGAATTGCAACAGCCAAGTATTTTTCATCTTCAGTTTCCACAGAGAGCTTTAAAAGACAGTTGTCTGACATTTTTAAAGCATTGAAAATTTTCAGAGTTGTTCTTTTTTTTTTTTTTAATGAGGTTTAAAGACCTCTAGCAAAGATGGAGTTATCRGAATGGTATGTGATGAGAAAACTTCTGTTCTTCTAATGGCATAGTTAATGGTCACAGTTGGTGTTACTGTTTCCAGAAATATACCAGATTCAGGGASCCATATTTTCCCTTCATGGAAAAGGATGAACTTGAAATACAAGTCCATTTTAAGGGCCCTTGAATACTCACAATATTCAGAAGATTATAAAGAATAAGTGATATATTGACAGATTTYGTGCTGCTTTTGACATTTATAGCAACCCAAAACTAGAGTGATGTTATTATATTATCCAGATCTTCAGGTACACTTTTCAACTGGAACTACATCTCAGCTGGCATGTCGGACATTTTCTGTCAGTTTTTGAACAGCCTGCTTGTGAATAATTGTCGTACAAAATTTTTTTCTATTTCAATCAWTTCTGTAAAAGCACAGGATTTAGGTATTGCCATCTAATTATGTATCCAGTGTGAAGAGACAGAACTTCTGCTTCATGACTACATCATGCCCTGCCCTGGTCACACCATGGGAGACAATTTGCATGAAATTGCAAAAAAACCTCCATGTCAGACCATGGAATTATTGTTGCTGCTGCCTTGGGGCTGAACTGCTRCTTTAGGGGCATATCAGTATGAGTGGGACAGGGAAGGAGTCTTCTGACATGACATCAGCATCATCAAAACTCAACTGTGGCAGCTCCTTGCATTGTGAAGACTGAAAAAACATTAGACATAGTTAAGGATGYAAACTTAGATAAAGGTTGTGAAAAGGTAGAAGCAAGGCCCTGTGATGTTAGATTGATGTAATCATTTTTATCTGTTTAATCTGGGAAAACTATGGAAGTCCAGCCATGCTGGCTTAATGCCTGTAAGAAAACTTGCAAAGTGTTAGYCCTTATCAGATTTAATATTTACAGTGGCTGAAGGCATCATAGCATTCTGTCATTTTTTTTTCAGATTCATTAAATAATTGCTAAGAAAAAGTGTTAAATTAAAAGATACAAGTTGGTCTCTTTGTCCTGGTTTTCTCRGTGATCTGATGAGCTAGAAGATTTATTGGGTTTTATTTATTTATTTTTTAAAAAACAATGTCTTATTTCATTCTCTAAATTTATGTTGCTAGTAGTAAATTTAAGAGAGAGAAAAAAGGACACTATAGTGTAATAACAGCTAGCTACTGAGATAATAAAGTATTTGAACTTATAATACATCAAGATTTTCTGGCCCAATGTTTTTGAAAAGCAAGAGTAGATTTTCCTCAATTAAGAATAAAAAAAACAATGAACTTATTTTAAATATCTACATGGAATACATTATTTTAACGATTTTATCAGATTTTTGAATATTTATTCAAAGCTGTTCTTATTAAAAACAGGAAAAAAATATTGAGCTTTGTAGTATGTTGGAGGGATATCACTTGAAAGTAATCATTAGATTGCTCTGGCTTTAAATTGTGATTTTTACCCTCAAAAGAAGTCAGTATTTTAGTTTTTCTASTCAAAATCCAGAAATTGTAGCTTCTGTTAAAGGTTTTGTTCTCAGACTTTTTATGTGACATGGGGTTCCCACTGGTATTGTTCCATTTTGTGTTTCTCTTGCAGTGAATTGACTTCTGCACCCAGCTCTGCCAATGAACTCTACCATGAACTTTCCCCCACTAATGACAGCATTGCCCAAATCTAATACTGCGTGTGTGCAGCCTCCACTGCTTTATGCAAAGCTGTCCAGGTTAGCTCAGATCACTAATCTGAATGTTTTGAACAAAATCCAATGGTTTTTGATTTATGCAGGCCAGACTCCCTTACACTGTTTTGATAGGTGGTATTGGTATGGAATATCAGACGATTGTGATTGTCCTCCTGGAAGTATGATGAAAATCTGGGAGTGGTGTACCAGCATCCAAATGAACATAAGAGTATAAGAAAAGGAAGTGTAAGGAAGAAATTTAACCATTACTGGGAATCTATCTGTAGACCAACTCCTTCCTTTTCAGTCTAAATGGATTTGGTCTTTTTTAAACATTAACACTTCATGATATAYAGCATTAAGCATTAGTAGTAAGATTAATGGTATCAAGGATCTTAGTCACAGTAAAGTAAATGGAGTCATTGTGTTGTRGTTTATAGCTCCATCACAAGATGAGAAGTGACCATTAAGGTATGTTCCTAGCTTAAAATATAACTAGTGACTTAAATTTAATATATTTACTCTCACGATAAAATATGAGGCTGCAAAATGCTTTGATGAAAAGGACACAGCATTTATAATACTTTAAGACTTAAACCTTTAATTTGCAGTTACACATAAGAAAAACTTCATGCTCTTGTGTATAAAACACCTATATAGTGTGTAATTTATGATTCAATATCTTTCCTCCCATTCCTATTTCCTGCCTTCCTCCTCATACACCATTTTAAAGCTCARTTCTACAATACATAAAGGCTTCTGTAGTTAGGCAAGAGAAAAAAAACAGGGTGTCAATACTTTCAATTGTTAGCCTTTATTCTACCTGTCATGTTTTGATAGAACTATAGATGAATGAACTTTTTTTTTTTCTTTTTTAGCTTTATGCAATGCAAGAAAAAAAAACAATAGCCCACTTTAATGATTTGGCAAGGTACTTGGAGAGACAAATGATGTTATGCAGCTTGTAAGCCTACGTGTCAATATAGTCAGGTCCATTTTAAGCAGGTAGGAAGGTGAAGATCAGAGATAGCTTTGTGCTATTTTGTATTCCTTCAGAAGGAATGTAGTAACATTTTATAAAACCTTTTGTTTTTCTCAGAAACAATGACTTAATGAAAGAAGGTGTATTACACTGCATATTAGATTACCTATATGTAGATCAAAAGGAAAAACAATAGGGATTATCATGGCCAGTTCAACAAACTTGAGAAATATGAGCTGAGTCACAGCTTTCTTGCAAAAACCTTGCCTTTCCTGGAGACTACYATTCTTACTGTGCTTTGGCATCTCTCTGTACAGCTGTAGCAATACCAATTCTTCATTTCTTCTCTATTTTCTCCTGTGTCTTGGAAGAAGAGTCATAATTAGCCATACGTTCAGTCCAGCTACACCTCTGGGAAAAGCTACTCTGCTGACAGTGGAGGAGGCAGATGCTTGACACGTGTGTTTGTCACTGCCAGCTATGGGGTTCAAGTTTGCAGGGCAATGGCAGCTGCCTGCTTTGCAAACTGCCACCACAAGCTCTGCTTTCCACTCTTTGGCTCTCAGCCTTGAGTAAGAGGAACTGTCAAAAAAGTACCTTTATTTTGTCCTTTAAAAAAGTGTTTTTCTTTTTACATTTTCAGCAGATCAATATTAGAAAAAGCTATTAATGAAAAGGAGTATTTCCATTCAGATGGTGGTGTTGCATGTACACAGACACAATGTGTATCAACCTTTTGGGTAAAGGCATACAGATTGGAGATGTTTTGTTSCCGATGCTGATAAATTAGCCTATTTTAGTCCCACATTGAAGGAAAGCTGGACCTACTTTCCTCACAGCCATTGATAAAATGCCTTAGAGGGAGAAGACATTTAGCCTTCTTTGGAACAAAGATTGAATGAGAGAGAAAAAKAAGAATGTAAGGAAAAAGTTTGCAGCCAATAAAAGCTAAGACTCACAAGGAAATGCTGCCTGCAGAAATGAAATGAACACAATATTTAGAAGGGAGTGTTGAAACATAAATTTTCTGACATAAAAAGTTTAAGCAGCTTCAGGGAGTCAAATCCTCAGCAAAAATCATAGATTAATGACATATGAACATTACACTGTAAGGTTTTATCTATCCACTGTAAAAAAAAAAGGTACCCATATTATATCTGGTAGTGCTGTTACTCCCAGTTCATTCCACTGTTTTCAATAATGACAACACCCATTATAATTCAAGTATACCTGGGGGACTTAGAAGTTGCTGCCAGTTCTCACATAATACAATGAATTTTTTTTTTAAATCTTATCTAAGGAAAGAAAGAAAACTGAACCCTTGGCAGTAATTGATTTCAACCATGAGGGGGACAGTGCTCTACCAGACAGGATTAAATTTGTTGCAATTGTTCCCCTGCTCATTTTTGCTGCAAAAGAAGTGCTGTTTTCCTACTGTAAATTTCTTCTAAGATGCTAAATTTTTAAGGGATTTAAAGAGTAAACCCTTAACCATGAATATACTGCATGTGAGAGTGCCAATACTGCAGAATGTTGCAGGTAGGCCAGTGGCTCTAAGACCCCACTTCAGTCCTATGGTCAGTATTCCTGTATTTCACTGTTAATGTTTTCCATGGAAAAGACTTAGTTTAGCAAATATTACTAAAGTGAGAAAAATTCAAAAATAATGCACTTGCTTTTCCTTTTTCTTGCCCTATCCCTGGAAGTGCTCACGGCCAGACTGGATGGGGCTTTGAACAACCTGCTCTGGTGGAAGGTGTTCCCTTGCCTGTTAGATAATCTTCAAGGTCCCTTCCAAACAAACCATTCTGTGATTCAGACTGATTCTCCAACTGTCTTGTCAATTTTTGTATTGAAAATCAGCCCACAGAATAAGCCTTAAAGAGTTTGAGACAACTTTTTAATTACAAYCCCTCCCCCAACAACAAAACAAACAAACAAACGAAGGATTCCTAGCTTGCGGTTACATCCCCAGTGTTGTGTATTACTTGCCACATGCAACAGGTGGAATCTCACCGGTTTTACCCGGAGAAACTAACGGAGAAGTTGGCCAGCGCATGCTGCGGCCGGACCCGGCCCTGCCGGGTGCCCCGTGTCCCGTTCCTGTCCCCGCTCCTTCCCCAGGGCAGCGCTCGGTCTCGGCCCCGGCCCCGCTCCAGCGCCGGGCCCCTCACCGGGGCTGTGCCCGTGCCCGGCGCTCCCCGCGTTGCCGCGGCAACAGCTCGGCGCCCGAGGCTGCTCTACCGCCGGCATCGGGATCGGGATCGGGATCGGGATCGGGATTGGGATCGGGATCGGGATCGGGATCGGGATCGGGATCAGCCGCTGGGATCGGGATCAGCCCCGCCGCAGCGCTCGCCTCTGCCGGGGCCGTTCCCCGCTGCCCCCGGGGCGTGTCCCGGCGGGCGGCCCCGCTGCCCTCAGGGCTGGCCGGGCAGGGCAGTGGCGGCAGAGGCCGGAGCMGATCCGCCCGCCTCCCCTGGCCTCTGCCGGGCCAGCCGGGATGTGCTCCCTGCCGCTCCCCTCCCACCGCCCCCTTCCCTCGCAGGAGCCTTCCGCGCCGAGTTTAATGGCTTTGCAAAGAAAGCCGGGCAGAAGAACGCTTTCCTCGGTGGCGGTGGTCAGACCATGACCTAACTCACCATGAACTTGGAAGGGCTTGAAATGATAGCGGTGTTGATCGTGATTGTGCTTTTTGTAAAAGTGTTGGAACAGTTTGGGCTGATTGAAGCGGGTTTAGAAGGTAAGGGAGTGCTTTTCAGTGGCTCGTCATATTTCTGTGCTGGTTATTGTGTTGCAGCGAGGCAGGAGGCACCTGTAAACTGGATGTAAGGCACTGCCTGGGTCACCTCAAGAACGACTTCAGTGGCTGTCTGTGTGAATGTCGGTTTAATTCTGCAGGAAAAGTAAACTGGTATCCAGAAAACTGCCAAGATAAACTCGGGTTTTAAAGTCTGAATCTCTTAGTCCTGTTTTAAATCTGCTAATTTAAAGTAGTGGAGGGTCAAAGCAGATTTTAGGATGATTACAGGCAGTTATCGAAATTGTTTTGTAATTTATTCACGTTAACATCATCTGTACCAGGAGTATTATAAGATCAAAATACATATTTTATAGTATTTAAAAACCTGTTGAATATTTAATTTACTGATAACATTTTAAAGTATGCTTGAGAAAGAACTAAGATACTCAGACTCGAACTAAGCAACTTRTACATTCACTAAGGGCAATCAAGTGAAAATTTTGCTGCTTGATTCTTTGTTTTTCTTAGATGTCCTCCTCTATTAGCAATATTATTTCTTTAGAAAGCAGTAAAAATTAAAACCAAGAAGCTTATTTTGTTTTAAATGTGCTTTTTACATGTAAAAGCTAGAGGAATATTGATTATTTTTACCCTTTTTTCTAAGAGAGCTGTTATTCTTACCATATGAAGAGTTAGAGTAAGAAAAACACTGCTTTCAGCATGGTCGATAACGTAATGACAGTCATTGCATCCCAGTGTTTTATTAGGTTACAGTCTGAAGTGGTCTGCTTCTCAGATATTGAAGGAATATTGTATTCTCAAGTCTTCCTGTAAGCTGGCATTTGAGTACAGTGTGCATACTTACACCTATGAAAAGGACAACTTTGTTGACTAATTGTGGTTTCATGTGTTAATGTGTCAGAATATAACCAAAATTTTCTCCTATGGAAAGGTCTAAAATAGTCTTGTTTATGTAACCCTTGCAAGAAATGCAGTCTTCAAGTGATTTTAAATAAGAAACTTAACTGGTACTGTGTTGCTGTCTTGTGTGGACTTGCTAGAATCTTGCTACAGAATCTTAAAGCCCTGCAGAGATGACAATAATATGTTATCAAGTACATTATTATACTTAATATACTTAATTATTATTATTATACCTAATATTTGTGTTAGACTACATTATATTAAGTTTAAATGACAACGGAAATATTCCCTTAAATATATGAACTTCTGATTTTCTTCTGGTGCTCTGTTTACTTTTAAATAGAAATGCCTTTAACATGATAAATGTTATCATAAAAGTTATGTCCAGCATTAGAAGCTGCAAAGATTGGAGAAAAAAAAAAATCTGTGTTTACTATTTAGGTTGTTTGGCATGTTTCRGTGTGCTCTGTCAAGTCTCATTGCCAAATCTGTTTGGGTTCCCTGGTAAAATACATCATTTGATTGTTGTCTGTACTCGTTGCTATGGCTGGAGAAACTGATAATAGAAAGGCAATTCAAAATATAGTGAAGATGTCTGTAAATGGTTGTATTATTTTTGTAAGAAATARGTTTCTTGTGCAGCTGCCCGTTGTGCCTGCTTCACTGGCCAAAAGTCTGGCAGTCTGTGTGTGCACAAAGTCTTAAAGTTTCTTAGTGCAGGACAGATTTCCAGCTTGCCAGCTAGCGGAAAACCCAGGAAGAAATATCTGCCMCATTCCTCTGTGATGTTCAACTTCTGTGAATGACATAAAAGGCATGTTACATGGGAATAAAATAATAGATGTAAATAATGGTGTGTGTTAATGGGTCTTCACTGAATTCCACAGACTGAAGAATTTTTTTCGTCATAGTTCAGGAGCAGTGCATATTTCTTCCCCACTACTTTTCTAAAACCTGTGATTGAAAGAGCTGAACTCATTGCAATAGGAAAAAAAAAGATTTTTACACTTTTACTAGGGATTTGAAAAATTGTCAGTATGTTAAAAATTATCAAGGCTATTCATTTCCACTCATGAATGAAAAATACATGCATTGTAAAATTGTGCAAATGTTGGAGAAGTTTTTAACTAGAGTGTTTTAAAAAAGGAAATTTTACAAGTATAGTGAGACTATGTATGTTCCTTTGCAGAAATCAGTGATGAAGTTGGTCTCAGCTTTCTGAAAATGTTGGGTTTTTAAGTATATGTGTAGTTTTCTGGGTTTGTGTCATTTATAACCCATATTTCTTTTTCACAGACCTTAATACATCCCAACAAAATCTTTTCATTTGTTTCACACAATTTAATMGTTTATGGTGTATAAAACACATCCTATGTCTACCTGGAGATCAGAATAAGTAATAATCTCTAACACAGTGCACCCAATGCAGGGTGCTAAAACTCATTCTGAAGCTTTGATAAAGGTTGATGTTTCAGAATCCTATTGTGTCCCTATCATGGTAACAAAATCTTGACAATAACTTACCTTACACTGGATTGTCATGGTTCTGAACTTTGTGAAACACCATATTAATTTGGAAGAATCAGGTACAGTGATGTAAATCAAGAGCAAAATCTCATTTTCTTGTGTTCAGTGTCATAATAACTATCRTAAGTGTAAGAAATATTCTGCTTCCTTCAGACTCTTCAATGCAAATTATGTGTATGATAGTAATAGAATGCAATTCTTTTCATTCTTTCTGAAAATAATAAAGTATTATCAGAGTAAAAATTGTATGTACTTGCTTGTAGTGCATTCACTCAGATAACAGTGTGCTTTCTGTGGTTTTGTCCAATTACCTTCAACTGCTGAGTGATTCTGTTGTTGTAGGAGAAGTATTTTCAAATAGATGTTTTTAATATTGTATGACAGCTCTGAAAGTGATAAGTARCAGAACAGATTTATACACTTTAGTAGGTTGTGGGTTTCAGAGACTTTATCTCTCAGTTAAATATTATTTTATGATGTATTGCACTCACTTAGATTGCAGTCTGCTTTCTGTGGTTTTGCCCAGTTGCTGAGTGGTTTTACTGTTGTTATAAAAGTATTTTCAAATAGATGTTTTTAATATTGTATGACAACTCTTAAAGTGATGAGTAGCAGAATAGATTCATTCATTCTCATGGGTTGTGGATTGCCAAGGCTTTGTCCCTAGGTTAAATTTGTAACTCTTCATAAATTAGGTTATGTCTTCCTTGATAAACTTCACTTTTTTTTATAACAGTAATTTATTAGGTGTGAAGAGTAATGGATTGATATCTAATCAGGAAAGTTTGTTCCTAGATACTTTCGATAACAACTTAAAATTATTTCTTTTTGTATGGCAACTTTTTCCTAAAGTTATTCATAAGTAGAATGGGATACAGGAACTGAATAGCTATATGGTACAGAAGGTTACCCTTTTAAGATTATGCCATACTCAGAGTATTGATTTATACCGTTTCAGTGTACTTCCAGTACTTTTCTGAAAAGTATTTTGAGATCTTCATATTAAGGATCATACGAACTTGAAATGGAAGAGGTTTTCTTTGTGAATATCTTCCCTGTATGTCAGTTTTTCTGGGTTAAGTGTTAGAGACGGAGAGGTTGAAGCATTATGAAATAAGCCCATTCCTAAATTAAAATGGCTTTGTCCTAAAGTTTCTTGAAGAACCTGGATTGCTTTTTAAAAGCTAAATCACTAATAATTAAATAAACAAATAAATAGATTCCTCTTGTTCAAGATACACATTGAAACCTACACCATTGTGAATAAAGTTCAGAGAAGAAATCTGAATTACATGACTGATCAAAAATATTTAAATAAGATCACCTTGCTTCTTACAGCAGTTAGATAATTTAATAGAAAAAAACCGGCATGGAAGTAGCCATATATGTCACTGTGAAATGTGCATTCCAGGTGTCTCTGTTATCTATGTTGGTATCTATCTAAAATCCTTGGTTTAGGAGTCCTGAGARTGGCAGCGTAATAATCAAGCTAAATTATTATTGAAATATTTGATTCCTCCAAAATGTCAAAGCAGTTCCTAATCCCATTTTAGTAATCTTGGGTATTAATAACCTCCCATTCATCAGCTGGAAAACAAGAGCAAAACCACAGACACATAGGTAGTTGTGATATTTACAACAGTTTTTGACAAGGACTGGATATGACTAGATATGAAGTGGAAGTTGCTTATGGTTGCTCTGAAACCAGCAGCCTCTGGAGCTATTTTACCATCCAGGCTATGATCTGCTGGGAATATCAACATTTCCACAGTGATGTCCCTCCTCACAGTGTTCTTCATGAATGGAAGAGGACTAATATCACAGCATCACAGAACAGTTGGGTTGGAAGGGACCTCTGGAGAGCATCTAGTCCAGCTCGCATAGAGCATAGAGAAARTTGCATGGGTTTGCAATCCTGGCAGGCGTTGAACACTTCCAGTAAAGGAGACTCCATGAACTCTCTGAGGAGCCTGTTGCAGTGCTCTGTCAAGCTTTTCCTCAATATTCATTTCAGAAGATTCRAAATTAATATCATTTCATCCTAGAAATAGCATGTAATAAACATAGGGGCTTTTATGCCATTTTTCTTTTCTTAAGATCAGTCTGGATGTCACAGTTATGCACAGAATTGTAAAGTATGAAAATAATTGTGCACTAATAATTGAAAAGAGTAGGCAGAGCTGACAGAGGGCAAAAGACAAAAATATGATAGAAATTTTAATATTAGTAATTTCAGGCATTCCTTAGAAGTAATTTGTTCAATTAAGTCTTCATAAATTACAAGATAAATTGAATCAAAACAGGTGTTGAAACAACTCCCTCACTGTGGGTGAGTGAGCAGTAGATGGAAATCTTTAACACAGAACTCCCGTGAATTTTTTCTTGATTAAATATTTGGCTCAAATAACACTAGCAATTCATTTGTAGACTGTATTGTAGTTGATTTGGAACTATGCACATGTGACCATCTGACCAGCTTGTGCATCCAGCGTGACTGGCCAGCAAGCAACTACTGGACAGAATGGATAAGAGAAAAACGCTTTCAATTTTTCTTACTAGAAGCTCCAGTTTGTGGATACAGTTTAAAAAAMCCCCAGAATCAGGAAAGAAAAGGTAAAAAAAGAAACTTACTAGCCATGCCAATTTGTAATAGGTTCCTTCGGCCCTTAGATGCCTTCTTCAAGCAGTTTTATCTCCCAGTCATCTTCTGAAGGCTGGTACATTGTTGCTGATAAAYCTTCTGGTGTTCCCGGGTCAGTGTCCGCTGAAGAGTGTCTTTTCTCAACTCTTGCTGTGTCACTCAATAATAATGTGTGTATCTAGTGCTTTATGTCTACAGAGATCAAAGTAGATAAATACTTTAAGTGAGTTATCCATACCATAGTTTTTGCAAACTTACTGGTATATATTAAACATTTAAAAAAAAAAAAAAAGGGTCCTAAGTAAATTATAAATGTGTCAGTTCATTTGATTATTTCCTTTTTTCCATATGTTCACTATTACTCTCACATTTATAAGTAATGTAGGTACTATACCAGAGAAGAAAACTGATTCTTTAATAAAAGCTTTCTCTCTTTATTGCAGGCTTGCAACATTTTGGCTATCTAATGCATCTTCCTACAGAACCCTGAATTTTTTATTATATTTTCTGGCTGATTTTACCATCAGCCACCTTCMCTCAAAGTATTCCTCAGCTTTAGAATCAGTCTTTTTGGCATACAAATAACTGTACATGTTCTTAATATTTAGAGACGTTCTTTTATTTTAGTCATTGTTATTTTATTTTGTTTTTAATAGGAGTGTTCTTCCTCTAGTTATCTGACCTATTTCTCTGGTGATTAATTGTTCAGCACCTGGTAGAAAGTTCAGTGCAGCCAGACTGAATACTGCCTAGATCTAATGAGGCAGATGATTTAATCTGACACAACAACTCTGTTTTTCCTTTCTGCAATCATTTTTCCCAGTRGTATCTCTAGAGGTATGTGGTTCTCCAGGCTCATTTTCTTTATTGGATCAATAGTCCAAAAATATTCTTCTGCAAACAGACAAAATTTCAATCACCCAAAGTAGACTATAACAGCTGTTTTCTTATTGTTGATGATGTGAGATAATGAAAGAAAAGGAGATTAGATCAGGTAAATACACATTTCTTAATCAGATATTTATTTATCACTAGCTATTGAGTTATTGTAGGGAATTCTGTCCACTTTTACACAGAAGAAATGTGATTATGAGTTTTAACTCTCATTACTGAAACCAAATTCTAATACAGAAAACTACCACCAAATAAACCCAAAATCTGAAACAGAAAAGGAGTTACCAGAGAAGTGAGTTGTTTAGGACATTAAGGAASATACCTTTATTAGACATAAGTATTATGAAATTATGTCAACAACACTCACCAATTGCTGTTGGTACATCAGAACAGACTCTTGTATGTCTGTMATTTGATCTATTCTTTCAGTACTAGAAGCTAATAGTCAGCATTCTTTTCTAACTGCATCTCTTCAAAGTGATGGGGTGTCTCTAGGTAACCAGAAAAGACAGTTTCTGCTGGTGGAAAAAATCATCTACATACAGCCACTCCTTGCCTGTGTCTGAAGAACTTTCAGTAGCAACATAACCAAGACACTGCCTGGCTTAGTTTYTCTGATGGTGACAGCTCATGCTTAACAGCTGCACCTAAAAAGCAGGCAGAGATTTATCTTGTGTAGTGTACCTGATATTTCTGGAAAAGAAAATTTTGCAGATAATCCATAATATTCAAGTGCAGTGAGTCTTATAGCCCTTAGAGAACAAAACCWTATTCTTCTCCATAGGAGTGTGTAGTCTGTCCTTCTAGAAAGTAATCTATCATCTCAGTAAAGTCCTTGACTATTTTTTCATTAGAAAGAACTTTTTTTTTCCACGCTGAGTCAAAATTTAGCTTTAGGGATATACATGTTAAATCTTGAAATTGTATTAATATGCYGAATACCTTCCTTTGAAGTCCAAGATTTAAATTTGTATTTGCAAGACAGTGAGAGTACCTGTGCCTTCAAATACCAAGTTAACCACTAAACATCTAGTAAGATCCCAGGGATAAGAGTTCCATCAGAGGTCTTTCTTGTTTCACTTGTAATTTGCAGCTGGGGATTAAAGGAATTATGCACAGTTTGAGTTTTTTAATTTTTTATTACATTCAGACAAAAATTACTATGTTCATTAGGTATATTTATTTAACCTCAATCTAAATTGCCTTAGTTTCGCTCTTACTCATTGCAGAGCTCGGAGTTCATGTTCTGGCCAATTTTACAGCTGGATAAATAGTCTGCRATGGATGAGGTTACCAGAACAGGAGTAATTGTTCTCAGAAGTAACAGGCTATGACTGAAGGCAGAATAGGATGCTGAAATTGTTGTTTTGCAAATTGACTATTGAGATATGACAAAATGTAGTTTACTTGTTCACAATCAAAATCACTTTAATAGTTCAGCAATAATAAAAAAGTCATTAAGAGAGGAAAGTATTCTCAGCCAGTTCAGATGCTGACCCATTCAATGAGAACATGACTCGCCTTTGAGTTGTCATTGCCGAAATCATAATAATCTGTTAAAAGTTGTACATTAAATGCTGCTATTTTTATCTGTTGACTTCCTATCTTACAGGATTATTACAAAAAGCTCAGTCTTTGAGTGCTAGAATTTTTAGAYTGAGCCAAAAATTGATAGACACAAAACATACCTGTTTAAAAGGTAAATCTCATTGGAAAAACTCAAGTTAAGGATTCATCACAATATGCTTTGACAAGCTGTCCCAGCATTTAATTACTTTCAATGCCACAAAWGTGAAATGCCATCTTGTACAGATTTTTGTGGCTTCTTAGCCTAAGAGCTACCTATATAATACCTTTACCTGTTCTTTGCTAGATTTAATATAATGTGCAACATTCAATGTCTTTATAAATTAACTTAATCTGTGTTTAGGAACTTCACTTTTTTTTTCTCTCAGAGRCTAAGTAAATCTACTTTAGCATTTGTAACATTTGTTTTCCAGATTCAAAATAAGTTTTGCAGTTCTCTTCTGAACTTTTTCCAGTTTTTAACAATCTTTCCATGGAATTGGTATTCAAAGTGGGCAGAGGATTTAAAATTGGTCGCTGACAGATCAGAGGTAAGACATAATATCCCTRCCTTGTCCATACTTGATACCTTACCATTAATTCATCTGAGAATAATTAACTTGTCTTATACTTTTTTGCAAAATAGAGACATTCACATCAATGATTCTACACAGAAATAAAGACATGGGTGAAATTCTTTCTTTTTTTGTTTTTGTTTGTTTTTCATTTGTTTTTTGAGGGTTTTTTTGTGGTTTTGGTTGGGTTTTTTAGGTTTTATTTTTGTTTTGTTTTTGTTAGAGGAGCTCATTAGAAAAGTTTTCGTAGTTTTATTTTTTCATTTGAAATAACCCTACTAAAGATGTGACCTCCTGTTGTGAGGTCTGATATGGATTATTACAAGTGTACCACCTACTGTGGTTCTGTTCGTCTTAAATTTGCCTACCATAAAGAAAAGAAACAGCATGTTGGATTAGCAGTGCTACTTCAGAACTGTTCTATTTGGTTTGAGGTTATCAAACTAAAGTTTAGAAAAAATTATCTGCAGTTACTTATCTTTATGAATGTAGGTGAGTATGAAAATGTACTATGCTCTTTTATTCATCTTTGGAAGATCCCCCTTCCATTTTTTTTTTTTAAATTTTGTTTCTACATAAAGATGCAAGTCTGGGGATTTTCCTTCTGGTTATGAGCCTGCAGTATCACAACTCTTAATTTATAGAGAGAGATTTTGCAGTTAGGAAAAATGATAAAATGTAGCTTTGCATTCACAGATTTTTATTTTTCTAAATCTCTGTAGTGAATATTTATTGAAGTGGTAAAGTACCAAGTTCAATATTGTTATATTTTCTACATTCAGTAACACTTTTAGACATCTCTTTGTTATGTGGATACATAGAACAAGGGAGTACAATACTGGAGTTCCAACTACCATATTCAATACCATCTACTGTTGGTGTCACTACTTGGATTAAAGCAGGTTGGGGGTGGAGGGCTTTTTCTCAATCACAAGTACAATTGAAGATCAGTAATGAAACTATTTTGTTATTTTGGTAGTAAGTGTTTTCCATTRTTTAAGATATGATGATCTCAGTAACCAAGTTCACGGTTATTTGGAGCCAGTGCAAGCCGACTACATTCTTGACCTTAGCCTGTTTCTTGGAAGCAAGCTGCAATTGGCAAGTAATTCAAGATCTTGAGCAGTGCCCTTGCTGGGAAGATAAAAGGTGAAAAGCATCTCCCTTCATCCATCAGATAGTTTGTCAGTTCCAGGTCTTCCCTCAAATAATCACTGAAGGGAATGATTACCTCGCTCTGAGTCAATCACCTGACCTGCTTTGGACTCATATTTTTCAACAGCAGACATGGCTGTGAGTAGCCATCCTAGTGAATGGTGAAATTAAACAGGTGGTGAATCAAACTCATTTTTAGCTGTGTTTCATGGTGTCATAATCTTGAAGACAGATCCTTATTCTTGAGTCCTTGTGCTCATGGAAGAAATACATCTCTTTTTTAGTCCTGTGATGTCTTGATTTGAGTTTTAGGAAGGTGTGTGCAATGTGCCACAGAAATGAAAGYGCATGCTTTGGTAATACTTCATGGTCTGCTAGTTGTCTCTGGGTATGATTCTCTCTGGAGATGATTCTTCCTTCCAATCAGGAATTCTCCTGATTCTCCAACCAGGAAGCAGTTACTGTTCCAGGTCCGAGCTAAGAGTGGGGACTCTTCAAGAGGMAGCAGACATTTACCACAGACACTCTCAGGGGTCATATGGCATCCACCTTGAGCCTAAAGAGGACCAATATTTTATTTTATTTATATTCTTTATTTTTATTAATTGATAGTCAAAAGTTCACTTTTTGAAGAATGAATTTGTTTTAATACATGAACTTATTTTCTAACATACTGTATGTTGTTATATATGTTTAGGAAGAAAGTTTCAATGTAAGTTTGGAAAGACCTTCAGTTTATGATGTGTGTGATCATTTGAGTCTTCCGTGTCACCAAGCATCCTTCACCACTGTCCTGGTAGTGTGACTCAGATGGAAACAGTTACCAGTTTGCCTGTGAAGGGCAAAAGGAGTTCTCTGCATTATTAGTAGTATAATGCTTCCAGTGGGATTGCTTCATGAACTTTCTGACTGCTGGATCCCAWCTTTCTTGGGACAGCTTTCAAATGCTAAAAGATCCTCAAACATTAAAGGATATGAAGGTTGTAATGGCATAGCTGGTTTTACAGAATTATAGCATTATTAAGGTTGGTAAAGACCTCCAAGATCATTGAGTCCAATCTTTGCCTGAATACCACCATGTCAACRAAACCATAGTACTAAATGCYTCATCCAGTTGTTTTTTCAACACTTCCAGTGATGACTCCACCACTTCCCTGGGCAGCCCATTCCAATCCTTTACAATCCTTTCAGTGAAGAAWTTGTTTCTTATGACATTGTATTGCAGCATGTTCTAAGGTTATGCTTCATAACCTGCAGTGAATTTGTGTCCTGAAAATCACTTCAAAGAGGATGGAATGTTATTTAGCACAAATGGAAGGCACAAGTAAGCAAATAAAAAGTTTTTTTCCTCAAACATATGAAGTTCTAATTGAGCTTCTGCTAGAGATTTTTCAAAGTGTAGCAAGCAGATGGATTTAGAGACACAGCTTAMTAAATTACTGTCCAGTATTTATCCATTAGCCTATGGCTGTGTCTCAAATGTGGCAATGACATTAACAGTGTAGATAATGACATCATAATTCATTTGGGAATACTCTTATCTGCATCCCAAATAGTTACATTTKGTATAATGGTTTTGTATACTTACTGCTCAGAGCAAGTAAGTAACTTGGAGATGAGATGTGCCTCTGCAAATTCCATTCTCCTCCGAGCCTCCTCTGTGGTTTATCATCTACTGCAATGTGCAGTTGTTTCATTTAGATCTGTGGGCATTGATGTTTGTCCTGTGATTTCCTTTGAAATCATAACTCTACAGTATAAATCTTGATGGATTTTRCGTGCATCACATCTGTACTGGCCCAGTTTTAACAACATTTGCGTAACATGATGTATCAGTTTTCAAATCMCACAGTCCTCAATTCAATTCACATTGGCTACAGCCTTTTGCAACAGTGCATATAGTTTAAGCACAAACCATTTTCTGATACAGGGTTTAATTAGTTTTATTCTGAGATGATCTCAAATGGTTTTATCTGCCGTGCATTTGCAGCCACATGTACTCGCGTGAATATGATCATTGGACRTCTTGGAGAGGTAATGGTCTTTTCAGTTGGTTCACCTTGTCTTTACCTCTAACATTTATCCTGGGCAATGATTGCCAAGAATTTGGCAATAACTGCCTAGTAACAGGAATGTATTCCACAGATTATCATCTGGGAGCAGTGGTCTGTAGAATGCACACTGGTGATGGAGTGCATAGGCAGAACAGGTTTCTTTTCTGCTTATCAGACTTGACTGGAAAAAGAGTAACTTTCAAACCACTCTRGGCAAGTCAGAGACTTTGAACTCAGTTGGGCTTTCAAAGAGCAAAACAGTTACACTCAAATTAAAACACACTTGTGTGAGTCGGAAGAGCCCTCTTGGCTGGGAGTCTGTCTCTGGCAATGGTGTGCAGAGCTCCGAGAGAAGTGTGTGCTAGTCTTACTAATTCTCCAGTCTTGTCTTGAGTGTTGCTGTTACATTTGCTGCCTTCCATTTGTCTGGCATAAGAAACATGCTATAGACAGTACAGATTTTGTAATTTCTTACTATWACTCCCACTACATCGTCAACAGAAGGGAAATCCTCCCGTTTGCTGTAATCTGCTGCAATTCAGTTGTTTTATTGTTACAGCACCTTTCTTACTGAGGCACCCTCTGAATTCAGATTGTGCCTTCCTTGAATATGCAATCTCTGACTCATCCTTTTTGARTAACTAGTTCAACATAGGATTCTTTTAAGTTCTTTGATTTTAATTATTGTAACTATCTGTAATAATGTTCTGTTTAAAATGTGCTGTGTGCCCTTTWCCATCAGTACAAAGCAGCAGTGAGGTAATACCAGGAAAGCATGGTGCTGATGTGACAAACCAAATGTGGAGAAAAAACTGCCAAGGGGATACAGGCCATGGAGTCTCTGCTTTCCACTCCTCAGCATTGCCTGCTGCTGTCCAGCAGCAATGCTGYAATACAAAGTCGGTTCATCTACACCTGGCTAGCAAATATCTTTTACCTTAATCTCTGGATTGGACCTTCTTTAGTTATATTTTTTGACAGTATTTTGCAACAGCAGCAGTAGTGTTATTTGTTGTCAATATTTACACTGGGATTAATTATTTTCTGTTGGACAGCTTGGAACTGTTCTCCAAAGCAGCATCTGAGAGGAATTTATAACTGCCCAAGCTTTTCGAGTAGAAATGTACGCAATTCTCATGTTGGCTTTTTGGAGTCTTTAGTAGATCACCTGGGACAGTGGAACTAAAGCAGCTGCAATAGTCAATTATTTCTCACAGGAAGCATTTTCTTTATGACAGGAGTAAATAATGGTAAGTTTGTTCCCGAAGGAGTTTGTGTCAGCAAATTCTGACGTTGTGATTTCCCAACAAATTGCTGTGCACAGCAGYAGGATCTGCTATGCTTTTGCATGTAACAGGCATAGACATGGAAACTCTTTGGAAAACTTCCTCCTTCCATCCCTTTAGCTAGTTAGCCATTTTCTTTAAAGGTGCAAAAGGGCAGGACTTTGAATTAAAGAAGTAAATAGAGCCAAGCTGGAGATCCTGGGARGACTGAATGTAGAAGAGGGTGGTCTTTGGAGCAGCAGGTATCCAGCAGCTCTGATTTACTGCCAATAAAACAAGTTAAGCCAGGACTTCGAATTTCCTGTACTCTAAGTAGCCATTCTAACAAACAAATACACCTCCACTGATGTTCTGGTCCTGGCAGTTCTATTTCAGCAAGAAGAAATGTATATGAAAATACAAAAAGGTTACCAAAAATTAGGCAGAAATTATTATAGCTTTGGAGTTACTAGTTTGTTTTCAGTCTTCAGCATTACTAGTCGTACTAGTCTTCAGCATTCTAATTAAAATCTCAACACATGTGACTCTTATTTAAAGGTAATGCATTTTTCATAGTTTTCACAGTAAATTTTGATTTATTGAAATAAAAAGTGGTAAGGGCTCTGCTGTGTGGAGCAGTATTTTAATTCCAGTATATCTATGTAGAGGTAATTTCTCAGTCTTTGTAAGAAACTGGAGAGTTTTTCCTTGTGTGCCTTCCAAGGGATTTATAGTGGATGATAAAAGGATTGCTTTATAAAGGAATCTCCTTTAGAGCCTAACATGTAATTATCCATTACAGAAATTGAAATTCAGTTGCTGGACTGCATATGTCAGTCCTCCTCTGCTACCCAACAATCACATTTAGTTTTTAATTGCTAATTTTCTTCTGTATTCTCTTGGCAAAAGCATTATATTTCTTGTTCTCATAATCTAATTTTGGGCTATTTTCAACCTTGAAGCACAGATAATTTTTTCAGCAGTTTAGTCTAACTGATATTTAGYATTTTTCTCATGTATGCAGCTTTATGAACATTCAGCAAGCTTGTACAGCAAAACAGGTTGTAGCCTGTCTTTTATTTTCAAGGCTATTTTAACTGAAAAGACATCTCTGGCTTTCTAGACAGTTTTTCAGTTTCATGTATCATGCAGACTGACCCCTTTCAAAAGCAGTTTCTAAAGTGCTGCACAATTTTAGTTCTAAATAATACATTTATTATCATCTTCAGATAAAAATATATATTTTTCACTTGTTGAATGAAATTAAAACAAGCACATTTTTTCTTCTTTCTAAAGTGTATCCTACTTTGAAGATGTTCTGTGTTCTCAGTAGCATTGATGGCACTGTTCTGAAGGTGGGAATTCTTTCWGTATTTCTTCTTATCAACCAGGAATTACTTAGTGTAGCTGCGGACAGTGGAGAGAGGAGAGTAGAGCATCAGGCATTTCACACTATCATTAATTTTCTGTAGCCAAATGCATATTTTCTAAGTAAAAAATAAGGTCAGGCAAAATCCTTTGGTCAATTTAGCCTGATACTCAGTATATCCTGGGATTATTTTCCCACTCTGCTTTAATAGTAACTGTAACTTTAAAACTAAAAGCAATATCACTRGTTTGAGATTGCATCTGAAAGGAGAAAAGCATGTGATTTAACATGAAAGCATGATATACTGGCATAGYAAAATTTATTATGGAGAAAATCATATTTTGGTAAGCATCAGTGTTTATACCTGTCTTCTCTGAGCAGAGTAAAGCTAGACAGAAGAGACCTGATTCCTATAAAAGAATTGCAGGTAACAGTCCCACAGTTTAAATGCATACATGCTAATTCTTTACACGCACAGTAGGTTACCTTTTTTCAGCACAGAAAAATTTCTAAGTATTATAGATAATATTTTTCTGTGTTTGTTAATCTTATAMATGCAATACTGATTTAGAGACAAACATACACTTCAGTGCAATAAAAGAAAAAATTCTGCTTAGAATGTTACAGAATTCCTTCAGAATTACTTTTTTTCTAAGAGGCCTTTCAATATTCACTTGAGGAAACAAGTTGTGTTCCAAATATTATAGACATTTTGTCATTATTAGGTAGGAGGTACTTATTACTGGCTGCTAAAGCTGTTCAATAAAGTATTTGTCAAACTGAGTTCTTCATATATCAACTCCTAATTTTTATTTACTATTGTAGAGTCTGCRTATGCTAAGTGAAACATATTTAATTGAAAGACAGAGTAAAATGTGATTCTAGTTCATGTCAGTTTGACTTTTTGTTCCAGAAATAATGCAGTTACTGTTTTGGAGCTATTGTCTGCAGCAGAAACTATTTTACTCAGTCTAGAAGAAATACTAAGTCTCAGGGGCCACTGAGTCATRTATAAAGAAAAACCTGTATTATTAATTGTTGTTATGCAGTTCTCCATGGATCTTTTATGTGGGATATTTTACTCAATAATTCAGAAAGTGCAGCTTAAGGCYTGACTCAGTGTATCTTTCTTATGGGTTTGGATAAAGCTGAAGGAAATKGTTGCTGAAAATTGGAAACATGCAAAGAAATTGAAAGTGCTTCTTTCATTTGAAGGAAGTTGCTGYTTTGGAAAGGAATGTCAACACTCACAAGGAAAAGGAAGAAAGGAAAAAGTGACTATGGGAATACAAAGCTTCTTGTGCCCTTTYCAATTCAAAAGTTATAAATATTAGAAAGAATTGAACAAGAGTTAATAATGCCTTGCTGAAAGGCTATCTGCTTTGCTATTTTTAGATAGTTTAGCTGGGAGCTCTAAATCCATAYGTGCTTAGATAGTCCCAATAAATGCAATCCTGTTGTTTTTGAGAATGTTTCAAGAACACCAAATATTACCTCAGAAGGTGAAACTTTATTACATTTATTGTGTATTTTGGAATTTTTCCCCATTTAAATTWCTTTTTCAGGAAAAGTTGTGCAAAGGTCAATTTCATTTTTTAATGATTTTATTATTCATAAAATCTGTGTTCAGTCATCCAAATACGGATCTGCAATGAAATRCAGTAACAGAATGCATAACTATTTGTTGTTAGCTTTTTTATTTTTAATTTTGAAGATTTAAGTGTAGAATTGAAGATTTTAACTTGGTAGCAAAGCCAGCTTTATGTAATATTGCATAATGGGTGTAATACAAAACAAAAGTACAGCAAGGTTTTGAAGGAAAAACAAGCTGTTCATATTCCTGTGTATGTTAATAACTAAGCTTTAAAAGAACATCCTAATAATAAATGGTTTAGAATTCAGTTTTTTTTAAAAAAAACAGAGGTTTTATTTTATTTTTCCTCATTAAAAAGTGTTTGAAATTCTGCATGTATTTTTTTGCTTCTCTTTAAAGTTAGCAATAGGTAAGGCACATTCCACATGACCTGGATTTAATTTGGTGTGGTTTTTCTATGGTGTGCCAATTTCTGATACACAAGGTATCCATTAAAGGTTTCTACACTACCCTCTTATTAAAATCTTGAACTCACTTTACAGGGACAGCACCAAATCCATATGTGTGTGTCATGTATAAACCACAGCATTTGGTTTGTAGTGTCTAGAAAGTGATGGAAGGAGTGAACATTCAGCTCTGCACATCCAACTTCACATGTGAGTCTTAATGAAGCATTTGTGCCAAATGTTGATTATCTGTTAATCAAATAATCTGTCAGCTCAAATAAACYTGAGCCTGACTATCACATGGCACATAAAAGGGTATTTTTTGATTCAGAGACAGTCGACCTTATGGTAGAGTTAAAATTCCRGAGATGAGCTGCTAGAAAGCTGAAGTGACAAATATTTTTCGTTGTACAAGACTGAGATTTTGCTGTTTATGGAGAACATTATTTTGCTAGGTTTCAATTTTTCTGTTCTTTTACCTTTAGTCATAACAGAATCGATGAAGTATCTAGTATGATAGATGGCTCAGGGAAGTGTAACCAAATATACAATGCTGTGCTGGACAGGTTAGTTTTCACAACAGGGATGGAGGAATAGAATTCCTTCTGCTACTTTGTAAACTGAATCTGGATCTCACCCATTTTGTCTTCAGACCAACAGACTGATATACTCACTGCACCAATTTGTCTGAAATGCAGTCTAAACTTTTCTAGGTTGAATAACAAATTGAGACCTGTGCAAGAGAAAAATTTCTGTGAGTTTAGATTGAAATAATGCTTCCTGCTTCTCTTTGACATCAATAATTAAATTAAAAGATAGTCATCGGGAAAAAAAAAAAAAAAAAAAAAAAGAGGAGAAAATTATTTTGATTTTGAGAAATCTGTGTCTTAACTCACTTGTAACTCTGAATTCATCTACCCCTTAAAGTTAAGCTGTATCTTTGACCATGAACTTTTCCTCATGTATTTTCCCTGAAAGAACTTTGGGATTACTAAGGTTTTTGTAAATTATAAGAGTACTGTTGACTGTRTAATGATTTTGCACTAGAGAGACACTGTGTATCTATTTTATTYGTGCTTTTCTTTGTTCTACATCAAGAATTTCAGTTAGTTTCTAAGTGAAAAGAAAGGAGAAAGCAAAGCAAAATAAATATAACATCCTGAGCCATGGACAGTTTCAGCAGCAGTCCAGGTAATATTCCCAAATTGGCAGGATATGTACAATATGTCATCTGTCAAGCTGTTGCATTTTGCAACCAGCAATTCATTGTTAACCATCTGTTTAAATCTTTTTCACATCCTGTGGCTATACTCATTTCACAGTTAATTTTAAATTATGTTAACAAAATGTTACTGACCTAATGCACACTGGAATAAATGAATAGATGGTTCTAGGCTAGGAAGTTTTTTCAAGCTGTGTCCTTGACCCATGGCATATTGGACAGTGTTTAATTAGCCAGATMTATTAGCCAGAGAATCTCTTTACAGAAAATCCATAGAACTGAAATGATCAGCAGCTGTAGCTGTCTACCTAATAACTTTTATGTGTATCTGGGACAAATTCTGAATAAACGTGTAGGTTATATCTGCTTATATGTGTCACTGTGAACAATTTATATGCACAGWATTTTAGCAGGCATCATGTGATTCAAACTTTGTCTGAGCCCAAGTTTCTCAAAGCTCAAAAAAGTTCTGTGATGGGACTTTCTCTACCTAATTTTAATTAGGATGTTCAGWGGTTTTATCTGCCTTTAGAAATGAAGTTCTAATTGTAAGCCTTACTTTTAAATAGTGTAGTTAAATTTAAAGATATTTTTTATTTCTGTTGAATACAATGATAAATAATATTGCCTTCACTGCTGTTGGTCTGGTACATGCACTGAGGCCAGTGGTCACCTGTRCAGTGTGTGTTTCTGTGGGCAACAGCTGGAGAAGCTCATCAGTAAAACAAGGAAATAAGCAAAGAATAAGCAAAGCAAATCCTTTATGAACATCTGACTGCTGCCTTAAAACAGATATTGGAAGTATGCTTATTGACTGTCAGGAAGAAAACATCCATGCATTCATGACTTGCACTTCACCTCTGGTTTTGACTCTAGGTTTCAATATAGTATTGTATTTTTAAAAAAACAACCAAATAAACAAAAGGTCACTCAGCAGTTATTGTTTATACAGTGTGTACCTCGCAGTGTACAGGAAAAAAAAGCTGAAGAGTCAAATACTAAAGTGTATGACAAAAGTCCATGTGACATTTAAAAGCTAAACTTAATTCCAGGTAATCTGGAGATCCTATAACTAAAGTCGATCAATGTTCTTTGAAAAGGAAACAAAGTAATAAATCTTTATAGGTAATTGTGAGGTCACTATAGTTTTTCAATATGTCATTTAGGCATATTGAAAAAGATAGATTTTAGAATGATAATTGTATTAATTTGGAGGGAGGGGGAGATATTACAAAGAGTTAGGGCACATAAGTTTTAGTGAGTTTTTTAATGTTTAAGCATAAATAGTAACACTTCCAAAAGTCTTTGGAAGAGTTAGGAAAATAATTTCCTTCCTTCACCCATCCCTGGTCCTTTTTATATTTGTCGAATACCTGGGATTTGTTTGGTCTGTTTAAGGAATATAAAACTGAGCATTTTCTTACCAGTGCCTTTCCTTCTATGAGCAGCTCCAGACACACTGATCATTAAATTGGAGATGTTCCAGTGCTCATGAGAGACTCACCTTTCTCTCCCAGAGCTGTGGAAAGTCACGTACCTGGAAGTGCGTGACTTCCTTCTTCTGATGAGTCAGTCAATATCGATTGGCTATATTTATATAAAGATGTAGTCTTGGCAAGACAGATTGGCTTAATGCAGCCAGGTTTTGTCCTCCTTAAATGCCATGTCAAGTGTCATCCTCTCACGTGTGTATTGATGTGAAGCACGGAGTTGTACACTGAAACTTTGACTTCCTACTGCTTCATCTGAACAATTTGTACAACTTGCTTTCCCTCRAGGCATTAGTATGGGAATTGATCCCTGAATGTGTCTGTATTCTGGGAAGAAACTGAAAACAGAACAATGTGACTTGTTTCCTCATTTCTCACTTCATACTTGAAATTTTAGCTGTGACATCTGTGTGGAAAACTGCCTTTCCTCAATAAGGAAGTTACTATTTATAGCTACTCTTTTGAAAAGAGGGTTACTTGACTTTTTCAGATAATATAAATTTTTTCTTCTTTGTTCYCTCAAAGTAATCTTTCTATTTTTTAACATCTACTCATATTGAAGCTGCCTGCTTTACTTGTCTCATCTTTTTCCTGTATTCATTCTCTATGGCTCTTTCTCCTCACTACTTTTGTTTCATTCTCCRAAATTCAAAATTGCCCATATGCTTGCAACATCAAGTATTTTCACAACAATGATTTTCTTTAGTTCAAAGAGGCAAATGTTCAAACTTAATTCTGCTTGTTATATGTAACTAGATATTCCTTTGTTCTGATTTCTTATATTCACATTATTTATATCCACCTGTAGCCTTTAGAACAACTGCTCTCACTGCAGGAAGTTTTTTGTTCCATACAGCCCCTCCACCCACACTAATTGGTGTCACTTGGGCTTTCTGTTGTCAAGTTTGCCTTACAGTTGGCAAAGATAGACTTTTGCTTAAAGCATGTTAGATGTCACAAACACTTTATCCTAGTGGCAAATATGGATAAATAAAATTAGCTAGCTAAGTGGCTGACCTCCAGTAGATTAAATATTGTTAATCAATCAAAATTGTTTGTGGCTGGGGAACTTTTCAATAGAGTTTAAACCAAGGATATTTCTCCATTTATTCTGACCTTGATCTCTGCGTTATTTTATTTTTAGTTTCCTGAACATTATTTGCAAGTTAACATTCATTTGTCCTTTRTACTGTTGAAGAATTCATTCAGTGCTGGTGGAGTTTAGATAAAATATCCCTCCCATTCATCTACTGACAAGTCAAAATCACACRTGTACTCTGTGCTGAAATGTATGCAGACACCCGGGAGTATCTGAGGGCTTTGAGACCRCTTTTTAACACCTCACAATATTCAAATGTGACTCCATCATGTCCAGCATACACTAGTTGCAAACCTTTATGGGATTTTTTGGCATTTTGGCACTTTTTCTTTGCAGATCAAACTCCAAGAAGCTTAAATTTTCTGAACATTAATTCCCTTTTCATACACCTGTGTTGTTGTTAGTGCTTTAAAACAGAAARTGAAGGGCAGTTTTAATAGTATTGATTAGTGATTGTTTTGTGACTTGTTTGTACAATATTAGTGGAAATTAGATGTGCTGGCCCCGAGAAGTGTGGGCCCCGGCCCCGCCGCACCCCGCAGGAAGCACRACTCCGAGACACAGGCAGGTCCAGGTTTCTTCTTTATTAAGTCTTCGTATTCCAGGCTCTTTTAGATAGAGTGATTTAGCAGCTCTTTTCTTCTGCAGTGATATTCAGCTCTATGAGCTGACCCTGCTCCCCGTGCGCCTTTTATAGGGCTTGTTATCTTTACCGGGTTTTGAGAAAYAAACCAATCAGTGAGGTTTTAGACAGATTACAYAACCAGGAAAACTCTCACACATCACGTTCCAGTCTCTAATKGGTAGATGCTTTCATCTGTCCAATCCCATGGCTGGTTGTGTCAGCCCAGCTCCATCCCACACACCATATCATCTYGCCCATGCGCACACCCACCAGTCCTGCCCACRCCGAATCCAAAGCCCAGCCTCCCATACACAGCTGTAAAGACCACGGCAATTAGATTTTAATGTTCTTGCAAAAATTATCTAGTTATGGAATTTCTCATGGATGAGGAAGTCAGAGATTTTTTAATTTTATCAGACACTGTTGGTCCATCTCCTCCTTTCACGGAGCTTCTTTTATACTTTAGCTTTGGTGTAATAAAATGACTTAAGAGATGTGGACTTAATTTGCTAATAGCATCCTAGATGTGCTCAGCTCTCTTTTAAGACCATTTCAAATAATTTTGTTACAACAAACTAGTTCTTTAAGTTCTATCATTTTATCATGCTTTTCATTATTGCACTGATTAATTAGTTTCCATCTCCTGGCACTCGTTTGACCTGACAGAGCACCTCATACAAAGGTAAGTAGGAAACTGTTCCCTGAGTGAAGCTACAGTGTCTGTATTTCTTTCTGAGSTCTTCCAGAAAGTACTTAAGTGAATGTTCTGTATCATCCACGTTTTTATAAAGCACTGAATGAATTGTGAGTGCTCTGCCAAGCTGAAACGAGCCCATGCGGTGACCTCATGCGGGAGTGTAAGGTGCTCCAGCTTCATTACCACTCTTCCTAGAAYATAGGAATATTATCCTTAATATCTACATAGATAAAAAATCTTCCCAGAGAAAAAAAAAAAGACAGTGTCCTGAGAAACTCAGATATATAGAGCTCTAGTAAAAGGAAGCCATGCAAATGGCAAATAGAAGGAATTCAAGGTGTTTTATGTTTTGGAAGAATGATGAAAAATAGCCAGAATTGTCTTTCATCATGAAGGTACAGAGGTAACTTTATACTCCTAAAATGGTTTCAATACTACTCAGTAAAAGTTTTCTCTTTGGTCTTTAGTCAAAGCAAAAGATATTTGGCTTGGCAGTTTGGTTTTTAGATAGAAGTACAGTTCCATGCCCTTCTGCCTTCTTTATGTCACTAATCAGAATATCACCACAGCTGTTTAGTTTGATTTACTTCTGGTTTCAGAGCAAAGAAGATGAGAGTTGTCTATACTGAAGCAGAGGTGCCAAACTGGCAAGATCTGTTAATAGATGTGAAAATGAGTGACTTTGAGGTGTCCAAAGTAGTGCAATGCAGATTATTTTAGCCCTCTGAGATAATTACATACACAATCAATCCATTTACATTGCTGCACCATGTCTTGGTCCTTAAGATGTCAGGGCTCACATCAGCTGCCAAATGAACTATCCAAAGGCTTTAATTAGAGATGCTTTACAGTTACCAGATGTAATTTTCCTCTTCCTACTATGAACAAGCACATTGTGACAGCTTGCTCTTTAAGATTTTTCAATTTATTGACTTTCTTGTTTTCATCCAATCTTTTGCTTGCCACTACCAGACCTTGGCTTCCTCTCTTTATTTGTCTATGTACTGGGTTAAGGCAGTGTGAAAAATAGAAGCCTGCACTGAGAGTGATCACATTTCTTTGRGTATTGAAATAGCTGACCACATGTGCAACACTTCAGGAGCAGGACTTCCCGACTTACAGTTTTAGAGCAGAAGCTCTCTCCTAGATGACCTAGAGGCTTCACAAACTGAAAAATTGCATTTGATTTTTTTACACAGAAGAAGCAACAGTTATTCAGCTGAAACCAATATATCACAGGAAAAACTGATTGAATTTTTATATAACTTTTTGTGCTAGAAAWATGGGGCTATTGCTAAGCTTGCATTTCAAAAAATCAGAGAATCATAAAACAGTTTTGGTTGGAAAGRCCCTCTGCAGATTATCTTGTCCAACCCGCTGCTCAAAATTGGAACAACTTCTTAAAGCAAAGTTGGTCGTTTGCATTCAGTGGTCCCTCCCTTCCCTCTGGACTATGCATCTTCTGCCATGAGCTGTAAACTTCCTTTTGGCACTGGCCCCGGGCACCAGGAGGTCACTGAACAGATGTGATCAGGAAAGAAGGTATTGAGTAACTCAAGTTTTCATCTAAAAAGGTTTTGGTATTACCACAGGGATCAATTTTATTGTTAGAAATTATAAAGATCTTGGKTTTTTTATGGACATTGAATATTTTTTATAACAGTCTTTTAAAGTGGAAGCAGAATTAATGACTTTGATCTGAGCACAGAAAGCAGAGAGAGATAAAATAATTTTTAATCAAGTTCTTTAAATGGAGATAATATTTAGAAAGTCAGCCTTCTTATTTTATAAGCAGTGTTATTTATCAATAAATTTCCATTCAGCTTAGTGAAGGAAGAATCAATACTTGAATGTGTTTCTAACATGAAAATTTGTAAATTCTGTAAATTCTGACATAGGTAAAAATCCCAGCATATTTTTGTGTGTATTAGCCCCATGTATTTTGTACTTAGTTCTGCACTGCAGAAGAGGTGAATTCCCACTAAACCAGAACTTTGCAAATGAGTTTGCCCTTCTGTACAACATTTGCCTTAAAGGTCAAGTTTTCAACCTACCTGTATTTGTGGGAACTTCTTTGTCAAGAAGTCATCAATTAGCTGAATTAATTTGTGCCATCTGAGCATCTGCCTGTTACAAAACTCAAAAGGTTTTGTTTTAGCAGCTGATGCTTTTTGACAAATCACACTAATCTCACTTGCACTCCATTCTTTTTAGAGATATTATAACCTGTATAGAAGTATCCATATCTCAATGGGTACTTGAATAGTTTTCTGGTAGGTGTTGATTAGTAAATCCACCACTATTTGAGCCCCACTCTGCCATTACCTGGCATCTGTTACCTTTGTATTTTGGAACATTTTCAGCGTGTATCAGCTACTGGCCTCAGCAGTTGCTGAGAACTGACTTTTAATGCAGGAGAAAATAAGAGGAATCACAAGTTGGTCAGGTTTCRCAAAGTTAAATCTGCAGCATTAAGGGTCTCTCCTAAGTATTCCAGGCTCCTGTTGTTAAAGAAAAACAATTGAAGAGTGAGAAAGACATCCTGAATAGAGGTGATTTTGCCAAGTAAGAAATTCCTGCCTCTGTGTGTTCAATCAGATATACTTCTTAGAACATAATTCTTTTTTCCAACAATTTTAAAAATACTTCAATCCCTGTGTTCCAATATGCCTTCTAATGTGTCTATATCCTACCGGAAAAAGTTTACTGACAGATTTTCAAGGCTGACTTTACTATGTGTTTACAAAGTTGCATCTGCTGTGTGAAATCAAACTGCTATATTTTTACTAAACTGAACATCACACATTTATATGGAGAGTTTTCTATAATTACTGCAACGAGATGCAATTCAGCTATTCAATAGCACACTCTGAGCTATAGTAATATGTTTTAGACCAACAAGACTTCATTAATATTAGTGAAAATATCCCATAAATGCAAAGGTCAGGTTACACTTCTGCTTACTGAGTTGCTGACTGAAATTTTCATTATTCTTTGCACTGACTGAAGCTCTTACAGGCAAAATTTCACAAATTGACATTTAAGAGAGTTATCTCCTGTTACCAATAAAATCATTGGAAGGTATTACATATGGACTTTTTCTTCTCTTTTCAACGTGTCCTCTATCAAAACCAACCTCAATTTAAACTGTGGAGAGGAGCCTGAAACTATTTAAGACAATTTCCTCTTCMAGGTGTCATGAATTCTTACCTAGTATCTGAAACCTTTTCACAGTGTTAAATTTACCCAATACACTGCTGAGCACGGTGTTGTCCCCACACCTGAAATGCAGAGGACAATGTATGCAGGGATGTTTGCGTGCGTTCTGGCAGCAGGGAAGCTGCAGTGGTAATTAGCTCAGCCTGAGAAGAGAACAAGCAACATTGAATGATTATCCCTGTCAAGATGTAATCATCTACATGAATTGTGATGGYTTCTGTGACTTCTTTTGTAGCCTCCTTCCAGCTGCATATAAATATTACTTAGAGAAAATGTCATTCAAATCGTGTGGCTGACAAGGTCATTAGATCCTTCATATTATATTGTTTTGGAATTTCACAGCAATCTTTCTTGGCTTATGATTCCAGCTTTACTATCCAAAAA